>NC_141007.1:4027728-4503382 GCF_052327205.1 Somniosus microcephalus
CTGATATTTTCTACAAGCTGTGAGGAAGTGCATCTCTGTCTCCATCACTCCCTGACTGCAGTGAGAGCATATCCTGTCCTCTCTTGGTATCCGGGTCTGTCTGTGTCTACCTTTTCGATCGCCAGGTTATGTTCACTAAGTCTCTCTCTCTCTCCCTCTCTCTCTCCCCCAGTCTCTCTCTCTCTCTCCCAGCCCCCTCTCTCCTTCCCAGCCCCCCCTCTCTCCCTCCCAGCCCCCCCCCTCCCTGCAGAGTTCCCCTCTCTTTCCCCAGTCTCTCTCTCTCTCTCTCCCAGTCTCTCTCTCCCCCCCCCGTCTCTTTCTCTCTCAGTTCAGTTCAGTTCAAATGCTTTATTGGCATGAAAGTTTACAGAGAACCATATTGCCAAAGCTTACATAGCAAAAAGGTACAGTTTTCCAACATTCTGTAGGTGTCAATCGATTTGACATTTGTTGGGTACATACAATATTACTTTTAAACAATATTAATTTTAAACAGTCTTTCTACTTCATTTGGTACGTTCAATATTAATTTTAAACAGTCTTACTTTTAAACAGTCCTCAGGTTGTGACATGTTGTTACATATTTGGCCCCAAGGTATGGTCTGTCTCCTTCTCCTAGGACTAATCTCAATTTTGACAGATCATCCAATTCCTTGAAATCTGGGGTTGTTTGGCTTAGCTTGTTGAATAATATGTTTCTTGATGTGTTGAATTTTTCGCATTTTAGGAGGAAATGCATTTCTGTTTCAACCTCGCCAGCCAGACATTGATCGCATATTCTATTCTCTCTAGGCTGCCAGGATTTCTTGTATCTGCCTTTTTCAATTTCCAGTTGGTGGTCGCTTAGTCTGTACCTGGTGAGGGTCTGTCTCTGTTTTGTGTCTCTGATGGTCGTGAGGTAGTCTGCCAGTTTATATTCTCTTTTTAGGGGCCCGGTAACATTCTAATCTGCTTTGGCTTTCGGTTATTTTGTTCCAATGTTCCAGGTAGGTTTCTTTGCATTTTTTAATGATTTGGTTCACTCGGATTGGTGTTTGGACGGCTGTGTTGGTCTGGGGCTGGTCAGGGTCCGGCTGAGTACTTAGTTTCAGTAGCAGCTGACTCAGGGGACTCTTTTCTGGGTTTAGCTCTTGGGTCTGAAAGGCTTTGAAATGAAGGGTGTCTGGGGAGCTAGATTTGAGGTGATTTAGGAAGTTTAGTGCTAGTTTTTGGATGTTTATTATCACCTCTCTCTCTCTCTCTCTCTCTCCCCCAGTCTCTCTCTCTCTCTCTCTCTCCCCCAGTCTCTCTCTCTCTCTCCCCCAGTCTCTCTCTCTCTCTCCCCCAGTCTCTCTCTCTCTCTCTCCCCCAGTCTCTCTCTCTCTCTCTCTCCCCCAGTCTCTCTCTCTCTCTCCCCCAGTCTCTCTCTCTCTCTCCCCCAGTCTCTCTCTCTCTCTCCCCCCAGTCTCTCTCTCTCTCTCCCCCAGTCTCTCTCTCTCCCCCCAGTCTCTCTCTCTCTCTCTCTCCCAGACCCCCTCTCTCCTTTCCAGCCCCCCCCACTCCCTGCAGAGTTCCCCTCTCTCTCCCCAGTCTCTCTCTCTCTCTCTCTCTCTCTCTCTCTCCCCCCCCCCAGCTCTTGCTCTCTCTCTCTCTCTCTCTCTCTCTCTTTCCTCCCCACCCCCCCCCCCCCCCCCGTCTCTTTCTCTCTCTCTCTCTCTCTCTCTCTCTCCCTCTCCCCCCCTCTCTCTCTTCCTTTCGATCCTCTCCTCTCCCCCGGCCAGCACGGATCCAGTGACCTTCTCCCATGGAGCCGAGGATAGCGTGGCTCACGCTGCAGGCCGCAAATGTTGGGTTACTGCGCACACGCGGCCCGGGAAATCGCGCGCAGAAGGCAGCAGAAGTTTTGGTGCAGATAATCACACCGTGCTTAGTTCAGGTTGCCCAGTACCAGTTTTTGAGTGGAGTGTGTGGAAAGTTCCTAAAACAGGAGCCATACTTTTCTCCTCATCTTGTGAAGCAGGCATCTCACCGATTTAGGTTTTCAGTGAATTTTTCTCACGACCAATTCCTCTCCTCTCCTAGCCCCCTGTCCAGCTCTGACAGTAGAAAGAAAGTGCCATCCCTAGGCTCCAGAAATGAATCTTCTGCTATTACCAGTATCGTTAATCACACCTGTACAGAACACTTAACCAACTTCTTTCAGTCAAACCAGTTTGCTCGCTTTAACATCCCATGTGGGTTAACACCAGGCCAGACTTGAGTTTTTCCTCTTTTTCTGGCTGTTTCATTCAGCCTCAGCTGTGTCTCCAGGGCACCTCAACCACACATCCCAGATTCATCACCAGGATAACCTCAGTGTGGCTCAGACTTGTACTTGAGAGCTGCTACTTGTGGCTTCCTTTAAGGTCCGTGCTCTGTGTGCTGCGGGGCGTGAGCTAGTTTAGGAATCTGTCATCAGATAAAACAAAGATCTGTTGGAAACTAGTCGGGATTTTAATAGCATTTTGTTTGGGCCAGTGATGTCTGTTACAAATCAGACTGTTAAGTCACAAATACAGCTCCCCAATCCTGGGTGAAAATCCCAAAATAAAAGCAGGATTTGACTCATTCAGTCACCATAAACCAGTGGCCCTGCACTTGTCCTGCCTTGTGCAGTTATACAACAACACTTTGCATTTATATAGCGCCTTTAACAAAGTAAAACATACCAAGATGCTTCACAGGAGCTTAATCAGACAAAACAAACTGACACCGAGCCACATATTAGGACAGGTAACCAAAAGCTTGGTCAAAGAGGTAGGTGTTAAGGAGCATCTTAAATGAGGAGAGGTAAAAAAGGCAGAGAGGATTAGGGAGGGGAAGTCCAGAGCTTAGGGCCTAGGCAGCTGAAGGCACGGCCGCCAATGGTGGGGCGAAGGGAGTGGGGGATGCATAAGAAGCCAGAATGGGAGGAGTGCAGAGATCTCGGAGGGTTACAGAGATAGGGAGGGGCGAGGCCCTGGAGGGATTTGAAATGAGGATGAGAATTTAAAATCAAGGTGTTGCCGGACAGGGAGCCAGTGTAGGTCAGCGAGCACAGGGGTGATGGGTGAACGGGACTGGGTGTGAGTTAGGACACGGGGCAGTGAGCACAGGGAGTGATGGGTGAAAGGGACTGGGTGTGAGTTAGGACACGGGGCAGTGAGCACAGGGGGTGATGGGTGAACGGACTGGGTGTGAGTTAGGACACGGGGCAGTGAGCACAGGGGGTGATGGGGGAACGGGACTGGGTGTGAGTTAGGACACGTGGCAGTGAGCACAGGGGGGTGATGGGTGAACGGGACTGGGTGTGAGTTGGGGTTGACACGGGGCAGTGAGCACAGGGGTGATGGATGAACGGGACTGGGTGTGAGTTAGGACACGGGGCAGTGAGCACAGGGGGTGATGGGTGAACGGGACTGGGTGTGAGTTAGGACACGGGGCAGTGAGCACAGGGGGTGATGGGTGAACGGAACTGGGTGTGAGTTAGGACACGGGGCAGTGAGCACAGGGGGTGATGGGTGAACGGGACTCGGTGCGAGTTTAGGACACGGGGCAGTGAGCACAGGGGGTGATGGTGAACGGGACTGTGTGTGAGTTAGGACACGGGGCAGTGAGCACAGGGGGTGATGGTGTGAACGGGACTCGGTGCGAGTTAGGACACGGGGCAGTGAGCACAGGGGGTGATGGGTGAACGGGACTGTGTGTGAGTTAGGACACGGGGCACTGAGCACAGGGGGTGATGGGTGAACGGGACTGGGTGTGAGTTAGGACACGGGTCAGTGAGCACAGGGGGTGATGGATGAACGGGACTGGGTGTGAGTTAGGACACGGGGCAGTGAGCACAGGGGGTGATGGGTGAACGGGACTGGGTGTGAGTTAGGACACGGGGCAGTGAGCACAGGGGGTGATGGGTGAACGGGACTGGGTGTGAGTTAGGACACGGGGCAGTGAGCACAGGGAGTGATGGGTGAGAGTTAGGACACGGGGCAGTGAGCACAGGGGGTGATGGGTGAACGGGACTGGGTGTGAGTTAGGACACGGGGCAGTGAGCACAGGGGGTGATGGGTGAACGGGACAGGGTGTGAGTTTGGACACGGGGCAGTGAGCACGGGGTGATGGGTGAACGGGACTGGGTGTGAGTTAGGACACGGGGCAGTGAGCACAGGGGGTGATGGGTGAACGGGACTGGGTGTGAGTTAGGACACGGGGCAGTGAGCACAGGGGGTGATGGGTGAACGGGACTGGGTGTGAGTTAGGACACGGGGCAGTGAGCACAGGGGGTGATGGGTGAACGGGACGGGGTGTGAGTTAGGACACGGGGCAGTGAGCACGGGGTGATGGGTGAACGGGACTCGGTGCGAGTGAGGACACGGGGCAGTGAGCACAGGGGGTGATGGGTGAACGGGACTGTGTGTGAGTTAGGACACGGGGCAGTGAGCACAGGGGGTGATGGGTGAACGGGACTGGGTGTGAGTTAGGACACGGGGCAGTGAGCACAGGGGGTGATGGGTGAACGGGACTGGGTGCGAGTTAGGACACGGGGCAGTGAGCACAGGGGGTGATGGGTGAACGGGACTGGGTGCGATTTAGGACACGTGGCAGTGAGCACAGGGGGTGATGGGTGAACGGGACTGGGTGCGAGTTAGGACACGGGGCAGTGAGCACAGGGGGTGATGGGTGAACGGGACTGGGTGCGATTTAGGACACGGGGCAGTGAGCACAGGGGGTGATGGGTGAACGGGACTGGGTGCGAGTTAGGACACGGGGCAGTGAGCACAGGGGGTGATGGGTGAACGGGACTGGGTGCGAGTTAGGACACGGGGCAGTGAGCACAGGGGGTGATGGGTGAACGGGACTGGGTGCGAGTTAGGACACGGGGCAGTGAGCACAGGGGGTGATGGGTGAACGGGACTGGGTGCGAGTTAGGACACGGGCAGCCAAGTTTTCGATGAGCTGAAGTTTAAGGAGGTGGTATTTATTATTTACCCAGAGTGACCGGTGATGTGTGCTGTTCATTGCAAGCTCCTTTTTATTTTAAAGAAATGCTACTGGCTGCTTCTCCTGTCCTGTCCCAGCAATATATACGCTCTATGTCTGACTTTCATATTAGTTCGAATTATGATCAGTTCGAATTATGGTAGGCTTCAAAAGTCGACTGGCCATTTAAAACAGCTTCCTTTTGTCCTGATTTTCGCGCTTCTGTCTTTTCTCTTTATAATGCTCTCTTGCATGTGTTCCTCGTATTTCTACAGCTGTCCCCCCTCTGATAGGTCAGCTTCACCCCCAACCTTCCCTGATTGGTGTTCCTTATGCATGATATGCTCATGTTCCTGTGATGTGTGTGGGGAGCAGGACTTCCTTTTCATCCTGTGCTTCCCCTTCCTATCCATGTCGTCTTCTTCTTAGGCAGTCCCTCGGAACCGAGGATGACTTGCTTCCACATTATAAATGAGTTCTCAGGTGACTGATTAGTCCAATGCGGGACCTACAGTCTCTGTCACAGGTGGGGCAGACGGTGGTTGAAGGGGCGGGTGGGTGGGGTGCTTGGGTTGACGTGCGCTCCTTGCGCTGCCTGCGCTTGGCTTCCGCTTGCTCCCGACGAAGAGACTCGAGGTGTTCGGCGCCTTCCCGGATGCTTCTCCTCCACTTTGTGCGGTCTTGGGCCAGGGATTCCCAGGTGTCGGTGGGGATGTTACACTTTTTCAAGGAGGCTTTGAGGGTGTCCTTGAAGCGTTTCCTCTGCCCACCTGGGGCTCTCTTGCCATGCCGGAGCTCCGAGTAGAGCGCTTGTTTTGGGAGTCTCGTATCGGGCATGCGGACAATGTGACCTGTCCATCGGAGCTGATTGTGCGTGGTCAGAGCTTCGATGCTGGGGATGTTGGCCTGAGCAAGAACACTGAACTTGGTCTTCCAAACAAAGGACCACATGCTGACCTCCATTTTGAATCCATACAAACAAAGGACCACATGCTGACCTCCTCCATTTTGAATCCATACAAACAAAGGACCACATGCTGACCTCCTCCATTTTGAATCCATACAAACAAAGGACCACATGCTGACCACCTCCTTTTTGAATCCATGCAAACAAAGGAACACACACTGACCTCCTCCATTTTGAATCTATTTGTTATCATCTCACAATTCGTTCACAATTTCAATCTCCACACAGTAGCAGCGGTTTTATTACGTGTACAGCAGCTTACAATTCCAGTACAGCAACAACACTGGCATCTATCCAACAATGTGGAAAATTGACCAGGTATGTCCTTTCCACAAAATGCAGGACAAATCTAATCTGGTCAGTTACCCCCCTGTCCGTCTACTCTCAATCAGCAGCAACGTGATGGAAGGTGTCATTGACAGTGCTATCAAATAGCACTTCCTGACCAATAACCTGCTCACTGCCCAATTTTAGTTCTTCCAGCAAGGCCTGGACAACATTTGGGTTTGGGCTGATAAGTGGCAAGTAACATTCATGCCACACAAGTGCCAGGCAATGACTATCTCCAACATGAGAAAGTCTAGCCACCTCCACTTGACAGTCAATGGCATTGCTATCACCGAATCCCCCACCATCAACATCCTGGGAGTCGCCATTGACCAGAAACTTAACTGGACCAGCCACATAAATACTGTGGCAACAAGAGCAGGTCAGAGGCTGGGTATTCTGCGGCGAGTGTCTCACCTCCTGACTCCCCAAAGCCTTTCCACCATCTACAAGGCACAAGTAAGGAGTGTGATGGAATACTCTCCACTTGCCTGGATGAGTGCAGCTCCAACAACACTCGAGAGGCTCGACACCATCCAGGACAAAGCAGCCCACTTGATCAGCACCCCATCCACCACCTTAAACATCCACTCCCTCCACCACCGGCGTACCGTGGCTGCAGTGTGTACCATCTACAAGATGCACTGCAGCAACTCACCAAGGCTTCTTCGGCAGCACCTCCCAAACCCGTGACCTCTTCTACCTAGAAGGACAAGGGCAGCAGGCTCATGGGAACACCACCACCTCCAAGTTCCCCTCCAAGTCACACACCATCCTAATTTAGAAGTATATCACCGATCCTTCATCGTCGCTGGGTCAAAATCCTGGAACTCCGTACCTAACAGCACTGTGGGAGTACCTTCACCACACGGACTGCAGCGGTTCAAGAAGGCGGCTCACCACCACCTTCTCGAGGGCAATTAGGGATGGGCAATAAATGCCGGCCTTGTCAGCGACGCCCACATCCCGAGAATGAATAATTAAAAAAACCTTTCGAGGACTCATGTCCCATGCACGCCTCCTTCTTTCTAAGAAACAGTGTTTTTGCAGCACACGAGGATTTTATTTTCTCGGCTAAGATATTGCTTAAGACGTTTCATCTGCCCCCAACATTTTGACGACAGAAAAAAGGCCTTAACGAAAAATCTGCAAAGGCTCTTCTTGTGGCCCTGTACTCTTGGCTAAGAAAGCGGCAAAACAAAGTTTTATTCATCAACATAGGGCCATCCTGCTGACTTAGTTCATTTTATTTTAGTTAATTTACAATGCCAAAATACTAATTGCATTCAACAGAGGAGTTGCAACCATTTCTTCCCACAGGCCTGGAATCAAATAGTCATTACTACACAAAGTGAAAATGACCAAAAACTCAAAACACATCTTCCTCACACATGGACACATTCTCTATCACAGCTTCCACGGGAAACGGCAATTAAAACTGGCCAAAGAAAATATTCTATCAACTTACAGTGTATTATTACAATACCGGTGTTTGTGGGTCCAACATTGTATGAACGTTATCCACGGAACAGTGCCGCCGTACAAAACATAAGGCAGTGATGGCAGATTTTAATTCACCTTAGCCCCTCCACCATCTTCAATTTTCTCCCCTTACCTTCTGAAGGTAGCAACTCATACTTGGGTACAGTTCCATAGCCACCACCAGTCCAACTCAACATTGTTCACATTTCAGCCTGGAAAGTGTGCTGATTGCCTTGCTTGGGGGGGACGGTCTCTCGCTGGGGGGTGAGGTCTCTTGCGGGGGGGGGTGGTCTATCGCTGGTGGGGGCAATCTATCGCTAGGGGAGGCGTCTCTCACTGGGGGGGGGGCAATCTATCGCTAGGGGAGGCGTCTCTCGCTGGGGGAGGCGTCTCTCGCTGGGGGTGGAGCCGGTCTCTCGCTGGGGGAGGCGGATTCTCTCGCTGGGGGAGGCGGTCTCTCGCTGGGGGTGGGGGCGGTCTCTCGCTGGGGGTGGGGCCGGTCTCTCGCTGGGGGAGGGGCCGGTCTCTCGCTGGGGAGGCGATCTCTCGCTGGGGATGGGGGCGGACTCTCGCTGGGGGTGGGGCCGGTCTCTCGCTGGGGGAGGCGGTCTCTCGCTGGGGGCGGACTCTCGCTGGGGGTGGGGCCGGTCTCTCGCTGGGGAGGCGGTCTCTCGCTGGGGGTGGGGGCGGACTCTCGCTGGGGGTGGGGGCGGACTCTCGCTGGGGGTGGGGCCGGTCTCTCGCTGGGGAGGCGGTCTCTCGCTGGGGGAGGGGCCGGTCTCTCGCGGGAGGAGGCGGTCCCTCGCTGGGGGAGGCGGTCTCTCGCTGGGGGTGGAGCCGGTCTCTCGCTGGGGGTGGAGCTGGTCTCTCGCTGGGGGTGGAGCCGGTCTCTCGCTGGGGGTGGAGCCGGTCTCTCACTGGGGGTGGAGCCGGTCTCTCACTGGGGGTGGAGCCGGTCTCTCGCTGGGGGAGGAGCCGGTCTCTCGCTGGGGGAGGCGGTCTCTCGCTGGGGGAGGCGGTCTCTCGCTGGGGGTGGAGCTGGTCTCTCGGTGGGGGTGGAGCTGGTCTCTTTTTTCTGGAATTGGTTGGCCTCCAGTTTGCTTGTCCAAGATTGCCGTTAAATCAGTGGCTTCAGTTTTCCTGGCCGCTATCAGCAATGGGGATGTTTGCCCCTAGAACATCACCCCCCCCCACCCCTGCCAGAGCTCATCTGTTTCACTTATGGCAAAGTGGACAAAAATACACACAACAGGCTTTCAATAAAATTAAAAACAAACTGCAAATTTCAATCTAAAATCACATTAAGCGAACAATAATCACACCCCGCCACACCCACCCACCCCGTTTGGGAACCTCTGCTTTAGAACATATTTATAAAGCTATCATTGTATCAAAAAAGAATGAACTTACATTTGTATAGAGCCTTTCACATCCTCAGTACGTCTCAAAGAGCTTCACAGCCAATGAAGTACTTTTGAAGTGCAGTCACTGTTCTGTAGAAATTGCAGCAGCCACTTTGCACACAGCAAGATCCCACAAACAGTTAATGAAAAAAATGAGCAGTTCATTTGTTATTGGTAGTGTTGGTTAAGGGAGGAATGTTAGCTAGGTCACCTGGAGAACGATACTACGGTTTCTTCCATCAAACAGGCAGACTGGACCTCGGTTTATCGTTTCATGCAAAGACAGCAGCCCCTGAGTGCGGCGCTGCGCTGAATGTGTCAGGCTGGGTTAGGTCGTGCAGTGGGGCACAAATAAAGACAGCAGCCCCTGAGCGCTGCGCTGCGCTGAATGTGTCAGGCTGGGTTAGGTCGTGCAGTGGGGCACAAATAAAGACAGCAGCCCCTGAGCGCGGCGCTGCGCTGAATGTCAGGCTGGGTTAGGTCGTGCAGTGGGGCACAAATAAAGACAGCAGCCCCTGAGCGCTGCGCTGGGCTGAATGTGTCAGGCTGGGTTAGGTCGTGCAGTGGGGCACAAATAAAGACAGCAGCCCCTGAGCGCTGCGCTGGGCTGAATGTGTCAGGCTGGGTTAGGTCGTGCAGTGGGGCACAAATAAAGACAGCAGCCCCTGAGCGCTGCGCTGCGCTGAGTGTCAGGCTGGGTTAGGTCGTGCAGTGGGGCACAAATAAAGACAGCAGCCCCTGAGCGCGGCGCTGCGCTGAATGTGTCAGGCTGGGTTATGTCGTGCAGTGGGGCACAAATAAAGACAGCAGCCCCTGGGCGCTGCGCTGAATGTGTCAGGCTGGGTTAGGTGGTGCAGTGGGGCACAAATAAAGACAGCAGCCCCTGAGCGCGGCGCTGCGCTGAATGTCAGGCTGGGTTAGGTCGTGCAGTGGGGCACAAATAAAGACAGCAGTCCCTGAGCGCTGCGCTGCGCTGAATGTCAGGCTGGGTTAGGTCGTGCAGTGGGGCACAAATAAAGACAGCAGCCCCTGAGCGCTGCGCTGCGCTGAATGTCAGGCTGGGTTAGGTCATGCAGTGGGGCACAAATAAAGACAGCAGTCCCTGAGCGCTGCGCTGGGCTGAATGTGTCAGGCTGGGTTAGGTGGTGCAGTGGGGCACAAATAAAGACAGCAGCCCCTGAGCGCGGCGCTGCGCTGAATGTGTCAGGCTGGGTTAGGTCGTGCAGTGGGGCACAAATAAAGACAGCAGCCCCTGAGCGCGGCGCTGCGCTGAATGTGTCAGGCTGGGTTATGTCGTGCAGTGGGGCACAAATAAAGACAGCAGTCCCTGAGCGCTGCGCTGCGCTGAATGTCAGGCTGGGTTAGGTCATGCAGTGGGGCACAAATAAAGACAGCAGCCCCTGAGCGCGGCGCTGCGCTGAATGTGTCAGGCTGGGTTAGGTCGTGCAGTGGGGCACAAATAAAGACAGCAGCCCCTGAGCGCTGCGCTGCGCTGAATGTCAGGCTGGGTTAGGTCGTGCAGTGGGGCACAAATAAAGACAGCAGCCCCTGAGCGCGGCGCTGCGCTGAATGTGTCAGGCTGGGTTAGGTCATGCAGTGGGGCACAAATAAAGACAGCAGCCCCTGAGCGCGGCGCTGCGCTGAATGTGTCAGGCTGGGTTATGTCGATGGGAGCAGGAAGTTGCAAAGGGACGTTGATAGAGTAAGTGAGTGGGTAAAACTGGCAACTGGAGTTCAACGTGGGGAAGTGTGAGGTCATCCCCTTTGGACTGAAGAAAGAGATCAGAGTATTTTCTAAATAGTGAGAAGCTGGGAACTGTGGAGGAGCGGAGAGAGTTAGGGGTCCCTGGATAGAAAGCACTAAAAACTGGTGGACAGGAACAAAAAATAATTATAAAGGTGAATGGAATGTTGGCCTTTATCTCAGGGGCTGGAATACAAAGGGGCAGAAGTTATGCTTCAGTTATATAAAGCTCTGGTCAGGCCCCATCTGGACCCTGTGTTCAGTCCTGAGCACCGTTCCTCAGGAAGGATATATTGGCCTTGGAGGGGGAGCATCATGGATTCACCAGAATGATACCGGTGTGGCAACACGCCACCACTGGACATAATCCGCTCACGGCGGCACGGACAGTTTAAGCAGACGCCCCCAGCCGGGGGCCCTTTCCTCCAGCAACTTGTTTCCCGCAGGGACAGGCTGCCGGGAGCACTTCCTGTCTGGGGAGTATTTATTTAAGTGGATGCGCGGGCTTTTCCAGTTCCTTTTTGCCATGAGGTTGAATAAAGCAGTTGTGTTTTACTAGCTCTGGTCTCGACTCCCACGTTTGCCGCGGTATCTCAACACTGGTGACCCCGACGCTCAGGACGAATCCTAAGCTAGCATGGCGGATACAAACGCAGTCATGGTTAAACTACCGGACTTTTGGGAGAACCTGGCCGAAGCCTGGTTTGTTCAAGCTGAGTCCAGATTCCGGCTGAAACACATTACAGTCGACGCCACAAAGTACGACTACCTCATCTCCTCTCTCACCTACGCCACAGTCCCCAAGGTTTGGGCAACGCTGCAGGATCCACCAGTGGAAGGCAAGTACGAACATCTGAAGGCTGCGCTCCTTAAAAAATTTCAAATGTCCTCTTACCAGCCCAACTGCCAACTCCTTGACCTCCCCAGCCTTGGTGACGCTTCACCCTCGGATCTGCTTTCCCACATGCTGTCCCTCTCGGACGACAAAAACACCGGCGCCCTCTTTCGCACGCTTTTCATTCGGCAGCTCCCCGCCAGCATCCGCCCGCTCATTGTGGAGTCTGGCTCCACGGACCTGAATGACATAGCCGAAAAGGCCGACCAGCTGCTCTCTGCGCAGTCCGCTCGCGACGTCGCGCCCGACCTCACGGCAACGACCACGCGGTCTTCCCGGCCCACTAGGCCCGACCGCCCTACCACTCCGGGTCACTGCTACTACCACACCCGTTTTGGCACTAGGGCCCAACGCTGCACGCCACCGTGCACTTCCAAACCCCCCCCCCCGCACCGGCCCCCGCGATGGCCGCGGGGCAAAAGGGGCCTCTACTGTACGTCACCGACGACAGAACCAACTGCCGATTTCTGTGCGACACAGGGGCCCAGCACAGCATCACCCCCGCCTCCGCCCTCGAAATCCAACGCGGCACACGGGGTATCACGCTGGCCGCAGCCAATGGCTCTGACATCCGCACATATGGCACCCGCATGGTCACGCTCGACCTCGCAGGCCGCCGCTACCGCTGGGAGTTCCTCACAGCCAAGGTCCTCTGCCCACTCATCGGCGCCGACTTCCTACGCGCGCACGGCCTCCTTGTTGACATTCTGAGGCACCGCCTCGTCGACATCAACACTATGGCCCCCATCCCCGGCGCATTCACCCCGGCCCGTTCGGCCGGCCTGACGACCTACTGCCTCGCCAGAGCCACGGACGACTACTCGGCACTCCTAGCCGAGTTTCCCGCCCTCACTAACCCGACCTTTTCGGCCAAAGCCGCCAAACATGGTGTGGAGCACTATATTCCCATCACCGGCCCCCCAGTTTCTGCCCACGCCCGCAGACTCAACCCGGCCAAGCTGGAAATCGCGTGGGCCGAGTTCACCACCATGGAACAACTCGGCATCATCCGCCGCTCCAGCAGCCCTTGGGCCTCGCCCCTCCACATCGCCCCCAAGCCCGGCGGAGGCTGGCGCCCTTGCGGGGACTACCACCGCCTCAACGACGCCACCACCCCCGACCGATACCCGGTGCCACACATCCAGGACTTCTCGGCCCGATTGGCCGGACGAACCGTCTTTTCCAAGGTCGACCTGGTGCGCGGTTACCACCAAGTCCCCGTACACCCCGCGGACATCCCCAAAACGGCCGTCATCACCCCATTCGGCCTGTTCGAGTTCCTGAGGATGCCCTTCGGCCTCAAGAATGCAGCCCAGGCTTTCCAGCGCCTTATGGACTCAGTCCTCCGGGACCTGAACTTCCTATTCGTCTATCTAGACGACATTCTTGTGGCCAGCTCCTCCAAACAGGAACACCTTCGCATCCTGTTCGGGCGCCTAGCCCAACACGGGCTCATCCTGAGCCCGGCGAAGTGCCAATTCGGCCTAACTGAGATCGATTTTCTCGGTCACCACATCACCCCTGCTGGGGCCGTCCCCCTGCCCAACAAGGTGCAGGCCGTCCAGCAATTCCCCCGCCCCAAAACCATCAAGGGCCTCCAGGAGTTCCTCGGGATGGTGAACTTCTACAACAGGTTCATCCCCAGAGCTGCAGCCCTCATGAAACCCCTATACGACTCCCTCCAAGGTAAATCCGGCAAGATGAACGTAGCCTGGACCACTGACACGTCAGCCGCCTTCGACGCCACCAAAAACGCGCTCGCCGACGCCACCCTGCTCGCGCACCCGAGGGCCGATGCCCGGGTCGCGCTCACCACCGACGCCTCCGACCACGCGGTCGGAGCCGTGTTCGAGCAGTGGGTCAATGACGCGTGGCAGCCACTTGCCTTCTACAGCCGCCAACTGCGCCCCCTCCACTTTCGACCGCGAGCTTCTCGCGCTCCACCTGTCGGTCCGCCATTTCAGGTTCCTCCTGGAAGGCCGCCCCTTCACCGCGTACGTGGACCACAAGCCGCTCACATACGCGATGGCCAAGCACACCGAACCCTGGTCCGCTAGGCAGCAACGCCAGCTCGTGGCCGTGTCCGAGTTTACTACGGACATCCAGCACGTCTCCGGTAGAGACAACGTTGTCGCCGACTGCCTTTCCCGTCCCGCCATCTGCGCGAATCACCTCGCGGTCGACTACGCGCAACTAGCAGCGGCCCAGCTCACGGACCCAGACCTCCTCTCGGCGGCTGCCAGCCTGCCAGGGCTACGCCTAGCCAAGGTCGCGCACGGGCCCGAAGCCACGGCAGTCACTTGCGACGTCTCACTCAGCCAACCCAGGCCGGTCGTCCCTGCAACCTGGCGCCGCCGCATCTTCGACGCGCTACACGCGCTCTCCCATCCGGGTGCCCGCGCATCCGTCAAACGCCTCTCCCAGCGTTTCGTCTGGCGCGGCCTCAGCAAAGATGTTCGGACTTGGGCCACCTCCTGCCTCGCCTGCCAACGGGCTAAGGTACAGCTACACACAAAAGCACCCCTGGGAGACTTCGAGGTACCCAGCCGCCGCTTCGACCACGTACACGTCGACATCGTCGGTCCTCTGCCGCCATCGCAAGGCCAAACTTATCTCCTCGCGATGGTCGACCGCTACACACGCTGGCCTGAGGCAGTGCCGCTGCCCTCCACCACTACAGCCGACATCGCCAGGGCGTTCGTTAACACCTGGGTCGCAAGGTTCGGCGTACCAGCCGACATAACCTCTGACAGAGGCGCCCAGTTCACCTCCGAACTCTGGACGGCCACAGCACGCAACCTCGGGGTGACGCTCCACCGAACCACGGCGTACCACCCGCAGGCCAATGGGCTGTGTGAACGCTTCCACAGGTCACTCAAGGCCTCACTCCGCGCCGGCCTGCAGGACAGTACCTGGACTGACCGCCTACCGTGGGTGCTACTAGGCCTACGCACCGCAGTCAAGGAAGACCTCCAGTCCTCGGCAGCGGAGTTAGTCTACGGACAACCGCTGCGCGTCCCAGGCGAATTCCTTCCGGAGGCTACCACGCCTTGGTTGGCCGAACAGCAGCGGCTCAACTCTTTCTCTTCCGCTCAGCAGTTCACCCCACTTCCGGTCAACCGACACGACGAACTCGCACCTCACGTCCCGCCAAATTTACAGCAGGCGCGCTTCGTCTTCGTGCGACACGACGCGCACCGCGGGCCCCTGCGACCCCCGTACGACGGACCGTACGAGGTACTACAAACCGGGGACAAGGTCTTCAAGCTGCGACTCGGCGACAGGGTCAACACAGTCTCCATCGACCGGCTCAAACCAGCACACACAGAACCAGGGGAACAGGTCCCCGTGGCCCGGCCTCCAACTAGAGGCCGTCCCGCCAGCAAGCCAGCACAGCCGGCGGCGAACCGCCCGACCCCACCAACTAGACCGGCGACCACTCAGAGCCGCTGCGGCAGAACCATCAGACCACCGTCACGACTTGTCCACTCCTCCTAAGCGGATTCTGGGGGGAGCTCTGTGGCGACACACCACCACTGGACATAATCCACTCACGGCGGCACGGACAGTTTAAGCAGACGCCCCCAGCCGGGGGCCCTTTCCTCCAGCAACTTGTTTCCCACAGGGACAGGCTGCCGGGAGCACTTCCTGTCTGGGGAGTATTTATTTAAGTGGATGCGCGGGCTTTTCTAGTTCCTTTTTGCCATGAGGTTGAATAAAGCAGTTGTGTTTTACTAGCTCTGGTCTCGACTCCCACGTTTGCCGCGGTATCTCAACACCGGGATTAAAAGGGTTAAATAACTCAACAGTTTTTTTGGGGGGTGAGTTCCAGATTTCCACTACCCTTTGTGTGAAGAAGTGCTTCCCGACATTGCCCCTGAACGGCCTGGCTGTAATTTTAAGGTTATGCTACCTTGTTCCTAATTCCCCCACCAGAGGAAATAGTTTCTATCCACCCGATCAACTCCTTTAATCACCTTAAACACCTCAATTAGATCACCCCTCAATCTTCAGTATTCAAGGGAATACATTCCTGGTCTTTGCAGCTTGACCTCATAATTTAACCCTCGAAGCCCCTGGTGTCATGTTCCTACACCGACGCATCTGTGAAGGAGACCTCAGCATGTACAGGAATCGCGCAGCCGCCTCTGACTACACGGTGGCACACTGCGCCTCAGCAACGTCGCCATGCTGTCCTAGTCCATTGTTTTGACCCTAAAGTAGTGGATTGTGCCCATTCTAAATGGTCCAGAACTTTAACTAAAAGTTACAGAAAACAAAACATTGCAGGTCCGATCTGTGAGGATGTGCAGTGCTTCCTGGATTGAGAAGCAGTGTGATGTTTCCGCTCTGTATGATATATGATCTATATTTGATAAAACCTCACAGGTAAAACTTGTGAAAAGAGCTTGTGAGTCTGCAGTGAGAGTCCCTGTTACCATCCCTATTTTATTTAATCTATTTTGGTCCCATTTTCTCTTCTCTTCTCCCCCCTCCTCCTCTCTCTAATGACCAGTTCATCTGGTTCTGATGATGGTTGGCCAGGACATCCGGAGAGCTGACTGATGCACTTCCAATAGTGCCATGGGATCTTTTACAGCAGACGGGGCTTTGGTTTAACGTCTTATCCGAATGACTTAGTGACTTTCCATTATCCTTTTATTAACCTTAGTGATCTGTTTGCTTCTTTCCTTCCTAACCTCAAGTTATATTTGCTCTCTGCTCCAAGCAGACTCACATGCAATATTATCCGCACAAAATCAGCCAGCTCCCACCCTGACCTAGCTGCCCACCATTCCCCAGAACCTACCGCACCATCTTTGTAACAGAGGGAACTGATGGACACTACAGTGACCCTTGGTTGTGAGTGCTGGTAACAGTGGAGGGGGTGGGCGTCAGAGCCTGTCCAGGTCCCGCTCTCAACTGATGGCCAAATGCACATTTTTGAGAGTTGGTCACTGAGGAACAGGAACAGGGACCCTGATTTTTCTTCTCCCTATTTCAAGAGCGCTGACGCCAATTGTGGCACTCCCACTGCATACAACGAAATTAGCTAGCTCAGCGCAGACCAAGGATCCGATCCGATCCTGGATCTTCCAGCTCTTTGTGGGTGTTGCACACGAGGCTTACAGACTGAACCATCAGTGGGAGTGGGAAAACCATGTGTAACAGCTGATGGACTATCTCCTCATAGAATCATAGAAAGTTACAGCACGGAAGGAGGCCATTTCGGCCCATCGTGTCCGCGCCGGCCAACAAAGAGCTATCCAGCCTAATCCCACTTCCCAGCTCTCGGTCCGTAGCCCTGCAGGTTGGAGCATCCCAAGTGCACATCCAAGTACTTTTTAAATGTGGTTAGGGTTCCTGCCTCTACCACCCTTTCAGGCAGTGAGTTCCAGACCCCCACAACCCTCTGGGTGAAGACATTTCCTCTCAAATCCCCTCTAAACCTTCCCCCAATTACTTTAAATCGGTGCCCCCTGGTTTTTGACCCCTCTGCTAATGGAAATAGGTCCTTTCTATCCACTTTATCTATGCCCCTCATAATTTTATACACCTCAATAAGGTCTCCCCTCAGCCTCCCCTGTTCCAAGGAAAACAGACCCAGCCTATCCAGTCTTTCCTCATAGCTAAGATTCTCTACTCCCAGCAACATCCTTGTAAATCTCCTCTGCACCCTCTCTAGTGCAATCACATCTTTCCTGTAATGTGGTGACCAGAACTGCACGCAGTACTCTAGCTGAGGCCTAACTAGTGTTTTATACAGTTGAAGCATAACCCCCCATGCTCTTGTATTCTATGCCACGGCTAATAAAGGCAAGCATTCCGTATGCCTTCTTAACCACCTTATCTACCTGGCCTGCTACCTTCAGGGGTCTGTGGACATGCACTCCAAGGTCCCTCTGATCTTCTGCACTACTCAGTGTCCTATCATTTAATGTGTATTCCCTTTCCTTGTTAGCCCTCCCCAAATGCATTACCTCACACTTCTCCGGATTGAATTCCATTTGCCACTGTCCTGCCCACCTGACCAATTTATTGATATCTTCCTGCAGTCTACAGCTTCCTCCTTCAGTATCAACCACACAGCCGATTTTAGTATCATCTGCAAACTTCTTAATCATACCCCCTATATTCAAGTCTTGATCATTGATATATACCACAAAAAGCAAGGGACCTAGTACTGAGCCCTGCAGAACCCCACTGGAAACAGCCTTCCAGTCACAAAAACACCATCAACCATTACCCTCTGCTTCCTGTCTCCGAGCCAGTTTTGAATCCAACTTGACACTTTGCCCTGGATCCCATGGGCTTTTAACTTCGTGACCAGTCTGCCAAGTGGAACCTTATCAAAAGCCTTGCTAAAGTCCATATACACTACATCAAACGCACTACCCTCATCTACCCTCCTTGTTACCTCCTCAAAAAATTCAATCAAGTTTGTCAGACACGACCTTCCCTTAACAAATCCGTGCTGACTATCCTTGATTAATCCGTGTCTTTCTAAATGAAGATTAATCCTGTCCTTCAGAATGCTTTCCAATAATTTTCCCACCACCGAGGTTAGGCTGACCGGCCTGTAATTACTCGGTCTATCCTTTTCTCCCTTTTTAAACAAGGGTACCACATTAGCAGTCCTCCAGTCCTCCGGCACCACACCTGAAGCCAGAGAGGATTGAAAAATGATGGTCAGGGCCTCTGCTATTTCCTCTTTCGCTTCGCTTAACAACCTGGGATACATTTCATCTGAGCCTGGGGATTTATCCACTTTTAAAGCTGCTAAACCCCTTAATACTTCCTCTCTCACTATGTTTATTTCATCTAATATTTCACCCTCCCCCCCCCCGATAGCAATGTCTGCTTCGCCCCTCCCCTTTGTGAAAACAGACACAGATTACCCTCATGATCTCTAATAGGCCCTACCCTTTGTTTAGTTGTCCTCTTACTCTTAATATACTCTTTATAAAACATCTTTGGGTTTTCCTTGATTTTACTTGCCAAGAATTTTTCATGCTCTCTCTTTGCTTTCCTAATATTTTTAATTGCACCGCTGCACTTTCTGTACTCCTCTAAAGATTCTGGAGTATTTAGCCCTCGGTATCTGTCATACGCCTCCCTTTTTTCTTTATCCTACCCTGTATGTCTCTAGATATCCAGGGGGCTCTAGATTTGTTAGTCCCACCTTTTTTCTTTAAGGGCTTTCTTTAACACTTTCTGCAGCTTTAGACAGTTCTTTCTATCACTTAGTATAAACATTAGCAGGGTTGCTGTCAGAGCACTCTGTGCACTTCTCCATTGTGTTAAATATGACAGCTTTTTTTCAACTCACTATTGGAAGAAAGCTTCCTCTTTTTGAGACAAACGGAAGGTTATTGAAAGCTCCCTGCGGACTCTCGGTTAGTGGTACTGCCCAGTGTGACGCTGAGAGGTCGAAACCAGGGAAGTCCCAAGTTCAATACCTGGTCTCAGACAATGTGGAGGTAGTGGGGCAACAACGAGTTGCCTGAATGCCCTTGGTCTAAAATCAACTTGGGTTTTTACTGTTCATACGAACATACAAATTCAATGGCAGGAGACGACCAGCTTGTCCATCAAGCCTGCCCCACACCGTGATGGTCAGAGCATCATAACTTCTTCCCTCACCCCACCCCACCCCACCCCACCATCTCACACACCCCACCCCACCCCACCCCACCATCTCACCCCACCCTACCCCACCCCACCCCCGCCATCTCACCCCACCCCCGCCACCCCCGCCATCTCACACCCACCCCACGCCACCCCCGCCATCTCACACCCACCCCACCATCTCACCCCACCCTACCCCACCCCACCCCCGCCATCTCACCCCACCCCACCCCACCCCACCCCACCATCTCACCCCACCCCACCCCACCCCCGCCATCTCACCCCACCCCCGCCACCCCCGCCATCTCACACCCACCCCACCCCACCCCTGCCATCTCACACCCACCCCACCCCACCCCACCCCCGCCACCCCACCCCCGCCATCTCACACACGCCACCCCACCCCACCCCCGCCATCTCACACCCACCCCACGCCACCCCGCCATCTCACACCCACCCCACCCCACCATCTCACCCCACCCTACCCCACCCCACCCCCGCCATCTCACCCCACCCACCCCACCCCCGCCATCTCACACCCACCCCACGCCACCCCTGCCATCTCACACCCACCCCACCCCACCCCCGCCACCCCACCCCACCCCCGCCATCTCACACACCCCACCCCACCCCACCCCCGCCATCTCACACCCACCCCATGCCACCCCGCCATCTCAAACCCACCCCACCCCACCCCTGCCATCTCATACCCACCCCACCCCACCCCACCCCCGCCATCTCACACCCACCCCACCCCCGCCATCTCACACCCACCCCACGCCACCCCTGCCATCTCACACCCACGCCACCCCACCCCGCCATCTCACACACCCCACCCCACGCCACCCCCGCCATCTCACACCCACCCCACGCCACCCCGCCATCTCAAACCCACCCCACCCCACCCCTGCCATCTCATACCCACCCCACCCCACGCCACCCCCGCCATCTCACACCCACCCCACGCCACCCCGCCATCTCAAACCCACCCCACCCCACCCCTGCCATCTCATACCCACCGCACCCCACCCCACCCCCGCCATCTCACACCCACCCCACCCCACCCCCGCCATCTCACACCCACCCCACCCCCCCACCCCTGCCATCTCACACCCACCCCACCCCTGCCATCTCGCACCCACCCCTGCCACCTCACACCCTCATCCCTGGTACCATTCTAGTAAATCTCCTCTCCAAGTCCTTGACATCCTTCCTAAAGTGTGGTGCCCAGAATTGGACACAATACTCCAGCTGAGGCCTAACAAGTGTTTTATAAAGGCTTAACATAACTCCCTTGCTTTTGTACTCTATGCCTCTGTTTATAGTCAGTGTTCATCCCCCCACCCCCAGCCCCAGCCGCTAGAGAGAGGACATCAATAAGGACAGGATCAGCCTCAATTGTGATACCCTCCAAAGATCAGAATGTCTGCCTAGCTCCCCAGCAGTGCACCTGATGAATGGCTGTTTGAGCAATGTAACAAGTGGCTGCAGGGGAATCATACCCCAGCGGGTGGTGCCCTTAACGATGTGACGAGAAGGAGAGAGAATTGGGGGAATAAATTAGAAAGAACCTTTGGGGGTTGCATTAGAGCCTTGCACGGCTGCGATTATTGTACTAACTTGTAGCATTTCTTTGCAGGGAAACCCAACAGCAACATCCAGTGGGAAGACGGCAATGTGGATGTGGCATCAGTCCAGAACCCCGTTAGAATTGCCTACGTCCTTGTTGTTCATGGCAGAGCCATCAGGCAGCTGAAACGACTGATCAAAGCCATCTATCATCAGCACCACTTCTACTACATCCACGTAGACAAGGTAGGTGCTCCCACAGACCTGAGTGCAGTGGTTACTGCTTGTTGTGTGGCTGAGAGCTTCACCCGCTAATTACACACATATTGGAGCAAAACACTAATGGAACTGATGTGGTTTCAAAACGAGGGCACAGGTATGGAGTAAGAAGTGAAATTGTGGGAAGAGGGGGGGAAATGTTTCAATCAAAAGGGCATCAAACCGCAGGAAAAGTATATTGGCCTTGGAGTGAGTACAGCGCCGATTCACCAGAATGATACCGGGGCTAAATTATGAGGACTGGTTGCATAGACTAGGCTTGTATTCCCTTGAGTTTAGACGGTTGATCTGATGGAGGTGTTTAAAACGATAAAGGAATGAAAGACTCCAGAACATGGGCATACAATCTTAAAATTAGAGCTAGGTCGTTCAGGAAGGAAGCACTTTTCACACAAAGGGTAGTGGAATTCTGAGGATGCTGGGGTCAGTTGAAATTTTCAGGACTGATATTGGTAGATTTTTGTTGGGTAAGGGTATCAAGGGGTATGGAGCAAAGGTGGGTAGATGGAGTTAAGATACAGACCAACCGTGATCTAATAGAATGGCGGAGCAGTCTCGAGGGGCTGAATGGCCTGCTCCCATTCCTATGTTCCTAAACAGTAATCGATTTGTGGAATAATGCCCAAGGAAGGATATTGAAGCAGGGAAGGGATTGAGGAATGCAGCTTAATTGTGAACATCAGATGTCCAATATTTTGCATCCCTTTTGATGGCGAGCCAGTTTATTTTTGCCAGTTCTCTCCCCTCCTCTAATGATGATGCTGACTCTCGCTGAGGCTCATTTCCACGTGCCGGCAGCCCCGTGGAACCTCACCCAAGTGGCTCTTGCTCGTGAGAGTTTTGGCAGGCTCTTTATCTCTGGAGTGCATCCTAATCTGATTCTTTTCTAATCTGATATGTATATCCAGGCACTTTCCAGCAGGGTTTACTGTATCATGATCAGGACCAGGAACCGTCACTGATTCCCCAGCCCAGGAGAGCTGAGGTCCAAGGTCGTGATCAAACTACTGCCAAATTGGGACCTCCTTGTCTGAATGGCTTGTCTGCATTTGAGAATAGATAGATGGTTGAAGGAAAGGGAGTAAAGATATGGGAACAGGGCGGGGATATGGGATTACGATACTGTTCGTGTGGAGGATAAACTAAGTTGCGAACTGGTTGGGCTGTTCGACCGGTTTCCATGTTGTAAAATCTCTATAATTTCACACTGCTAGACCCTGTGGGAAACTTGCATTTGCCATTTGAGAAATAATCCTTTGCACATGCACATTGTTGGCGAGTAATGTTTGAAATGGTAGAGGAAAATAATGGCCCAGAAATTTGGGTCGGGGGCTTCCCGCGGGTGTAAGCCCCCGACCTGCACTTACCTTGCGCGCCGGCCGTTGAGCTGTGGGCCCGCGTGGGATTCCGATCCGGGGCCTGGTCCAGCTGACGGCGCGCAGTGTTTGCGCATCCCAGGGGTGCAGTTAGTTCGATGCATCCCCTGGAATCACGTGGGCCATGGGGAGCCAATCGGAGCAGGGAATGCTCCATTCATAAGTTTGACAGGAAGAGCTGTCGAAACTTATAAATACTACGAGCCCCAAAACATCACTATATCTTCAAATACATTTTTAAAAAATCACATTTTTTAAATAAACTATAAATTACATGAAATAACTATTTTAAACAATAATTTAAATTTTTGAAAAAAATACTTTTATTTTCTAACGGGGCTAAAAATAAACTTACCTTGCTTTAAAGTATTTAAAAATAATAAACCTGTGGAAAAAGTGTTTTAATTTTAATTAATTCACCACTTACCTTGTAAAAAGCAGGCCTTGCGCCTGCTTTTTAAATGTATAACTTCTGGCGACTTACCCTCCCGGGAAAACTTGCAAAAAAAACGTAAGTTCGATGCACACGCGCAGCCTCTCCTGCGCACGCGTTCGATCTCTTAACCCCTGCTTTCAGGGGAACGGAAGTGCCGGTTTCCCGCGCACGCGCAGTGCATGCAGGAAACCGGCACTTCCATTGGGCCTACAGGTGAGTACCCCGTGCGTACTCACGCGTGGAGACCCGAATTTCTGGGCCAATATATTAAAAATCTTATATGCATGCACCTCCACTACAAAACATTACTTCCTGTTGTTACATTTTTATCACACCTTTGAGTTAATCTTTTTCCATTATAAATCCCGATGCCCATGTTTAGAATGGGAACTGCCTAAGTAAACTTGTCACGCTGTAATTACACCCGCCCGCCAGTGGAGGTGCTATAATCTTAGCTTTGCATTTTCCCATCTCAACCTGTGCTGCACAGAGACTCTTACACTCCAACCAACTCTACTTCTTTGCTTCCCAAATTGCTTAGTTTTGCTATTTAGCTATAAATAATATCAAATCAAATAATATATAAAAATAAGGATAGAATGTATGATTTTAAAATGCAGATTGAATAACGTCTGCACGCCATTATCCCCTCTCCCTCTAACCCCACTCCACCGAAGACTACACTTGGACTCAGCTTCCCAATGTGAAAAGCCCCAGGAGAAAGAAATGTGTAGGGAGAAATAAAAATCGTGTATCTTTTCAGAAGGCATTCGATAAGGTGCCACACAAGAGGTTGTTACACAAGATTAGGGCTCATGGGATTGGGGGTAATATATTAGCATAGATAGAGGATTGGTTAACTGACAGAAAACAGAGTGGGAATAAACAGGTCATTTTCGGGCTGGCAGGCAGTAACTAGTGGCGTATCGCAAGGATCAGTGCTTGGGCCTCAGCTATTTACAATCTATATCAATGACTTAGAAACATAGAAGATAGGAGTCGGCCATTCGGCCCCTCGAGCCTGTTCCGCCATTTAATGGGATCATGGCTGATCATCCAAATTCAGTACCCTGTCCCTGCTTTCTCCCCATATCCCTTGATCCCTTTAGCCTTAAGAAATATATTTAATGAATTGGCCTCAACTGCCTTGTGTGGTAGAAAATTTCACAGGTTCACCACTCTCTGGGTGAAGAAATTCCTCCTCATCTCAGTCCTAAATGGCTTACCCCTTATCCTTAGACTGTGACCCCTGGTTCTGGACTCCCCTGCCATCGGGAACATCCTTCCTGCATCTAGTCTGTCTAGTCCTGCTAGAATTTTATAAGTTTCAATGAGATCCCCTCTCATTTTTCTAAACTCCAGCGAATATAAGCCTAATTGACCCAATCTCTCTTCATACGTCATTCCTGCCATCCCAGGTATCAGTCTGGTGAATCTTCGCTGCACTCCCTCCATGGCAAGAACACCTGTCCTCAGATAAGGCGACCAGAACTGCACACAATACTCAAGGTGTGGTCTCACCAAGGCCCTGTACAACTGCAGCAAGACATCTTTGCTCCTGTACTCGAATCCTCTCGCTATGAAGGCCAACATACCATTTGCCTTCTTAACCGCCTGCTGCACCTGCATGCTTACCTTCAGCGACTGGTGCACAAGGACCTTTTCCCAATCTATTGCCGTTCAGATAATAATCTGTCTTCCTGTTTTTGCCCCCGAAGTGGATAACCTCGCATTTATCCCCATTATACTGCATTTGCCATGCATCTGCCCAATCACCCAACCTGTCCAAATCATGCTGGAGTTTCTCTGCATCCTCCCCACAGCACACACACCCACCCAGCTTTGTGTCGTCTGCAAACTTGGAGATATTACATCTAGTTCCATGAACACATGGGAGTATGATATTGTTGCTATCACGGAGACATGGTTGAGGGAGGGGCAAGACTGGTAGCTCAATATTCCGGGGTATAGAATCTTCAGGCGAGACGGGGGGGGGTAAAAGAGGAGGGGGTGTCGCAATATTAATTAAGGAGTCAATTACTGCTGTAAGGAGGGATGCTATATTAACAGGTTCCTCTAATGAGGCCATATGGGTAGAACTTAAAAACAAAAAGGGAGCAAGCACTTTGCTGGGAGTGTACTATAGGCCCCCAAACAGTCAGGGGGAGATAGAGGAACAGATATGTAGGCAAATCTCAGAGAAATGTGCAAATAATAGGGTAATAATAGTGGGGGATTTCAACTTCCCCAATATTAACTGGGATAGTCAAGAGTGTGAAAGGCTTAGAGGGTGCAGAATTCTTAAAGTGCATCCAGGAGAGCTTTTTGAGCCAGCATGTAGAAAGTCCTACAAGAGAGGGGGCGGTACTGGACCTAATTCTAGGGAATGTGGCCGGGCAAGTGGTAGAAGTGTCAGTCGAAGAGCATTTTGGTGACAGTGACCATAATTCGGTGAGATTTAAGGTAGTCATGGAAAAGGACAGAGATGGACCGGAAATAAAGGTTCTAAATTGGGGGAAGGCCGATTTTAATATGATAAGGCAGGATCTGGCCAAAGTGGACTGGGATCAGCTACTTGTAGGAAAATCCACATCTGAGCAATGGGAGTCTTTCAGGAAGGAAATTGAGAGAGTACAATGGCAACATGTTCCCGTAAAGGTCAAGGGTGGGACCAACAAGCCCAGGGAACCTTGGATGTCAAGGGATATACGAGAATGGATTAGGAAAAAAAGGGGGGCTTTTGGCAGATACAAAGGACTAAAGACAGAGGAAGCCCTGGAGGAGTATAAAAAGTGCAGGGGATACTTAAAACAGAAATTAGGAGAGTGAGGAGGGGCCATGAAATAACACTGGCGAGCAAAATAAAGGAAAATCCTAAGGGGTTTTGTAAGTATATTAAGGGCAAGAGGATAACTAGGGAAAGAGTAGGGCCCATTAGGGACCAAAGTGGCAATCTGTGTGTGGAGCCAGAAGATGTAGGTGGGGTTTTAAATGAATTTTTTGCATCTGTGTTCACTATGGAGAATCACAGGACGATGTAGACATAGAAATCGGGCAAGGGGACTGTGATATACTTGAACATATTAGCATCGAGAGGGAGGAGGTACTAGCGGTTTTAGCAGGCTTAAAAGTGGATAAATCCCCAGGCCCGGACGAGATGTATCCCAGGCTGCTGTGTGAGGCAAAGGAGGAGATTGCAGGGGCTCTGACACAAATTTTCAGAGCCTCTCTGGCCACAGGGGATGTGCCAGAGGACTGGAGAACAGCTAACGTAGTACCATTATTCAAGAAGGGTAGTAGGGATAAACCAGGGAATTACAGGCCAGTGAGCCTAACATCAGTGGTAGGGAAATTATTGGAAAAAATTCTGAGGGACAGAATTAGTCTCCACTTGGAGAGGCAAGGATTAATCAGGGATAGTCAGCATGGCTTTGTCAAGGGAAGATCATGTCTGACCAATTTGATTGAATTTTTGGAGGGGGTGACTAGGTGTGTGGATGAGGGTAGTGCAGTGGATGTGGTATACATGGATTTCAGTAAGGCTTTCGATAAAGTCCCGCATAGGAGACTGGTCAAGAAGGTAAGAGCCCATGGGATCCAGGGTGCCTTGGCACATTGGATCCAAAACTGGCTTAGTGGCAGAAGGTAGAGGGTGATGGTCGAAGGTTGTTTTTGTGACTGGAAGCCTGTGTCCAGTGGGGTACCGCAGGGATCGGTGCTGGGTCCCTTGCTGTTTGTGGTCTACATTATTGATTTGGATGTGAATGTAAAAGGTATGATCAGTAAGTTCGCCAATGACACCAAAATTGGTGGGGTGGTAAATAGTGAGGAGGGTAGCCTCAGTCTGCAGGACGATATAGATGGGTTGGTCAGATGGGTGGAACAGTGGCAAATGGAATTTAACCCTGAAAAGTGTGAGGTGATGCATTTTGGAGGGACTAACAAGGCAAGGGAATACACAATGAATGGTAAGACCCTAGGAAAGACAGGATCAGAGGGACCTTGGTGTGCATGTACATAGATCCCTGAAGGCAGCAGAACAGGTGGATAAGGTGGTTAAAAAGGCATATGGGATACTTGCCTTCATTAGCCGAGGCATAGAATATAAGAGCAGGGAGGTTATGATGGAGCTGTACAAAACGCTAGTTAGGCCACAGCTGGAGCACTGTGTGCAGTTCTGGTCGCCACACTAGGAAGGATGTGATTGCTTTGGAGAGGGTGCAGAGGAGATTCTCCAGGATGTTACCTGGGCTGGAGCGCTTCAGCTATGAAGAAAGACTGGACAGGCTGGGGTTGTTTTCCTTGGAGCAGAGAAGGCTGAGGGGGGACCTGATTGAGGTGTACAAAATTATATGGGGCATAGATAGGGTAGATAGAAAGGAACTTTTTCCCTTAGTAGAGGGGTCAATAACAAGGGGGCATAGATTCAAGGTAAGGGGCAGGAGGTTTAGAGGGGATTTGAGGAAGAACTTTTTCACCCAGAGGGTGGTTGGAATCTGGAACTCACTGCCTGAAAGGGTGGTAGAGGCAGGAACCCTCACAACATTTAAGAAGCATTTGGATGAGCACTTGAAATGCTATAGCATACAAGGCTACGGGCCAAATGCTGGAAAATGGAATTAGATTAGACAGGGCTTGATGGCCGGCGCGGACGCGATGGGCTGAAGGGCCTCTTTCTGTGCTGTATAACTCTATGGCCTAGAAATTCAGTAAGGCCCCGCCAGCTGGCTAGCGCCCAAAAGTTAGCGCTGCGCGCGGAGCCAGTTGCGCCCGTCAGATATTCAGTTTTTGCGCCCCAAGTCGGAACCGGGCGCTATTCCAGGGTGTGCCCGCCCCCGCTTCGGGCGCTGAAACTGAATTTCAGCGCTGTAGGTGCCGCTGCGCCACCCCCTGCGGAGCGGCAGGCTGCGGTACTGCAGGCCTCCTCCTTCTCTTAAGGGGGAGGTGCCTGCAACGGGGAGCTCGCCGCTTGATAGTGCCGGCAAATGAGCCCGGCACCATGGAGAAGTGCCGGGCTCGCGGAAAGCAGCCGGCAATGCCGCGGGGGGGGGTGGTTGGAGGAGGCCGGGGAAGGAGGTGCGGCCAGGCGGCCGCCGAAAAAGCGGACGGCCGCACCTCCGCCTTAACTAGCGCCACTAAGGCTGCAGCACGGCCCGGTCTTCACAACGTTGTTTGTGGCCGCTGCGGAAGAGGCGGCCGCAACTAAATATGGGGGTCGGGCCGGTAGCGGGGCGGAATCGGGGCACTGCGCACACCGATGACGTCATCGGTGCCGGCGCAGCGCTACTGGCTACCGCCGCCATTACCGCAGCGCTGAATATCAGCGCAAACTCCTCTACTGGCACAGAAGCCCTCTTTGGGCGGTAACTGGTCGCACACGCAACTGAATTTCTAGCTCTCTGACTCTATGAGTTCCCTCGTCTAGATCGTTTATATATATATATTGTGAATAGCTGGGGTCCTAGCACCGATCCCTGCGGTACCCCACTAGTCACTGCCTGCCACTCGGAAAAAGACCGTTTATTCCCACTCTTTGCTTCCTGTCTGCCAACCAGTTCTCTGTCCAAGACAGCACCTTACCCCCAATCCCATGTGCTTTGCAAGCTAATCTCTTATGCGGGACCTTATCGAAAGACTTCTTAAAGTTCAAATACACCACATCCACTGGCTCTCCCTTATCTATTCTACCAGTTACATCCTCAAAAAATTCCAGCAGATTAGTCAAGCATTATTTACCTTTTGTAAATCCATGTTGACTTTGTCCGATCCTGTCACTGTTTTCCAAGTGCTCTGCTATTACATCTTTTATAATGGACTCTAGCATTTTCCCCACTACCGATGTCAGGCTTACCGGTCTATAATTCCCCGTTTTCTCTGTACCACCTTTTTTAAATAGTGGCGTTACTTTAGCTATCCTCCAATCCTTGGAAACTGTTCCAGAGTCTATAGAATTTTGGAAGATGACCAGCAATGCATCTACTATTTTTAGGGCCACTTCCTTAGGTATCCTAGGATGTAGATTATCAGGTCCTGGGGATTTATCGGCCTTAAATCCCGTCAATTTCCCTAACACCATTTCCCTACAAATACTGATTTCATTCAATTCCTCCCTCTCATTAGACCCTATGTTCCCCGACATCTCTGGGAGGTTATTTGTGTCCTCCTTTGTGAAGACAGAACCAAAGTATGTATTTAATTGGTCTGCCATTTCTTTGTTCCCCATTATAAATTCCCCTGACTCTGACTGCAAGGGACCTACGCTTGACTTTGCCAATCTTTTTCTCTTCACATATCTATAGAAGCTTTTACAGTCAGTTTTTATGTTCCCTGCAAGCTTACTCTCATAATCTATTTTCCCCCTCTGAATTAATCCCTTTGTCCAATTTGCTGAATCCTAAACTGCTCCCAATCCTCATGTTTGCTGCTTTTTCTGGCCAAATTATATGTCCTCTCCTTGGATCTTATGTTACCCTAATTTCCATTGTTAGCCATGGTTGAGTCACCTTTTTTGTTTTATTTTTATGCCAAACAGGGATGAACAAATTCTGTAGTTCATCCATGCGATCTTTAAATGTTTGCCATTGCCTACCCACCGTTATCCCTTTAAGTAACATTCCCCAATCCATCCTAGCCAATTCGTGCCTCGTACCATTGTAGTTTCCTTTATTTAAATTCAGGACCCTAGTCTCTGAGTCAACTACTTCACTCTCCATTTTAATGAAGAATTCTATCATATTATGATCGCTCCTCCCCAAGGGGCCTCGCACAACAAGATTGCTAATTAATCCTTAATCCTTTCTCATTGCATAATAAGATGGCCTGATCTCTAGTTGGTTCCTCGACATATTGGTCCAGGAAACCATCCCCTTTACTCTAGGAATTCCTCCTCCACAGTATTGTTACTAATTTGGTTAGCCCAATCTATATGTAGATTAAAGTCACTCATGATAACTGCTGTGCCCTTATTGCACGCGTCTCTAATTTCCCGTTTAATGCCAACCCCAACCTCAGCATTACTCTTTGGGGGGTCTGTATACAACTCCCACTAACGTTTTCTGCCCCTCGGTATTTCTCAGCTCTGCCCATGCAGATTCCACATCATCAGAGCTGATATCCTTCCGTACTATTGTGTTAATCTCCTCTTTAACCAGCAATGGTACCCCACCTCCTTTTCCTTTTTTCCTGTCCTTCCTGAATATTGAATACCCCTGGATGTTGAATTCCCAGTCTTGGTCATCCTGGAGCCATTTCTCCGTAATCCCAATTATATCATATCCGTTTACATCTATTTGCGCAGCTAATTCATCCACCTTATTACGAATACTCCTCGCATTAAGACACAAAGCCTTCAGTCTTGATTTTTTAACGCTCTTAGCCCTTTTAGAATTCTTATTTACTGTGGCCCTGTTTGATTTGCACCCTTGATTTCTCTGCCTTCCACTTTTGCTTTTCTCCTACCTGTCTTTTGTTTCTATCCTTGCTTCCCTTTCCTCTGTCTCCCTTCACAGGTTCCCAACCCCCTGCCATTTTAGTTTAAACCCTCCCCAACAGCACTAGCAAACACTCCACCTAGGACATCGGTTCCGGTCCCGCCCAGGTGCAAACCGTCCAGCTTGTACTGGTCCGACCTCCCCCAGAACCGGTTCCAATATCCCAGGAATTTGAATCCCTCCCCCTTGCACCATTCCTCTAGCCACGTATTCATCTGAAATATCCTTCTATTTCTACTCTGACTAGCACGTGGCACTGGTAGCAATCCTGAGATTACTACCTTTGAGGTCCTAGTTTTAAATTTACCTTCTAACTCCCTATATTCAGCTTTTAGGACCTCATCCTGTTTTTTACCTGTATCGTTGGAACCTATATGCACCACGACAACTGGCTGTTCACCCTCCCCCTCCAGAATGCCCTGCAGCCGCCCCGAAACATCCTTGACCCTTGCACAAGGGAGGCAACATACCATCCTGGTGTCTCGGTTGTGGACGCAGAAACGCCTGTCTATTCCCCTTAAAATAGAATCCCCTATCACTATAGCTTTCCCACTCTTTTTCCTCCCGTCCTGTGCAGCAGGACCACCCATGGTGTCAGGAAATTGGTTGCTGCTGCCTTCACCCGATAAGCCATCCTCCCCAACAATATCCAAAGTGGTATATGTGTTTGAGAGGGGGATCGCCACAGGGGACCCCTGCACTACCTGCCTGCGCCTACTACTCTGCCTGTTGGTCACCCCTTCCCTTCCTGCCTGTGCAGCCTTTACATGCGGTGTGACCAACTCCCTAAACATGCTATCCACAATGTCCTCAGCATCGCGAATGCTCCAGTATGTATCCATTCGCAGCTCTAGCGCCGCAATGCGGTTTGTCAGTAGCTGCAGCTGGATACACTTCCCACACACATGGTCGTCAGAGACACAGGAAATGTCCCTGATTTCCCACATAGTGCAGGAGGAGCATGCCATGGGACCGAGCTGTGCTGCCATAACTTACCCTTTAATTAATTCAAATTAAATTAAAACAAATCAATACCACTAATTACACTACAATTAAATAATTTACTCAAGGGCCCTTGTTTACTAGCACTCCCCGCTACACAACAGAGACCCTAGAAAGTATAAACCACAAAAATTAAGTTCAGAAAAAAGCGAGAAAGAGAGAAATACTCACCAACCAATCACTTACCTGCTTTCTGGTGACGTCACACTTCGATTACTTTTTACTTTTCGCTGCTGCCGCCAGTGAGTCTGGGCCGCTCTCTTGCTCTCTCTCTCGCTCTTTAAATCCTCGGTCTCCGCTCTCAGCCTTCACCCAGGGCCGCTCTCGCTACTGCCGCCGGTGAGTCTGGCGCGCTCTCTCGCTCTTTAAATCCTCGGTCTCCGCTCTCAGTCTCCACCCCGGGCAGCTCTTGCTGCTGCCGGTGTGTCTGGCCCTCTCGCTCTCTCTCCCGCTCTTTAAATCCTCGGCCTCCGCTCTCAGTCTTCACCCAGGGCCGCTCTCACTGCTGCCGCCAGTGTGTCTGGCCCTCTTGCTCTCTCTCCCGCTCTTTAAATCCTCGGCCTCCGCTCTCAGTCTCCACCCAGGGCCACTCTCACTGCTGCCGCCGGTGAGTCTGGGCCGCTCTCTTGCTCTCTCTCTCGCTCTTTAAATCCTCAGTCTCCGCTCTCAGTCTCCACCCAGGGCCACTCTCACTGCTGCCGCCGGTGTGTCTGGCCCTCTCGCTCTCTCTCGCTCTTTAAATCCTCAGTCTCCGCTCTCAGTCTCCACCCAGGGCCACTCTCACTGCTGCCGCCGGTGAGTCTGGGCCGCTCTCTTGCTCTCTCTCTCGCTCTTTAAATCCTCAGTCTCCGCTCTCAGTCTCCACCCAGGGCCGTTCTCGCTGCTGCCGCCGGTGTGTCTGGCCCTCTCGCTCTCTCTCGCTCTTTAAATCCTCAGTCTCCGCTCTCAGTCTCCACCCAGGGCCGTTCTCGCTGCTGTCGCCAGTGAGTCTCATGAGGCGAGCAAGTGTAACGTATCCAAGTTTGTTGACAATACAAAGCTAGGTGGGAAAGTAAACTGTGAGGCGGACATAAAGTGGCTGCAAAGGGATATAGACAGGTTAAGTGAGTGGGCAAGAAGATGGTAGAGTATAATGTGGGGAAGTGTGAAATTATCCACTTTGGTAGGAAGAATAGAAAAGCAGAATATTTTTTAAAAGGTGAGAGACTAGTAAATGTTGGTATTCAGAGGGATTTGGGTTCTTGTACACAAAACACAGAAAGTTAACATGCGGGTACAGCAAGCAATTAGGAAGGCAAATGGTAAGTTGGCCTTTATTGCAAGGGGGTTGGAGTATAAGAGTAAGGAAGTCTTGCTACAATTGTACAGGGCCTTGGTGAGACCACACCTGGAGTACTGGGCACAGTCTCCTTACCTGAGGAAAGGTATACTTGCCTTAGAGGCGGTGCAACGAAGGTTTACTAAATTGATTCCTGGGATGAGAGGGTTATCCTATGAGGCGAGATTGAGCAGAATAGGCTTATATTCTCTGGAGTTTAGAAGAATGAGAGGTGATCTCATTGAAACATATAAATTCTTAAAGGGCTTGACAGGGTAGATGCGGAGAGGTTGTTTCTCCTGGCTGGGGAGTCTAGAACTAGGGTCATAGTCTCAGGATAAGGGGTTGTCCATTTAGGACAGGGATGAGGTGAAATTTCTTCACTCACTCGAGAGGATTGTGAATCTTTGGAATTCTATACCCCCTGAGTCGATGAATATAAGGCTGAGATCGATAGATTTTTGGACTCTAGGGGAATCGAGGGATACGGAGATCGGGCGGGAAAGTGGAGTTGAGGTCGGTGGTCAGCAATGATTTATTAAATGGCGGAGCAGGCTCGAGGGGCTGTATGGCCTACTCCTACTCCTATTTCTTATGTATCTTGTTTACAAAAAATAAAGTACACAATTAGAATCATAGAATCTTACAGTACAGAAGGAGGCCATTCGGCCCATCATGCCTGTGCCGGCTCTTTGAAAGAGCTCTCCAATTAGTCCCACTCCCCTGCTCCTTCCCCATTTTCTGCTCCAAATATTTATCCAATTCCCTTTTGAAAGTTACTATTGAATCTGCTTCCACCGCCCTTTCAGGCAGCGCATTCCAGGGCAAATAGGGCTCTATAAATGGCCCTAGCACTTCCGTCTAGGGAGTGACCACTCCTGATCACTTACCAGTGATCCCTGCTGGAAAGCGCATGTGTGTATAGGACAGGATTGGACTCTGCTTCGACGCTGCCCAGAGCGGATCAGCCACCCGACACTCACTATCTATACGTACACATGACGAATGGCCACTTCCCTGAGGTACTAGACAGCAGCAGGTGCCCTTTGAACCGTCTGTCAGTCACTGGCTTTAGGAGAGGAGGGCAGGAAACTGGATTATGTACAAGTTGGCCACTCGGGTTTGATTAGAACTCATCTATAAACGAAACCTTTTGTGTAAAAGTAGATTTACTCTGCCGCACGAATATGTGACAGACGTCTTCACAGGAGTTACAGGAAACTTTGGTTTATCCGGAGGTTAACTGTCCGGAATGCTCGAGCCACCGGCAAAAATCAGGAGCCGTTTCGTTAGTTTTTTTTTTCTTTTCGTTGCTTTTTTTTCACCAGTCAGGCTCTGCAAGGTCTTGCTGAAGCTGTTGCTAAGCTACAGAGACGCTTGCAAGGTACGGCCGACTGTTTAGAAGCTGTTGCTAAGCAACAGGGTTTGTTGCCAGATACGGAGCACAAAATCTCCGTATGTTTCAACATTAGCGCTGGTTTGTCCGGCAGTTTTGATGGGACGGCAACAGCTCGGTCCCGTCGGTGCCGGATAGCATAAAGTTTCCTGTACCTTACGACCCCAGGCAGTCCTGGTAAACAGATCACCAAGTCTTCCAGGCCATTTATAAAACAGATGATGCTAGTGCTGGTTTGATATGAAGATCTGTTTTCACCCATTCATTCCAAAATAGTCTGCCAGTTTGGTTAGTCAGTGGCCTGTCTGGTGTGGGATTAAACCACGCAGATAGGTCACTGGTGGCAGGTTCGGCATTGGGTCAGTACTGAGTTACTGGATCGCGAAGTCCAACACCGCCTTCAGTGTGCCAGTGCAGCCTTCGGTCGCCTGAGGAAGAGTGTTTGAAGACCAGGACCTCAAACCCGGCAATAAGCTCATGGTCTACAGAGCAGCAGTGATACCCGCCCTGCTGTATGCCTCAGAGACATGGACCATGTACAGCAGGCACCTCAAAGTACTGGAGAGGTACCACCAACGCTGCCTCCACAAGATCCTGCAAATCCACTGGCAGGATAGACGCACCAACGTCAGTGTTCTTGCTCAGGCCAACATCCCCAGCATCGAAGCTTTGACCACTCTCAATCAGCTCTGATGGACGGGTCACATTGTTCGCATGCCCGATACGAGACTCCCAAAACAAGCGCTCTACTCGGAGCTCCGGCACAGCAAGAGAGCCCCAGGTGGGCAGAGGAAACGCTTCAAGGGCACCCTCAAAACCTCCTTGAAAATGTGTAACATCCCCATTGACACCTGGGAATCCCTGGCCCAAGACTGCACAAAGTGGAGGAGAAGCATCCGGGAAGGCACCGAACACCTCGCGTCTCTTTGCCGGGAGCAAGCGGAAGCCAAGAGCAGGCAGTGCAAGGAGCGCACATTAACCCAAGCACCCCACCCACCCGCCCCTTCAACCATCGTCTGCCCCACTTGTGACAGAGACTGTAGGTCCCGCATTGGACTCATCAGTAACCTGAGAACTCATTTTTAATGTGGAAGCAAGTCATCCTCGGTTCCGAGGGACTGCCTAAGAAGACTGGATCTCAGCTAGGCTGGCAGTACAGTGTCCATGGGTGAGGAAGAAGGCAGAAGATCAGCCGGGGGCCTGTTGCCCATCATTAATGCAGTGCCTCCTGCTGGCACTTGCTCATATGCTTCACCACCCATGCCCTCCTACCCACTTCCAGCTGCACTTGCTTCTGTATCCACCCCGGGGAAAAAACCCTCCCCCAAATCACTTACAACAGCACTTTCAAACTCCCAACTGCCGAGCCTTTGGCCCTCCATTCGCCACGATACTTCTGCAGCCATCCTGGTTGTTCCCTTGCTAAAAGCCCCTTCTCCCTATCTTCACTCCCTCCAGTGCAAGGAGTGCAGACTTGAGTACATCGGGTGCAAAACTGGATTAGCCATTTGTCACCAGATCTGGCTGGACCACATTAAGTGCAATCGGGCTTCATTCTCCTCTGCCAAAACCACCCACTGCTCCAGGATCATCCTAGACAGCAAAGGCAACTTCCATTTATATAGCGCCTTTAACGTAGGATAACATCCCAAGGTGCTTCAACCTGAAGATAATCCCCGGCTTTTCTCCTCGATCAACCATCAGCTTAAACCCCGCTCCCCTGTTTCCTCCACCCTCACCACCAACAAGGACGAGGAGCTCATGGACTTTGTCACTAAGATTGAGACCATCTGTTCAGCTGCATCTGCTACTTCCTCTGCCCTGTTTCTCCAGTTCCTCTCCTATCTTCTCTCATGCCCTCTCCGAGCTCATCTTGCCCATGAGACCCGCCTCCTGCTCCCTCGACTCATAAGAACATAAGCAATAGGAGCAGGAATAGGCCATTTGGCCCTTCAAGCCGGCTCCGCCATTCAATAAGATCATGGCTGATCTTCACTCCACTCATCTCCACTTTCCTGCACTATCCCCATATCCCTTGATTCCCTTAATATTCAAAAATCTATCGATCTCTGTCTTGAATATACTCAACGACTGAGCCTCCACAGACTCTATTCCCACCAAACAGCTGACCAGCCAACATCCCTTCCTGACCCCCATGCTAGCTGACATTGTACAGGAAACTCTCGATTTACCAGCACCCAAACAACCGGAAATCTCGGTTAACCGGCAACATTCAGGAGTAGGTTCAGTTAAGTTTTTCTTCATATTAGTGGCCGTTTCTTGATTCTTGGCTGTGTAATCGGGGGTTCCTGCACTTGTTGCTAAGCAACAGGGAAGCCTGGATTTGTTGCTGTGTACGGAGCTCTCGTACCTTTTAACTATACCTCTCTGTAATCCGGACTTTGATAAACCGGCACCACGCCGGTCCTGTCGGTGCCGGATAAAAAAGAGTTTCCTGTAAATGTTTCCTCTCCTCAGGTACTGTCCCCTCCCTTTCAAAATCATCGGCATCACCCCCCTCCTCAAAAAACCCACCCTTGACCCTTCTGTCCTTGCAAACTACCACCCGTTTCCTTTCCAAGTCATTGAACATGTTGGCGCCCCCTCCCCAGATCCGTGCTTATCTTTCCTGCAACTCCATATTTGAATCTCTCCAATCAGGTTTCCACCCCGCCACAGTACTGAAACAGCCCGAATCAAAGTCGCAGATGATATCCTCTGTGACTGTGAACTCGTTCTCCTTGACGTCTCTGCAGCCTCTGACAGTCGACCACAGCAAAGGCTGGAGATTACAGAGATAGGGAGGGGCGAGGCCAAGGAGGGATTTGAAAACAAGGATGAGAATTTTAAATTTGAGGCATTGCTGGACTGGGAGCCAATATAGGTCAGCGAGTACAGGGGTGATGGGTGAACGGGACTTGGTATGAGTTAGAATACTGGCAGCAGAGTTTTGGATGAGCTCAGGTTTATAGAGAGTGGAAAATAAGAGCATTGGAATAGTCAAGTCTGGAGGTAACAAGGGCTTGGATGAGGGTTCCAGCAGCAGGTGAGCTGCGGCAGGGGCAGAGACGGGCGATGTTATGGAGGTGGAAGTAGGCGGTCTTGGTGATGGCGAGGATATGTGGTCGGAAGCTCAGCTCGGGGTCAGATAGGACGCTGAGGTTGTAACCGGTCTGGTTCAGCCCTGGACAGTGCCCAGGGAGAGGGATGGAGTCGGTGGCTAGGGAACAGAGTCTCTGGCAGGGACTGACGACGGTGGCTTCAGTCTCCCCAATATTTAGCTGGAGGAAATTTCTGCTCATCTGGTACTGGATGTCAGACAAGCAGTCTGACAAATCAGGTATAGTGGAGGGGTCGACAGAGGTGGTGGTGAGGTAGGGCTGGGTGTCGACAGCGTACATGTGGAACCTGACGTTATGTTTTCGGCTGATGTCGCCGAGCATCAACATGTAGATGAGAATAGAAGGGAACCAAGGGTAGATCCTGGGGGGACTCCAGAGGTAACAGTGCGGGAGCGGGAAGAGAACCATTGCAGGTGATTCTCTGGCTATGACAGGATAGATAAGAATGGAACCAGGCGAGTGCAGTCCCACCCAGCTGGATGAGGGAGGAGAGGCGTTGGAGGAGGATGGAGTGATCAACTGTACCCGGTGTGAAGGAGGAGAAGGGAGGAAAGCTGCAGAGGCAGCTGAACGGATGGTTTCAATCTTTGTGTTACTATATTAAAGGCGCAATATAAATGCAAGTTGCTGTTGCCAAGACCACAGCTGGAAGCATTCAACGCCTTCAAGAGACGTGGTGAGGAAATTAAAGACATTTGTTCCTTGTTTTCATTTTGCAGCAATAAACCAGCTACAGACCAGGCAGCCAAAGTGTCTTTTTTCATTTGAAGTATGTGCAGCTCTAAGGAGAAGCTGCTCCTTACATGGTTAATGTAGCAGTGAGGGGACGTGACACGACACGCAGCACTCAATCCTCAGAACTCTGCCCTGCAGTCTGGCTGGGTGTTTAGTGACTTGTGGAGAATTTTCCATCAAGCTAATGTTGAAAATAATTTTCATCTAATGCTGTGGGTCTATTTTTAGACAGGCTGATGGCTCAGCAGCTGTGCTTTGCAGCAGGAGATTCATTCCAGTCAGCATGGGATCATCATTTCTCCCCTTAACAAGGTGAATACTTCAGCAGTGTTTTCGCCCCATTGTAATCACTGAGCTTTCACACTTCCAAGTGTACGTTGTTGCCACCCTTCCTTCCCTGAATTCCCCTGGGAATGCCTCCAGTCTCTTGCCCAAGGACCCTTCTCCACAGCCAGGTCTGATCCAGTCTGCCTGATGCGCACAGACGCACCTTTTCCAGCAGGTGTGTCTCAATAGCAGTGAACTAACTGGCTGATTTGCTTTTTAATCCCCTTTAGTGCAGGGGCGCTGAAGCCAATTATATCTTTAACTACAATTGCCCCCTCCCCCCCACCCCCCCGCCATGCCCAAAGATCAGCCAGGGCCCCTGCTTCTCATCGCTCTCCAGTGACTCCTGGTCCTTCTGCTGCTGCCCTGCTCGAGATCAGCTAACACAGCCCAGACTGGGAACCGAACACAGGGCCTGCTGGTTTGTATTGGCCAGTGAGGTGCACTCAGCCGCCCTACAGTGACGACAGTGCCGCAGGGTAAAGGTAAATTAGGAGACAGCAGCCTGGGGTCTTGTTGATTTTTTGATGGGAGTAGGGATGTAACCAGGTAGTTGTGGAGAGTGTGAGATAGTTGGGATGGGTGCTGAGGAATAGGCAGTGTGACTAGAGGCACTGGCTTGTGTACAGTTATTATATTGAAGTGATAGGTAAAAAAAATCTATTGAGATTATCAGGCTGAAGCAAAGCCCAGAGACCCCGGGTGTAGGTAGTAACCCAATTTATTTTTCGATTTTGAAGGGGTACGGGAGGTTAAAGGCTGCAAGAACCTAAAAGGAGAAACATTTAAATTTAACTGTTTAAATAAGGTTTAAAATATTAAACTGAAACTTACCCTGATGGCAAATGGAGTCTCCCGAGAAATTTCCAGAGCCGGGTAGCTGAAGCCCCATCTAGTGGTAGAAGTGTATAGCTGCAGGTGTGACTGTGTCACAGCCAGCTTTCATAGAATCATAGAATGGTTACAGCACAGTAGGAGGCCTGTCGAGCCCGTGCCAGCTCTCTGCCAGAGCACCTCAGCTAGTCCCTTTCCCCGTAGCCCTGCAAATGTTTTTCTTTCAGGTACTTATCCAATTCCCTTTTGAAAGCCGTGATTGAATCTGCCTCCACCACCCTTTCAGGCAGTGCATTCCAGATCTTAACCACTCGCTGCGTAAACGTTTTTCCTTATGTCGCCTTTGGTTCTTTTGCCAATCACCTTAAATCTGTGTCCTCTGGTTCTCGACCCTTCCACCAATGGGAACAGTTTCCCTCTACTCTGTCTAGACCCGGCATGACATTGAACACCTCGATCAAATCTCCTCTCAATCTTCTCTGCTCCAAGGAGAACAACCCCAACTTCTCCAGTCTATCAACGATACTGAAGTCCCTCATCCCTAGAATCATGTTCGTAAATCTTTTCTGCACCTTCTCTAAGGCCTTCACACCCTTCCTAAAATGCGGTGCCCAGAATTAGACACAATACTCCAGTTGGAGCCGAACCAGTGTTTTATACAGGTTCATCCTAATTTCCACACTTTTGTACTCTATGGCCTCAATTTTCATTGGGCCGTGAGGCGGGTTTTTAGGCGTGCGGGGGGTTAAAATCGCAAAACCTAGGGGTCGCGACCCCCCCCCCCCGCCTGGTTCCCGCCTCCACGCCATTTTAACCTAGGTGTGTCTGATTGACCCGAATCATGCAACAGGCGGGACTGGTCTTTAGGGCCCTTAAACAGCACTGATTGGCCTTTATAATCCCATTTTAACAGGCCCTTGCCTGTTTAACCCTTTTCCCACGTAAAACATGCCTGGTGGGGATCACACCTGCGAAACCTGGCGTGAACACTATTGGCTTGCTGACTATCAGCTGCAGGTCCAACATTAAAGAGGATATTTGATCAGTCATCATTTGCAGGTGGCAGGACTTTGTTGTCTCAGGTCTGGGGGAACTTTTACCAGGCCTAGCCACACCTGTGGAAGGTTGGAGCCTCACACACTTCTCCAGTGTGACCTCCTGCGAAACCCCTCTCGCCACCCTCACTCAGCGCTTCCTCAACTGAGGCATCTACCAGAAGCATGGGAGGCCTTTTTTTTCTTCCCCTCTTAACATTAGAGGACCTCCAGCCCCATTCGCGAAATGACACACGCCACAACTGCAGAAGTTGCCATCAGAATTTTTATGAAAAACACACAACTGATGGCATTTCCACAAAATATACAGCATTTCACCCAAGTGACTACCCTTGTGACTATTTGTGCTTTATTTTCCTCTTACGCGTGCTCCTACATAGTGATTCCCCTGTGGCTTCAGCAGATGTGGAGGCCCCTTGCTCACTTTCCTGCTGCTCCTGTCTCGACAGCTTTGGCGGGCATACTCTGGGATAGCCAGCCTGTGAGGGCTCGCCAGCAGTCTGCTGCTCCTGCGGCTGTGCAGGGGTTGAGACCTCTATCTCCGTTGGGTGTGTACTCTGGCGGGGCTCTGACCGAGGGCTCTGCAGTGGCATGGAAGAGTGAGCGCTTGGAGAGGAGCCCCCACTTCCTTGAGGTCTGCCACCAACCTCCCTCTCATGGGTCAGGTCCCCCTCAGTGCCTGCAAGTGGCTTGAGAGCAGCTTGCTGCACATCAGGGGGGCCATGGGGACCTGTATCTGCAATGGCAGTCCTACTCAGAAGGACTTCCATGAAGGTCTGGTTTCTCTGTTCAATAGATGCCCATCGCTCCTCAAGAGATGTCATTCTATTCTGAACACTCACCCTGTTTTCCATACCCTGGCGACTAACCTCCTCCATGGCCATAGCCCTCCTCTCCTCTACCGTAGCCAGCCTTACCACGGAGGCAGCAATCATTTCCACGTAGGTAGCCATCCTTTCCGTGTTGATGCGTTCATGCACCAATGACTCCACAAAGGCTCTGCTCATGTTCGCAATGGACTCCTCCATTTGCTCCACACTCGCAGCGAACCTAGAGACAAAACCTACCAGAGACTCCTGCATCTGTGCCTGGAGTTCCATCACCTCTGATCTTACGGATGGACCCAGAGGCAGAGGGTTGACATGCAGCTGAGCCAAGCTGGCAGAGTCCTGCGCCCTCCGACGAGGACTCTCCACTGCTGTCCCTGTCTCCACAATTTGCTGATGCTCACTTGTGAGCTGTGATACACCAGGTGACAACTCTATTCTATGTCCCGAAGGTCCCACCGAGGTGTGAGTGTCTGCGCTGGTGCTGGGTGCGCTTATTTCTGATGACGCTGCGCCCTCAGAGGTTGCAGATTCCTCTGAGGAGTCTGGCTGCTCAGGCTCTTCCTCCTGCACAGTGGGGACGGGGGCTCTTGATGGTCCTGTGGGGGTGTCAAGGAAAAAGTTAGAGATGTGATGCCAAGGTTACATGCACATTGCATTTTGCAGATGATCATATGTCCATATGATGTAGCTTCAGAATCATTATCAGTGACTCATGCAATGCCAATGAGAGAGATGGAAAACTATTCTGTCACCAGCTTGTGGGGATGCTCCTGCCTGTCCTTCCCCAATGTCCACATCTCGGTCAGTCCCAGCAATCTCCAGGACGCCTTCCTCCCAGGGGGTGAGCTGGGCTAATAAGGGCGGCCCTCCTCCTGTCCTGGCTCGCTCTCTCCTGTTGTGAGCTCTCTTTTCCTGCAATAAGGGAGACAAGTGGAGGTTGAGTGAGACTGAAGGAGTGAGTGCAGAGATTGCATAGCCTAGATACTTAGAAGGAGACAAAGATGGAGTGAGGTTGCAATACCAAGGGCCCTCCCTGTGTGTTGTCAGTTGTGTTCAAAGCATCAGAGTGAGAGGGAGTGTGAGGGCTGCATAGTGGCATAGTTCTGTGAATGTGAGCATAGAGAGAGAGGGAATGGGTAAGGGCGCATGGATGTGAGTGTCTAGTGGGATGTGCAGGAAGAGATTGCTAAAGCTGAGTGCTGGTGAGGAAAGGCAATGGGGAACAGACTGAGGGTGATGGAAACATCATACAGTACTTACTTTTCCAGTGCGAAGGTGGTCATGGAATCTTTTCCTGCACTGCAACCACGTTCTTCGTGTTAGCCCCAAGGAGTTGACTTGACCTGCCACCTCTAGCCACACAGCCTTGGTCTGGCTGGGAGGCCTCTTCCTCCCTGAAGAAGGGAAGAGGACCTCCCTGTGGGCCCTAGCACCATCCAATAATGCCTGTAGTGAAGCCTCATCAAATTTGGGCACAGATCTGGCCCTCCCGCTGGCCGTTCCTCCTGCAGGCTCCTGTGCCATCTTAATGTTGAAGGTTGGAAGCCTGCAGAGGAAGCAAGGCTTGCTGTGGACCTTAAAAGCAGCGGCAACGATGACATCATATTCTGCGACTTTCTGACTGGAAATACTCAATTGCCAAGGCTTCCCACACGCTGCAAATCAATTGGCCAATTGTGTTAAATTTGCATCAATCTCACAGACCCATTTACAATCGTGTCGGAATCACTAAATTCGGGGAACCCGCCAATTCCTTGCACCTGAACTAAAATTGACCCCTATACCTCTATTCATGAAGCCCAGGATCCCGTAACCTTTTTCAATTGCTTTCTCAACCTGCCCTGCCACCTTCAATGATTTGTGCACACATACCCCCAGGTCTCTCTGTTCATTCACCTCCTTCAGGATTGTACCATTTAGATTATATGTCCCCTCCTCAGTCTTTCTACCAGAATCTATCACTTCACACTTTTCTGCATTAAATTTCATTTGCCACGTGTCTGCCCATTCCACCAGCCTATCTGTGTCCTCTTGAGGTCTATCACCATCCTCCTCACTGTTCACTATACTTTCAAGTTTTGTGTCATCTGCAAATTTTGAAATTGTGCCCTGTACACCCAAGTCCAAGTCATTAATATAAATCACGAAATGCAGTGGTCTTAGTACCGACCCCTGGGGAACACCACTGTGTACCTTCCTCCAGTCCGAAAAACAAACATTCACCACTACTGTTTCCTTAGCCAATACCATATCCATGCTGCCACTGTCCCTTTTATTCCATGGGCTTCAACTTTTCTGGCAAGCCTATTATGTGGCACTTTGTTGAACGCCTTTTGGAAATCCATGTACACGACGTCAACCGCATTGCCCTCATCAACCTTCTCTGTTACCTCATTAAAAAACTCAATCAAGTTGGTTAAACACAATTTGCCTTTAAGAAAACCGTGCTGGCTTTCCTGAATTAATCCACACCTATCCAAGTTAATTTTGTCCATGATTACTGTTTCTAAAAGCTTCCCCACTACCGAGGTTAAACTGACCGGCCTGTAGTTGCTGAGTTTATCCTTACACCCTTTTTTGAACAAGGGTGTAACATTTGCAATTCTCCAGTCCTCTGGCACCACCCCTGAATCCAAGGAGGATTGGAAGATTATGGCCAGTACATCCACAATTTCTTCCTTCACTTCCCTCAGCATCCTAGGATGCATCCCATCCGGTCCTGGTAACTTACCTACTTTAAGTACAGTCAGCCTTTCTAGTACCTTGTCTTTATTAATTCTTATCCCATCCTGTATCTCAACTACCTCCTCCTTCACTATGTCTGTGGCAGCATCTTCTTCCTTGGTGAAGACAGATGCAAATACTCATTTAGTTCCTCAGCCATACCGTCTGCCTCCATGCGTAGGTCTTCTTTTTGGTCCCTAATCGGTCCCCACACCCTCCTCTTACTACCCGTTTACTATTTATATGCCTTTGGAAGACCTTTGGATTACCTTTTATGTTAGCTGCCATTAAGAACATAAGAACATAAGAAATAGGAGCAGGAGTAGGCCAATCGGCCCCTCGAGCTTGCTCCGCCATTCAATAAGATCATGGCTGATCTGATCCTAACCGCGAATCCACTATCACAGAACTATCTCCTGAAACTAACAGAATTAGACACACGAAATAGGAGCAGGATCAGGCTACATGGCCCCTGGGCCTGCTCCGCTACCCACAGGGCCATGACCGATCTGAACCTAGACTCATGTCCAAATTCCTGCCCGCTCCCCGTAACCCTTAATTCCCTTTACTTCTAGGAAACTGTCTATTTCTGTTTTAAATTTATGTAATGATGTAGCTTCTACAACTTTTTGGGGCAGCATATTCCATGGACCTACCACCCTCTGAGTGAAGTAGTTCCTCCTCATCTCAGTTTTGAAAGAGCAGCCCCTTATTCTAAGACTATGCCCCCTAGTTCTAGTTTCACCCATCATCGGGAACATCCTCCCCGCATCCACCCGATCCAACCCCTTCACAATCTTATATGTTTCAATAAGATCGCCTCTCATTCTTCTGAACTCCAATGAGTAGAGTCCCAATCTACTCAACCTCTCCTCATATGTCCATCCACTCATCCCCGGGATTAACCGAGTGAACCTTCTTTGTACTGACTCGAGAGCAGGTATGTCTTTTCTTAAGTATGGACACCAGAACTGTATGCAGTATTCCAGGTGCGGTCTCACCAATACCTTGTACAACTGAAGCAATACCTCCCTATTTTTATATTCTATCCCCCTAGCAATGAAAGCCAACATTCCATTGGCCTTCTTAATCACTTGCTGCACCTGCATACTAACCTTTTGAGTTTCATGCACCAGGACCCCCAGATCCCTTTGTACTTCAGTACTTTCCAGTTTCTTGCCATTAAGATAATAACTTGCTGCACGATTTTTCCTGCCAAAGTGCATAACCTCACACTTTCCAGTATTGTATTCCATCTGCCAAATCTCTGCCCACTTACTTAGCCTGTCTATGTCCCCTTGCAGGTTTTTTATGTCCTCCTCACTCACTACTTTCCCTCCCATCTTAGTATCATCTGCAAACTTTCATATGTTACACTCGGTCCCCTCCTCCAAATCGTTAATATAGATTGTAAAGAGTTGGGGACCCAGCACTGACCCCTGCAGAACACCACTAGTTACTGATTGCCAGTCTGAGAATGAACCATTTATCCCAACTCTCTGCCTTCTGTTAGATAGCCAATCCTCTATCCATGCCAGAATATTACCCCCAATCCCATGATTTTTTATCTTAAGCAATAATCTTTTATGTGGCACCTTGTCAAATGCCTTTTGGAAGTCTAAATACACTACGTCCACTGGTTCCCCTTTATCCACCCTATATGTTACTTCCTCAAAGAACTCCAGCAAATTTGTCAAACATGACTTCCCCTTCATAAAACCATGCTGACTTTGTCCTATTAAATTATGATTATCCAAATGTCCTGTTACTGTCTCCTTAATAATGGACTCCAAAATTTTACCTACCACAGATGTTAGGCTAACTGGTCTATAGTTTCCAGCCTTCTGTCTACTGCCCTTTTTAAATAAGGGTGTTACATTAGCAGTTTTCCAGTCTGCCGGGACCTTTGCCGAGTCCAGGGAGTTTTGGAAAATTATTACCAATGCATCCACAATCCCTACCGCCACTTCCCTCAAGACCCTAGGATGTAAGCCATCAGGTCCAGGTGATTTATCCGCCTTGAGTCCCATTATTTTACCGAGTACCACTTCCTTAGTGATTTTGATCGTGTTTAGCTCCTCCCCCCCTATTCTATTCTCATACTCTCTCTTTGCCGCTCTTATTTTCTTTTTCACTTCTCCTCTGAACTTTCTATATTGATCCCGATTCTCAGATGTATTCTCGACTTGACATTTGTCATAAGAACATAAGAAATAGGAGCAGGAATCGGCCACTCGGCCCCTCGAGCCTGCTCCGCCACACGGCCCCTCGAGCCTGCTCCGCCACACGGCCCCTCGAGCCTGCTCCGCCACACGGCCCCTCGAGCCTGCTCCGCCACACGGCCCCTCGAGCCTGCTCCGCCACACGGCCCCTCGAGCCTGCTCCGCCACACGGCCCCTCGAGCCTGCTCCGCCACACGGCCCCTCGAGCCTGCTCCGCCACACGGCCCCTCGAGCCTGCTCCGCCATTCAATAAGATCATGGCTGATCTTGGGCTCAAAGCCATTTCCCCGCCCGCTCCCCATAACCCTTCACTCCCTTATCTTGCAAAAATTTGTCTATCTCCACCTTAAATGTATTTCATGACCCAGCCTCCACAGCTCTCGGGGGCAGAGAATTCTCCACTTCTCACCTAGTTTATAGAGCTTGTTCTAGGTCATGGGCTCCTTGTCTTCCAAAGATTTTATCTAGAATTACATTACACCAGTTTTGATGTGCGACACATTTTCAACTAACTCACGGCCACTGGAGGAAGAGATTAAATAGGGGAAACAGTCAGTGCTGTTCTGTCCCTGCAAATCCTAATCCATGAAGAGTTTCAGATAGTCAATGAGCCTAAACAGATCCCACTCAGCATTCTCCAGCTCAGTGACATTTCTTCAGGGGCAGAATATGTGCAGTTCTGCTTCAAGTTGAATCTGTTCTTTGAGGCTCTGTTGCACTTAGAATCACAGAATCTTAGGGCACAGAAACAGGCCATTCGGTCCGTTGTGTCTGTGCCAGCTCTTTGAAAGAGCTCTCCAATTAGTCCCACACGCCCCGCTCTTTCCCCACAGCCCTGCACATTCGTCCTCTTCAATTACATGTCCAGTTGTCTTTTGAAAGTTCCTGTGGAATCTGATTCCACCACCCTTTCAGGTAGTGCGTTCCAGATCGCAACAACCCTCTCTGTGAAATAATTGCTCCTCATTTCCCCTCTAGTTCTTTTGACAATTATTTTAAATCTGTGTCCTCTGGTTCTCGACCCTTCGCCAATGGGAACAGTTTTTCTCTATCTACTCTGTCTAGACTGCTCATGATTTTGAACACCTCTATCTTTGGATATTATTGAGGGAGATGGCTTATCGGGGGAAGACAGCAGCAGCCAACTTCCTGGCATCGTGGGTGGTTCTGCTGCACAGGACGGGAGGAAAAAGAGTGGGAGAGCTATAGTAATAGGGGATTCTATTGTAAGGGGAATAGATGGGTGTTTCTGCGGCCGCAAATGAGACTCCAGGATGGTATGTTGTCTCCCTGGTGCAAGGGTCAAGGATGTTTCGGAGCGGCTGCAGAGCATTTTGGAAGGGGTGGGTGAACAGCCAGTTGTCGTGGTGCATATAGGTACCAACGACATAGGTAAAAACCGGGATGAGGTCCTAAAAGCTGAATATAGGGAGTTAGGAGGTAAATTAAAAAATAGACCTCAAAGGTAGTAATCTCAGGATTGCTACCAGTGCCACGTGCTAGTCAGAGTAGAAATAGAAGGATATTTCAGATGAATACGTGGCTAGAGGAATGGTGCAAGGGGGAGGGATTCAAATTCCTGGGACATTGGAACCGGTTCTGGGGAGGTGGGACCAGTACAAACTGGACGGTTTGCACCTGGGCAGAACCTGGACTGATGTTCTAGGGGGAGTGTTTGCTAGTGCTGTGGGGGAGGGTTTAAACTAAAATGGCAGGGGGTTGGGAACCTGTGCAGGGAGACAGAGGAAAGGGAAACAAGGAAAGAAGCAAAAGACAGGAAGGAGAAAAGCAAAAGTGGCAGTCAGAGAAATCAAGGATTTAAATCAGACATGGCCACAGTAAATAATAATTCGAAAAGGTCTAAGTGTGTAAAAAAAACAAGCCTGAAGCCTGAATGCGAGGAGCATTCATAATAAGGTGGATGAATTAGCTGCGCAAATAGATGTAAACGGATATGATACGATTGGGATTACGGAAACATGGCTCCAGGGTGACCAAGGCTGGGAACTCAACATCCAGGGGTAGTCAATATTCAGGAAAGACAGGCAAAAAGGAAAAGGAGGTTGGGTAGCATTGCTGGTTAAAGAGGAGATTAACACAATTGTAAGGAAGGATATTAGCTCTGATGATGTGGAATCTGTATGGGTAGTGCTGGGAAATACCAAGGGGCAGAAAACATTAGGGGGAGTTGTATACAGACCCCCAAACAGTAATGTGCAGGTTGGGGATGGCATTAAATGGGAAATTAGAGATGCGTGAAATAAGGGCACAGCAGTTATCATGGGTGACTTTAATCTACATATAGATTGGGCTAACCAAATTCGTAACAGTACTGTGGAGGAGGAATTCCTGGAGTGTATACAGGATGGTTTCCTGGACCAATATGTCGAGGAACCAACTAGAGACCAGGCTATCTTAGACTGGGTATTATGTAATGAGAAAGGAATAATTAGCAATCTTGTTGTGCAAGGCCCCTTGGGGCGGAGCGATCATAATATGATAGAATTTTTCATTAAGTTGGAGAGTGAAGTAGTTGATTCAGAGACTAGGGTCCTGAATTTAAATAAAGGAAACTACGATGGTATGAGGCGCGAGTTGGGTAGGATTGATTGGGGAATGTTATTCAAAGTGTTGACGGTGAATAGGCAATGGCAAACATTTAAAGATCGCATGGATGAACTACAGACTTTGTTCATCCCTGTTTGGAATAAAAATAAAGCAAAAAAGGTGACTCAACCGTGGCTAACAAGGGAAATTAGGGATAGCATAAGATCCAAGGAGAGGAAATATAAATTGGCCAGAAAAAGCAGTAAACCTGAGGTTTGGGAGCAGTTTAGGATTCAGCAAAGGAGGACACAGGGATTAATTAAGAGGGGGAAAATAGAGTATGAGAGTAAGCTTGCAGGGAACATAAAAACTGACTGTAAAAGCTTCTATAGATATGTGAAGAGAAAAAGATTGGCGAAGTCAAGCGTAGGTCCCTTGCAGTCAGAATCAGGGGAATTTATAATGGGGAACAAAGAAATGGCTGACCAATTAAATACATACTTTGGTTCTGTCTTCACAAAGGAGGACACAAATAACCTCCCAGAGAAGTCGGGGAAAATAGGGTCTAATGAGAGGGAGGAACTGAATGAAATCAGTATTTGTAGGGAAATGGTGTTAGGGAAATTGACGGGATTGAAGGCCGATAAATCCCCAGGGCCTGATAATCTACATCCTAGGGTACTTAAGGAAGTGGTCCTAGAAATAGTAGATGCATTGCTGGTCATCTTCCAACATTCGATGGACTCTGGAACAGTTCCCATGGATTGGAGGTTAGCTAATGTTACATAGAAACATAGAAGATAGGAGCAGGAGTAGGCCATTCGGCCCCTCGAGCCTGCTCCGCCAGTCAATGAGATCATGGCTGGTCATCCAAATTCAGTACCCTGTTCCTGCCTTCTCTCCATATCCCTTGATCCCTTTAGCCTTAAGAAATACATCTAACTCCTTCTTGAATATATTTAACTAGCTGGGGAGCCCCGCATTGCGAGGGCAATTTAGGGGCGCTTGGTCTCCCTGCCCCTGTGTGTCCCCCCTCTCCCTGTCATGTCCTCTCCCTGTCCTATCCCTCCCTCCCCTCCCCTCTCTCCCTCCCCTCCCCTCCCTCCCTCCCCTCCCCTGTCTCCCTCCCTCCCCTCCCCTGTCTCCCTCCCTCCCCTCCCCTGTCTCCCTCCCTCCCCTCGCCCACCCCCCTGCTCCCCTCTGTCCCTCTCTCCGGCCCCTCCCCCTGCCTAGCGCCTGAGGTCCAGTGCCGTTGCGATAGCGGGAATGCTGAGCGGCGGCCGGCGCCGGGAGCGGGCTCTCGCGGGCGGCGCATGCGCGGTCAGTGCGGGCGGCGCATGCGCGGTCAGTGCGGGCGGCGCGTGGGGAGCAGGCAAGACCACCGGCGTGCCCCGTTGTCGGGGTAACGGGGGCCGTGCGAATGCGTGCCGTCGTCAAGGCGGCCGCGCAACTGGCGGCCTCTTGTTTTTTTTAAACTCATCAGCTCAGTCAATGAGATCATGGCTGATCATCCAAATTCAGTACCCTGTTCCTGCCTTCTCTCCATATCCCTTGATCCCTTTAGCCTTAAGAAATACATCTAACTCCTTCTTGAATATATTTAATGAATTGGCTCTATTGCCTTCTTTGGTAGAGAATTCCACAGGGTCACCACTCTCTGGGTGAAGAAATTCCTCCTCATCTCTGTCCTAAATGGCTTACCCCTTATCCTTAGACTGTGACCCCTGGTTCTGGACTCGCTGACCATCAGGAACATCCTTCCTGCATCTAGTCTGTCTAGTCCAGTTAAATTTTTATAAGTTTCAATGAGATCCCCTCTCATTCTTCTAAACTCCAGCGAGTATAAGCCCAATCGACCCAATCTCTCCTCATACGTCATTCCTGCCATCCCAGGTATCAGCCTGGTGAATCTTCGCTGCACTCCTTCCATGGCAAGAACATCCTTTCTCAGATAAGGCGACCAAAACTGCACACAATACTCAAGATGTGGTCTCACCAAGGCCCTGTACAACTGCAGCAAGACATCCTTGTTCCTGTACTCAAACCCTCTCGCTACGAAGGCCAACATACTATTTGCCTTCTTAACCGCCTGCTGCATCTGCATGCTTACCTTCAGCGACTGATGCACAAGAACGCCCAGGTCTCGTTGCACTTCAACTCCTCCCAATCTATTGCCGTTCAGATAATAATCTGCCTACCTGTTTTTGACACCAAAGTGGATAACCTCACATTTATCCACATTATTATATTGCATCAGCCATGCTTCTGCCCAACCTGTCCAAATCATCCTGGAGTTTCTCGGCATCCTCCTCACAGCACACACGCCCACCCAGCTTTGTGTCGTCTGCAAACTTGGAGATATTACATCTAGTTCCCTCGTCCAGATTATTAATATATATTGTGAATAGCTGGGGTCCAAGGACCGATCCCTGCGGTACCCCACTAGCCACTGCCTGCCACTCGGAAAAAGAGCCGTTTATTCCAACTCTTTGCTTTCTGTCTGCCAACCAGTTCTCTATCCAAGTCAATACCTTGCCCCCAATCCCATGTGCCTTAACTTTACACGCTAATCTCTTATGCGGGACCTTATCGAAAGCCTTTTGAAAGTCCAAATACACCACATCCACTGATTCTTCCTTATCTATTTTACCAGTGACATCCTTAAAAATTTCCAGTAGGTTAGTCAAGTACGATTTACCAATGTTACCTCACTATTCAAAAAAGGTGGTAGAGAGAAAATGGGGAATTATAGACCGGTAAGCCTGACATCGGTAGTGGGGAAAATGCTAGAGTCCATTATAAAAAATAATGCACTTGGAAAACAGTGACAGGATCGGACAAAGTCAACATGGATTTACAAAAGGTAAATCGTGCTTGACTAACCTACTGGAATTTTTTGAGGATGTAACTGGTAGAATAGATAAGGGAGAACCAGTGGATGTGGTGTATTTGGACTTTCAAAAGGCTTTCGATAAGGTCCCGCATAGGAGGTTAGCGTGTAAAGTTAAGGCACATGGGATTGGTGGCAAGGTACTGACTTGGATAGAGAACTGGTTGGCAGACAGGAAGCAAAGAGTTGGAATAAACGGGTCTTTTTCCGAGTGGCAGGCAGTGACTAGTGGGGTAACGCAGAGGTCGGTCCTTGGACCCCTGCTATTCACGATATATATTAATGATCTAGATGAGGAAACTAGATGTAATATCTCCAAGTTTCCAGACGACACAAAGCTGGGTGGGTGTGTCTACTGTGAGGAGGATGCCGAGAAACTCCAGCATGATTTGGACATGTTGGGTGATTGGGCAGATGCATGGCAGATGCAGTATAATGTGGATAAATGCGAGGTTATCCACTTTGGTGGCAAAAACAGGAAGGCAAATTATTATCTGAACGGCAATAGAAGGGGAAGTGCAACGAGACCTGGGTGTCCTTGTGCACCAGTCGCTGAAGGTAAGCATGCAGGTGCAGCAGGTAGTTAAGAAGGCAAATGGTATGTTGGCCTTTGTAGCGAGAGGGTTCGAGTACAGGAACAAGGATGTCTTGCTGCAGTTGTACAGGGCCTTGGTGAGACCGCACCTTGAGTATTGTGTGCAGTTTTGGTCGCCTTATCTGAGGAAGGATGTTCTTGCCATGGAGAGGGTGCAGCGAAGATTCACCAGACTGATACCTGGGATGGCAGGAATGACGTATGAGGAGAGATTGGGTCGATTGAGCTTATACTCGCTGGAGTTTAGAAGAATGAGAGGGGATCTCATTGAAACTTATAAAATTCTAGCAGGACTAGACAGACTAGATGCAGGAAGGATGTTCCCGATGGCAGCGGAGTCCAGAACCAGGGGTCACAGTCTAAGGATAAGGGGTAAGCCATTTAGGACAGGGATGAGGAGGAATTTCTTCACCCAGAGAGTGGTGAACCTGTGGAATTCTCTACCACAGAAGGCAGTTGAGGCCAATTCATTAAATATATTCAAGAAGGAGTTAGATATATTTCTTAAGGCTAAAGGGATCAAGGGATATGGGGAGAAGGCAGGGACAGGGTACTTACTGAGTTTGGATGACCAGCCATGATCTCATTGAATGGCGGAGTTGGCTCAAGGGGCCGAATGGCCTACTCCTGCTACTATCTTCTATGTTTCTATGTTTCTATAAATCTCCTCTCAACCTTCTTTGCTCTAAGGAGAACAACCCCAGCTTCTCCAGTCTATCCACGTAACTGAAGTCCCTCATCCTGGGAACCATTCTTGTAAATCTTTTCTGCACCCTCTCTAAGGCCTTCACATCCTTCCTAAAGTGCGGTGCCCAGAATTGGACACAATATTCCAGTTGAGGCCGAAGCAGTGTTTTATAAAGGTTCATCATAACTTCCTTGCTTTTACACTATGGCCTAGAAATTCGGTGGGCTGCGCCACCAGTTAGCGCCTAAAGAGGGCACTCAGTGGCTTTAGCGCCACTGGTCACGCCTCCCGCGATATTTAGCGGGGCGCTAATGGCGGCGTTAGCCTGTAGCGCTGCGCCGCCACCGATGACGACATCGGTGTGCGCAGCGCCCCGCTGCCGCCCCGATTGCGATATTTGGTCGTGCCCGCCGCTGTAACGCCAGTCGCAAAGCGCGACCGGTTCACGAGGCCTACCTCTGGCGGTAGTGGCGCAAATTAAGGTGGAGGTGCAGGGCGGCCATTTTTTCGGTGGCCGCCTGCCAGCACCTCCTCGCGCCGCTGTCCCCGGCCTCCTGATCTCCCCCCCCCAGGCAGTGCTGGCTGTGTCCCGAGAGCCCGGCACTTCTCCTCGGTGCCGGGCTCTTTTGCCGGCACTCGCGATCGGTCATCGTGCTGGTGCAGGCCCCTCCCCCTTAAGAAGGGGAGGAAGGCCTGAAGTACTGCAGCGCACCGTGCTGCAGCGTGTGGCGCTGCGGCACGTTGTGCTGCGATATTAAGTTTCAGCGCCCCAAGAGGGACGCGGAGCGCCTCGAGCAGCGCCCCGCTACCGTTTGGGGCGCTCAAACTGAATTTCCGGCGGGCACAAGCGGCTCCGTTCGCAGCGTTAATTCCGGCGCCCAGGTGAGCTTGGCGCCCCGGCCTATACCTCTATTTATGAAGCCCAGGATCCCGTATGCTTTTTAAACCCACTTTCTCAACCTGCTCTGCCACATTCAACAATTTGTGTACATATACCCCCAGGTCTCTCTGTTCATGCTTTAGGATTGGACCCTTTAGTTTATATTTCCTCTCCTCGTTCTTCCTACCAAAATCTATCACTTCACACTTTTCTGTGTTAAATTTCATCTACCACGTGTTCGCCCATTTCACCAGCCTGTCTATGTCTTCTTGAAGTCTATCACTCTCCTCCTCACTGTTCACTATACTTCCAAGTTTTGTGTCATCTGCAAATTTTGAAATTGTGCTCTGTACTCCCAAGCCTAAGTCATTAATATTTATCAAGAAAAGCAGTGGTCCTAGTACCAACCCCTGGGGAACACCACTGTATACCTTCCTCCAGTCCAAAAAACAACCGTTCACCACTACTCTCTGTTTCCTGTCACTTAGCCAATTCCATATCCATGCTGCCACTGTCCCTTTTATTCCATGGGCTTCAACTTTGCTGGCAAGCCTATTATGTGGCACTTTGTCGAACGCCTTTTGGAAGTCCATGTCAACTGCATTGAGCTCATCAACCCTCCCTGTCACCTCATCAAAAAACTCGATCAAGTTAGTTAACCACGATTTACCTTTAAGAAATCCGTTCTGGCTTTCCTTAATTAATCCATACTTGTCCAAGTGACGGTTAATTTTGTCCCGGATTATCGTTTCTAAAAGCTTCCCCACTACCGAGGTTCAACTGACTGGCCTGTAGTTGCTGGGCTTATCCTTACATCCTTTTTAAAAATGGTATGTTAGCCTTTATTGCAAGGGGGTTGGCGTATAAGGGTAAGGAAGTCTTGCTGCAATTATATGGGCCCTTGGTGTCACCACACCTGGAGTAACATGTACAGTTTTAGACACCTAACCGAAGGAAGGATACACTTGCCTTAGATGGGATGCAACAAAGGTTCACTAGATTGATTCCTGGGGCTTTCTTTTACTTGTTCCTGGGATATGGGCGTCTCTGGCAAGGCCAGCATTTATTGCCCACCCCTAATTGCCCTTGAGAAGGTGGTAGTTACCTGCCTTCTTGAACCGCTGCAGTCCCTGTGGTGAAGGTACTCCCACAGTGCTGTTGGGGAGCGAGTTCCAGGATTTTGACCCAGCGGCGATGAAGGAATGGCGATATATTTCCAAGTCAGGATGGTGTGTGACTTGGAGGGGAGCTTGGAGGTGGTGGTGTTCCCATGCGCCTGCTGCCCTTGTACTTCTAGGTGGAAGAGGTCGCGGGTTTGGGAGGTGCTGCTGAAGAAGCCTTGGCGAGTTGCTGCAGTGCATCTTGTAGATGGTACACACTGCAGCCACGGTGCGCCGGTGGTGGAGGGAGTGAATGTTTAAGGTGGTGGATGGGGTGCCGATCAAGTGAGCTGCTTTGTCCTGGATGGTATTGAGCTTCTTGAGTGTTGTTGGAGCTGCATTCATCCAGGCAAGTGGAGAGTATTCCATCACACTCCTGACTTGTGCCTTGTAGATGGTGGAAAGGCTTTGGGGAGTCAGGAGGTGAGACACTCGCCGCAGAATACCCAGCCTTGTTGCCACAGTATTCATGTGGATGGTCCAGTTAGGTTTCTGGTCAATGGTAACCAGGCTGAATATAGAAAGTTCAGAGGGGAAGTGAAAAAGGAAATAAGAGGGCAAAGCGAGAGTATGAGAATAGACTGGCAGCTAACATAAAAGGAATCCAAATGTCTTCTATAGGCATTATAAGTAGTACATAAGAACATAAGAACATAAGAAATAGGAGCAGGAGTAGGCCAATCGGCCCCTCGAGCCTGCTCCGCCATTCAATAAGATCATGGATGATCTGATCCTAACCGCCAATCCACTATCACAGAACCATCTCCTGAATCTAACAGATTTAGACACACAAAATAGGAGCAGGATCAGGCTACACGGCCCCTGGGCCCGCTCCGCTACCCACAGGGACATGACTGATCCGAACCTAGACTCATGATAAAATTCCTGCCCGCTCCCCGTAACCTTTAATTCCCTTTACTTCTAGGAAACTGTCTATTTCTGTTTTAAATTTATGTAATGATGTAGCTTCTACAGCTTTTTGGGGCAGCATATTCCATGGACCTACCACCCTCTGAGTGAAGTAGTTCCTCCTCATCTCAGTTTTGAAAGAGCAGCCCCTTATGCCCCCTAGTTCTAGTTTCACCCATCATCGGGAACATCTTCCCCTCATCCACCCGATCCAACCCCTTCACAATCTTATATGTTTCAATAAGATCGCCTCTCATTCTTCTGAACTCCAATGAGTAGAGTCCCAATCTACTCAACCTCTCCTCATATGTCCATCCCCTCATCCCCAGGATTAACTGAGTGAACCTTCTTTGTACTGACTCGAGAGCAAGTATGTCCTTTCTTAAGTATGGACACCAAAACTGTACGCAGTATTCCAGGTGCGGTCTCACCAATACCTTGTACAACTGAAGCAATACCTCCCTATTTTTATATTCTATCCCCCTAGCAATGAAAGCCAACATTCCATTGGCCTTCTTAATCACTTGCTGCACCTGCATACTAACCTTTTGAGTTTCGTGCACCAGGACCCCCAGATCCCTTTGTACTTCAGTACTTTCCAGTTTCTTGCCACTAAAATAATAACTTGCTCTACAATTTTTCCTGCCAAAGTGCATAACCTCACACTTTCCAGTATTGTATTCCATCTGCCAAATCTCTGCCCACTTACTTAGCCTGTCTATGTCCCCTTGCAGGTTTTTTATGTCCTCCTCACTCACTACTTTCCCTCCCATCTTAGTATCATCTGCAAACTTTGATATGTTACACTCGGTCCCCTCCTCCAAATCGTTAATATAGATTGTAAAGAGTTGGGGACCCAGCACTGACCCCTGCGGAACACGACTAGTTACTGATTGCCAGTCTGAGAATGAACCATTTATCCCAACTCTCTGCCTTCTGTTAGATAGCCAATCCTCTATCCATGCCAGAATATTACCCCCAATCCCGTGATTTTTTATCTTAAGCAATAATCTTTTGTGTGGCACCTTGTCAAATGCCTTTTGGAAGTCTAAATACACTACGTCCAATGGTTCCCCTTTATCCACCCTATATGTTACTTCCTCAAAGAACTCCAGCAAATTTGTCAAACATGACTTCCCCTTCATAAAACCATGCTGACTTTGTCCTATTAAATTATGATTATCCAAATGTCCTGTTACTGTCTCCTTAATAATGGACTCCAAAATTTTACCTACCACAGATGTTAGGCTAACCGGTCTATAGTTTCCAGCCTTCTGTCTACTGCCCTTTTTAAATAAGGGTGTTACATTAGCAGTTTTCCAGTCTGCCGGGACCTTTGCCGAGTCCAGGGAGTTTTGGAAAATTATTACCAATGCATCCACAATCCCTACCGCCACTTCCCTCAAGACCCTAGGATGTAAGCCATCAGGTCCAGGTGATTTATCCGCCTTGAGTCCCATTATTTTACCGAGTACCACTTCCTTAGTGATTTTGATCGTGTTTAGCTCCTCCCCCCCTTTAGCCCCCTGTTTGTCCAGTGTTGGGATATTCTTAGTGTCTTCTACTGTAAAGACTGATGTAAAATATTCATTCAGTGTTTTTGCCATCTCCATATTTCCCACCATTAATTTCCCGGTCTCATCCTCTAAGGGACCAACATTTACTTTAGCCACCCTTTTTCTTTTTATATAACTATAAAAACTCTTACTATCTGTTTTTATATTTTTTGCTAATTTACTTTCATAATCTATCTTCCCTTTCTTAATCAATCTTTTTGTTATTTTTTGCTGTCTTTTAAAGTTTTCCCAATCCTCTATCCTCCCACTAGATTTGGCTACCTTATATGCCCTTGTTTTTAGTCGAATACTATCCTTAATTTCTTTACTTAGCCACGGATGGCTGTCTTTTCTTTTACACCCTTTTCTTCTCAGTGGAATATATATTTTTTGGAAGTTGTAAAATAACTCCTTAAATGTACACCACTGATCATGTATCGTCTTACCCTTTAATCTATTTTCCCAATCCACTCTACTCAATTCCGCTCTCATACCTTCATAGTCTCCTTTATTCAAGCTTAGCACGCTTGTTTGAGATCCAACCTTCTCACCCTCTAATTGAATATGGAATTCAACCATGTTATGGTCACTCATTCCAAGGGGATCCTTTACTAGGACATTTTTAATTAATCCTGTCTCGTTACACAGAACCAGATCTAAGGTTGCTTGCCCCCTGGTCGGTTCAGTTACATACTGCTCAAGAAACCCATCCCTAATACACTCAATGAACTCATCCTCAAGGCAGCCCTGCCCAATTTGATTTGTCCAATTAATATGATAGTTAAAATCCCCCATAATTATAGATGTTCCCTTATTACAAGCCTCAACTATTTCCTGATTGATACTCCGTCCAACAGAGTTGCCACTGTTCGGAGGCCTATAGACTACGCCCACTAGTGTTTTTTTCCCCTTATTATTCCTTACCTCCACCCAAACTGTTTCATTATCCTGATCTTTTGACCCAATATCATTTCTCTGTATTACAGTGATTCCTTCCTTTATTAACATAGCCACCCCACCTCCCCTTCCTTCCTGCCTGTCCTTCCTGATTGTTAAATAACCTGGTATGTTTAATTCCCAGGCATTGTCACCCTGCAGCCATGTTTCTGTAATGGCCACAAGATCATACCCATATGTAGTTATTTGTGCCATTAACTCGTCTATTTTGTTACAAATGCTACGTGCATTCAGATAGAGAACTTTCAAAGATGTTTTGTGACACTTAGTTCCTGCTTTTGCCCTTTTTATTACTTTACCTTTTACTCCATACCTTCTGCCCCTTCCTGACACGCTCTGGTTTTTAATTTCCCCACTGCTACCTAAGTCTATGACCTTCTCTGTTGTCATTTTTATTATTTGCTCTCTAGGAACCTCCCCCCCACTAGTTAGTTTAAAGCCCTCTCTACAGCCCTAGTTATATGATCCGCCAGGACTCTAGTCCCAGCACTGGCCAAGTGAAGCCCGTCCCAACGGAACAGCTCCCTCCTGCCCCAGCACTGGTGCCAGTGTCCCAGGAAGCAAAACCCATTTCTCCCACACCAGTCTTTGAGCCACGCATTTAACTCTCTAATTTTATTTGTCCTAGCCAAATTCGCTCGTGGCTCGAGATTATTACCCTTGTGGTTCTGCTTTTTAATTTGGCCCCTAGCTGCTCAAACTCCCTCAGCAGAACCTCCTTCCTTGTCCTATCTATGTCGTTGGTACCAACATGGACCACGACAACTGGATCCTCCCCCTCCCACTCCAAGTTTCTCTCCAGCCCAGAGGAGATGTCCTTAACCCTGGCACCGGGCAGGCAACACAGCCTTCGGGACTCTCGCTCTCGGCTGCAAAGAACTCTATCTATCCCCCTAACGATACTATCCCCTACCACTACAACATTTCTTTTAACTCCCCCCACTTGAATGGCCCCCTGCTCCACGGTGCTGTGGCCAGGTTGCTCATCCTCCCTGCAGTCCCTGCTCCTGTCCCCACAGGGAGTAAGAGCCTCGAACCTGTTGGACAAGTGCAAGGGCTGCGGCTCCTCCAACACTACCTCCTGGATCCCCGTACCTGCCTCACTTCTAGTCACACCATCCTGACCCTGGCCACGGACTACATCTGCATTAATTAATCTAATTGGTGTGACTACCTCGTGATACAATGGGTAGTAAGAGGAGGAGTAGGCTGATTAGGGAGCAAAATGCAGAATACCCAGCCTCTTACCAGCTCTTGTAGTGACAGTATTCATGTGGCTGGTCCAGTTAAGTTTCTGGTCAATGGTGACCCCCAGGATGTGGGGGATTTGGTGATGGTAATGCTGTTGAATGTCAAGGGCCGGTGGTTAGACTCGCTCTTGTTGGAGATAGTCATTGCCCAGCAATTGTGTGGCGCGAATGTTACTTGGCACTTAGCAGCCCAAGCGTGAATGTTGTCCAGGTCTTGCTGCATGCAGGCATGGACTGCTTCATTATCTGAGGAATTACAAATGGCACTGAACACTACAATCATCAGCGAACATCCCCACTTCTGACCTTATGATGGAGGGAAGGTCATTGATGAAGCAGCTGAAGATAGTTGGGCCTAGGACACTGCCCTGAGGAACCCCTGCAGCGATGTCCTGGGGCTGTGATGATTGGCCTCCAACAACCACAACCATCTTCCTTTGTGCTAGGTATGACTCCAGCCAGTGGAGAGTTTTCCCTCTGATTCCCATTGACTTCAATTTTGCTAGGGCCCCTTGATGTCACAACTCGGTCAAATGCTGCCTTGATGTCAAGGGCAGTCACTCTCAACTCACCTCTGGAATTCAGCTCTTTTGTCCTTGTTTGGACCAAGGCTGTAATGAGGTCTGGAGCTGAGTGTTCTTGGCGGAACCCAAACTTAGCATCGGTGAGCAGGTTATTGGTGAGTAAGTGCCACTTGATAGCAGTGTCAGTGACACCTTCCATCACTTTACTGATGATTGAGAGTAGACTGATGGGGTGGTAATTGACCGGGTTGGATTTGTCCTGCTATTTGTGGACAGGACTTACCTGGGCAGCATCCCACATTGTCGGATAGATGCCAGTGTTGTAGCTGTACTGGAACAGCTTGGCTAGAGGCACGGCTAGTTCTGGAGCACAAGTCTTCAGCACGACAGCTGGGATGTTGTCAGGGCCCACAGCCTTTGCTGTATCCAGTGTGCTCAGCCGTTTCTTGAAATCACGTGGAGTGAATTGAATTGGCTGAAGACTGGCTTCTGTGATGGTGTGGACCTCAGGAGGAGGCCAAGATGGATCATCCACTCGGCACTTCTGGCTGAAGATGGTTGCAAATGTTTTAGCTTTGTCTTTTGCACTCACATGCTGAGCTCCACCATCATTGAGGATGGGGATGTTGATGGAGCCACCCCCTCCCGTTAGTTGTTTAATGGTCCACCACCATTCACGACTGGATGTGGCAGGACTGCAGAGCTTTGATCTGATCTGTTGGTTTTGGAAACACTTTGCTCTGTCTATAGCATGCTGCTTCTGCTGTTTAGCATCCCTGTGTGTTGCAACTTCCCCAGGTTGGTCATTTTTAGGCACGCTTGGTGCTGCTCCTTGACATGCTCTTCTACACTCCTCATTGAACCAGGGTTGGTTCCCTGTCTTGATGGTAATGGTAGAGTGAGGGATATGCTGGGCCATGAGGTTACAGATTGTGGTGGGATACAATTCTGCTGCTCCTGATGGCCCACGGCACCTCATGGATGCCCAGTTTTGAGCTGCTAGATCTGTTCTGAATCTAATCCATTTAGCACGGTGGTAGTGCCACACAACACGATGGAGGGTGTCCTCAGTGTGAAGACGGGACTTCGTCTCCACAATGACTGTGCGATGGTCACTGCTACCAATACTGTCATGGACAGATGCATGTGCAACAAGTAGATTGGTGAGGATGAGGTCAAGTAGGTTTGTCCCTCGAGTTGTTTTTCTCACCATCTGCCGCAGGCCCAGTCTGGCAGCTGTGTCCTTCAGGACTCGGCCAACTCGGTCAGTATTTGTGCTACAGAACCACTCTTGGTGATGGACATAAGAACATAAGAAATAGGAGCTAGAGTAGGCCATTTGGCCCTTCGAGCCTGCTCCACCATTCAACAAGGTCATGGCTGATCTTCCACCTCAGCTCCACCTTCCCGCACTATCCCCATATCCCTTAGTTCCCAAAAATTTATCGACCTCTGTCTTGAATATACTCCACGACTGCTCTCTGGGGTAGAGAATTCCAAAGATTCACAACCCTCTGAGTGAAGAAATTTCTCCTCATCTCTGTCCTAAATGGCCGACCCCTTATTCTGAGACTGTGACCCCTGGTTCTAGATTCCCCAGCCAGGGCTAACATTTTCTCAGCATTAACCCTGTCAAGTCCCTTCAGAATTTTATATATTTCAATTAGATCACCTCTCATTCTTTTAAACTCTAGGGATTATAAGCCCAGTCTACTTAATCTCTCCTCATAGGACCAACCTAAAAAAGGGTATCTGGACTGCCAAAAGGAAACAGACACTGCGGATAGAGGATCACTTCCGCAACAACTCGGACCCCCGGCGCATGTGGCAAGGCATCCAGTCCATCACTGACTACAAGGGCAAAAACACCAGTCCCCCGGTCAGCGACGCCTCCCTTCCGGAGGAGCTTAACAACTTCTACGCTCGCTTCGACAGGGACAACAAGGAGCCGGCTACCAAAGCCTTGCCACCCCCGGAAGACCAGGTGCTCACTCTGTCGACCTCCGACGTAAGGGGCGCTCTACGCAGAGTGAACACACGAAAGGCTACTGGACCAGATAGCATCCCTGGACGGGTACTCAAGGAATGTGCTGATCAGCTGGCTGATGTCTTCACCGCCATCTTCAACTTGTCATTGGCCCAGGCAGTAGTCCCTACATGCTTCAAGACCGCCACCATCATTCCTGTGCCTAAACAAGCGGCTGTGACGTGTCTGAACGACTATCGACCTGTCGCACTCACACCTATCATAATGAAGTGTTTCGAGAGACTGGTCTTAGCCCACATCAAAGCCAGTGTTCCTGCCTCCCTTGACCAACACCAGTTTGCCTATCGGGCAAACAGATCAACGGAGGATGCAATCACAACTGCTCTACACTCGGCACTGAATCACCTAGATGGTAAGGAGACCTACATCAGAATGTTGTTTATAGACTACAGCTCAGCATTCAACACTATCGTCCCCAACAAGCTGGCCACCAAACTCCAAACTCTTGGCCTGAACACTTCCCTCTGCAACTGGACCCTGGACTTCCTAACAAACAGACCCCAGTCTGTCAAATTAGGTAACCACACCTCCACCCCCCCCGACCCTGAACACGGGGGCCCCACAAGGATGTGTGCTGAGCCCCCTCCTCTACTCCCTCTTCACCCACGACTGTGTGGCTGTTAATGGTCCCAACACCATCATCAAGTTTGCAGATGACACCACGGTAGTAGGCCAGATCACCAACAACGATGAGTCAGCCTACAGGGAGGAGGTCCAGCATCTTGTGAAGTGGTGCGCCGACAACAACCTGGCCCTTAACACCAAGAAAACAAAGGAAATAATCGTGGACTTCAGGAAGTCCAAAGGCGGAAGTCACCCCCCCATCCACATCAATGGGGCTGTGGTGGAAAGGGTGGCCAGCTTTAAGTTCCTCGGAGTCCACATCACGGAAGACCTCTCCTGGTCCCTCAACACCTCCTCTCTGGTGAAGAAGGCCCAGCAGCGCCTATATTTCTTGAGGAGGCTGAAGGGATGTAATCTGTCACCCCCGATCCTCTCTAACTTTTACCGCTGCACTATAGAAAGCATCCTGACAAACTGTATCACGGTATGGTACGGCAGCTGTAGCTCCCATGACCGGAAAGCCCTGCAGCGGGTAGTCAAAACTGCCCAACGCATTACCGGCACCCGGCTACCGACCATAGAACATATATATCAGAAACGCTGCCTACGGAGGGCACGGTCCATCATCAAAGACCCTACCCACCCCAGCCACAGTCTGTTCGCCCTCCTACCATCTGGGAGACGCTACAGATGCATTCGCACCCGTACGACCAGATTTAGGAACAGCTTCTTTCCCAGGGCTGTCATCCTACTGAACTCCACAAATAAACACTAAAGCCTGCACATCTGCCGATGCACTTTATTATGGTCATATTTATGCTAATATATATGTACAAATGTATGTTGAAATGTTTAAGTGTCCTAATCCAAATTGTACACTCTCGGGAGCCGCAAGCCTACATTTCGTTGTACTGCACTTGTGCACTAACAATGACAATAAAAGTTGATTTGATTTGATTTGATCCCTTCATCCCAGAAACCAGTCTGGTGAACCTTTGTTGCACTCCCTCTAAGGTAAGTATGTCTTCCTTAGGTAAGGTGACCAGAACTGTACACAGTACTCTAGATGTAGCCTCACCAATGCCCTGTATGGTCATTGAAGTCCCCCACCTAGAGTACATTCTGTGCCCTTGATACCCTCAGTGTTTCTTCCAAGTGGTGTTCAACATGGAGGAGTACTGATTCATCATCTGAGGGAGGACAGTAGATGGAAATTAGCAGGAGGCTTCCTCGCCTGTGCTTGACCTGAGACTGTTGCTTGACTAGTCTGTGGGACTGCTCTCCCAATTTTGGCACAGGTTCCCAGATGTTAGTGAGGACTTTGTAGGATCGGCTGGGCTGGGTGTGCCATTGTCGTGTCCAAAGCCAGTGCTGAAGTTGATGCCAGGTGGTCCATCCAGTTTTATTCTTCTTAAGATTTTCTGCAGCAGTTTTGTACAACTGAGTGGCTTACTAGGGCAATTAAGAGTCACATATAGGCCAGACCAGGTAAGGACGGCAGATTTCCTTCCCTCAAGGACATTAGTGAACCAGCTGGGGTTTTTTACGACAATTCGGTCACCATTATTGATTTATTCCAGATTTATTTAATGAACTGAATTTAAATTCCCCAGCTGCCGTGGTGGGATTTGAACTCACTTTGGATCATTAGTCCAGGCCTCTGGATTACTAGCCCAGTAACATCACCACTATGCTACTAAATTATGAGGAGAGATTGAGTAGAATGGGCCTATATTCTCTGGAGTTTAGAAGAATGAGAGGTGATCTGATTCAGTGTATAAAATTCTTAGAGAGCTTGACAGGGTAGATGCAGGGAGGATGTTTCCCCTGGTTGGAGAGTCTAGAATTAGGGGTCATAGTCTCAGGATAAGGGGTCGGCCATTTAGGCCTGAGATGAGGAGGAATTTCTTCACACAGAGGGGGGTGAATCTTTGGAATTCTCTGCCCCAGAGGGCTGTGGAGGCTCAGTCGTTGAATATATTCAAGGCTGAGAGCGAGAGATTTTTGGGCACTAAGGGAATCAAGGGATAGGGAGATCGGGCGGGAAAGTGGAGTTGAGGTCGAAGATCAGCCATGATCTTACTGAATGGCGGAGCAGGCTCGAGGGGCTGTATGGCCGACTCCTGCTCCTATTTCTTATGTTTCTATGCTCGTTGTTTTTGTATTCAGTGTCCCTGTTTACTAAGCCAAGTATCCCATATGCTTTCTTAGCCGCCTTATCAACTTTCCCTGCCAGCTTCAAAGATTTGTGAATATGCAGCTCCCCCAGGTCCCTATACTCTTGCGCCCCTCTTAAAATAGGACCATTTAGATTATACTGCCTCTCCATGTTGTTCCTCCCAAAGTGCATCACTTCACACTTATCCTCATTATATCTGCCATATGTCATTTCACCAGTCTGTCTATTTTGCCCATCTGTCTATGTCCTCCTGAAGTCTGCTACAATCCTGCTCGCTGTTTACTGCGTTGCCAAGTTTTGTATGATCCGCAAACTTCAGAATTGTACTCCCTGTACCCAAGTCCATGTCAATAAGAAAAGCAATGGTTCTAATATGGACCCCTGGGGGACCCCACTGCATACTTCTCTCCAGTCAGAAAAACATCCCTTCACTGCTACTCCCTGCGCTGGATTTTCTCAATGGGAAGCTTTTGGAGGCGGGACTGCTGCTTGCCGGCTTTCAATCCCGCCTCCATCAGCTTCTGGCCAACCAGAGGGATTTTCCCCTGATTGACCTTGTTAAACCCGCCCAGCGGGCTCAGCAGGCCAATTAGGGGGAAGTCAGTGACAGAGCACGTCAACGTCTGATGTGCCATCTGAAGGAAGAAATGTCAGCATTTGACAGCTCTGTGAAGCTGTCAAACACTGACATTTTGTGTAGTTTGATGAGTCCTTGTGTTCAGGACTCATCAAAGCTTTCAACTTTGCAGAAATCACCTGGCTGCTGGTTCGGAGGATCCAACAGCCAGTCTGTGATCTCTACAATGGAGATGTCGGGACTCCAGCTTCTCAGTGGCTGAAGGCTGTAGGCAGAAACAAAGGTAAATGAACATTTTCTAACACTTTACACTCAACTTACATACTTACCACTCCACACTTGCACCCATCACTCACCTCTACATCGCACTTTCAGACCCCTCTGATCCCCGCAGACCTCCTACTCGTCTCCTCCACCCTGGCGGGGTTCCCCGAGGTCGGGAAGCCTGCACTTGGGAAGGTAAAATGGGAATAATCATATTTTCTGTCTGTTAACTACCTGCTTTAATCCCTTTCCCGCCTCGAGGAGACGGGATCCGGGGCAGGACGGCTTCCCGCCTCCTGGCAAGAGGGCACGGAGACGGGTTGGGGGCGGGTTTGCCACCCACCCACAAATTCTGCAACTTTACCGGCAGTCCCGCCTCGATCCCCACCTCCTCGGGGCTGACAAAATCCAGCCCTCTGTCTCTGATCCCTTAAGCAATTATGTACCCAAGTTACCACCGTCTCTTTAATACCATGTGCTTCTGTTTTCCGAATAAGTCTGTTATGTGGAACTTTATCAATGCCTTTTGAAAGTCCATATAAACAACCCATTTTATTACATCATCAGTGAAATCCCAGGACCGTCTACTCATTCAAGCATCTCTTCCACCCGTCTTTCAGATGAGACAATAAACCGAGGCCCCGTCTCAGGTGGACGTAACAGATCCTTTTCTGCCCTCGCAGCGCTTTCCTATGCAAAGCTAGACAGGTAGCGAACAACTTGATATCTTCCCATAAAAATCACAAGGCTTGACTTTTCTTGTAAAGCTTTACTGAAAGATTCTTATTGTAAAACTGAAATACAACACAGAAATGGAAGCACACATTAGTATATAAGCACATAACTGATATGTATACACAAATTTAGGTACGCCTGAGCAACACAGTACATTTGGCATGTAAATTACCAAACACGTGGAAACACAGCTTACTGTGAATATACATTTAGCAAACTGGAAGGCATTCTCTTTAAATTAGCCCTGGAGACAGTGCATCAAAATACAGCTACTAGTTAACCAGCTAGACAGAGAGCGAGCACTTCACGGCTAGCTGTGTAAGTTTGCTTACAGAGAAAAGTTACAAACTAAACATTTTCTGCAACATACAGTGTACACTAATCATCTATAACATTCTCAAGTACTTACAGACAAATAATATCCAAGACTCAGGCATGGGAACAATACAACTTCTCAGAGCATGTGCCGCTGTAGGTCTGTAGTTTACTTTACTGCACTTACTGTGCTTTACAGCACTTTACTGCACTTTTACTGCAGTTGCTAGGTACCAAATAGCCACTAGGTGGCAGCACACAATGGGAATCGACCCAACTTACTCAAACCCCTGAATTAACTGGAAAACTAACATAAATTGCTACAGAGAGACAGCACAGATCCCATGGCACTATTCGAAGAAGAGAGAAGGAGTGATCTGCCCTTCTCCAAGGCTGGCCTCTTGCACATCCTTGATTTTAATCACCGCACCATTGGCAGCGTATCTTCAGCTGACAAGGCTCTTGAGTATTGGAATTCGCTCCCGAAACCTCTCCGCGCCTCTACCTCTGCCTCCTCACTTAAGACGCTCCTTAAAACCTACTACTGTACTTTGACCAAGCTTTCGGTCACCTGTTTTAATATCTCCTTATGTGGCTCAGTGTCAAATTTGTCTGATAATACACCTGTTAAGCGCCTTTGAACATTTTACTACATTAAAGGCACTACATAAAGGAAAGTTGTTCTCCTGGTCAATACTTATCCCTCAGCCAGCATCATTAAGACAGATTATCTGGTGAGTTTTCTCATTGCTGTTTGTGGGAGCTTGCTGTGCACAAATTGGCTGCCGCGTTTCCTTCATTACAACAGTGACTACACTTCAAAAGTACTTCATTGGCGTTGAAGCTCTTTGGGACGTCCTGAGGTTGTGAAAGGCGCTGTATAAATGCAAATTCTTCCCTTTTTTCTTTCTTTACCAGTCGTCCTTTCGTTGGCTCAAGCGACTAAGTGCTTGGTGTCAGGCGAGGTGAGCAGAGCGGGTGAGGCGAGGTTAATACTGAGGCTGGCTAGTTGGCAGGTGCAGAGCCGAAGCAGGGAGAGAATAAGGAGGGGGCAAGAGGGTGGAATAGATGGCAGAGTGAGTAGAAGGCTGTGGAAGAGTAGGGGGAGGTAACTGAGCTGTGACCTGGCAATGTGAGCCACGCTGCTCCCATGACAATGTGGGCGGGTGGTGTGGTCAACCGTGTAGCCAAGTGGGACAGCTTCATGAAGGGGAAGGAGTTACCAGTGAAAGAACCAGAGGGGAGATGAGGAAACTGTTTCTACGCAGCGAGTTGTTGTGATCTGGAACACGCTGCCAGAAAGGGCGGTCGGAGCAGCTTCAATAGTAACTTTCAAAAGGGAATACTTGAAGGGGAAAACATTTCAGGGCTATGGGGAAGAGCAGGGGAGTGGGACTAATTGGATAGCTCTAAGAGCTGAATGGCCTCCTTCTGTGCTGTATCATTCTATGATTCTATTAGTGAGCCTGGTTTCAATCGAGCCCAGAATGTCGATGGACCTATCCGATGTGAGGCCATGGATAGAGGGGGCCTTGTTGACTATTAGAAGCTCGAAATCTATGCCGACAGTTTGCCGTTGTATTAAAGCTATGAAAGGGGGCTCCCTTGAGTGATGCATTTTGGTGGGAAGAATGAGGAGAGGCAATATAAAGGAAATGGTACAATTTTAAAGTGGGTTCAGGAACAGAGAGACCTGGGGGTGTATGAACACAAGTCTTTGAAGGTGGCAGGACAAGTTGAAAGGGCTGTTAAAAAAAAAGCATTGGGGATCCTGGGCTTTATAATTAGAGGCGTCGAGTACAACAGCAAGGAGGTTATTTTAAACCTTTATACATCACTGGTTAGGCCTCAGCTGGTGTACTGTGTTCAGTTCTGGGCTCCACACTTTAGGAAGGATGTCAAGGACTTGGCGAGGGTGCAGAGGAGATTTACTGGAATGGTTCCCGGGATGAGGGGCTTCAGTTATGTGGAGAAACTGGAGAAGCTGGGGTTGTTCGCCTTAGAGCAGAGAAGGTTATGGGGAGATTCAATAGAGGTGTTCAAAATTATGAGGAACAAGTAAGGAGAAATTGTTCCACTGGTAGGAGGGTCAGTAACCAGAGAACACATGTAAGATAATTGGCAACAACCAGAGGGGAGACGAGGAGAAGTTTTTTACGCAGCGAGGTGTTGTGATCTGGAACGCGCTGCCTGAAAGGGCGGAGGAAGCAAATTCAATAGTAACTTTCAAAAGGGAATTGGATAAACACTTGAAGGGGAGAAAATTGCAGGGCTATGGGGAAAGAGCAGGGTATTAAAGTATTGAGGGATATGGGGCAAAGGCGGGTATATGGAGTTAGGTCACAGATCAGCCATTATCTCATTGAATGGTGGAACAGGCTCGAGGGGCTCAATGACATTCTCCTGTTCCTATAGAGGAGTGGGACTAATTGGAGAGCTCTTTCAAAGAGCCGAATGGCCTCCTCTGTGCTGTAAGGTTCTATGATTCAGGAGCAGAGGTGAAAAGAGGGGGCTAGGGAAATTGAGTACAATTATTTTAGTCTTTTAAGCCTTTAAATGTGACCTGTGCCGTTCTGTTCCCGCAGCGTTCCAATTACCTGCACAGAGAGGCCATGCAGCTGGCACAGCGGTACTCAAACATCCGGATAACCCCCTGGCGGATGGTTACAATCTGGGGAGGGGCAAGCCTGCTGAAGATGTACCTGCACTGCATGAAGGACCTGCTGGAAATGACTGACTGGCAGTGGGACTATTTCATCAACCTGAGCGCCACCGATTACCCCACCAGGTCAGTGCCTTTGACTAACGGGGAGGTGGAATGCGTGAGCTCCCGATTGGAGCCATGGAGGGTAACACTGGTGCCATTTAAAGAAAAGCTGCAGTTTGAGTGATATTTGTTCTGCCCGCCCCACCCCACACTCCTCTCTGGGTAGAGTTCCACACATGCTGACAGCATTCGACCCATCACCCAAAGTGGTCAGTTTTTCATACATGAGTTCAGGCAGCAAACGTCAACAAGTTCTCTGACGGTGGGGAGCTGGTAATCCTGCCCACACCCGATGTCAGTGAGAGCCACTGGATAGCGGGCAAGAGGAACCCTACCTGATATTTTGTCCTCTCTCCTTCGCCTGAATACCAGGGTCAGTTGTTGCCACCCTTTCCCACCAATGCCCTGGCAGGGATTAACTGACCCAGCACATAGCTGCGATCAGGCCCGACACTTTCCGGTGTTACGCAGGCTGTCGGGGAAGCTGCCAAACTTAAATATATTTCCTTTATCCCCCGAGGGCCCCACCTCCCACCGCCCCCCACCACACTCCACCTTCTCAACTGCATGACTTCCATCTAGGAGTCTAGCCAAGAACTGCCAGAAGCTGGAAAAGGGACAATGAGTCAACTGCAAGCACAAGGATGGCCAGATAATAAGCATCCTTACAGAGACCCGCGAGGCACTTGTCTGTTTGTTGGCGAGATGCCATTTGGCTTTGTTCCCATTTTGTTCAATCCTTCCTGAACTAATTAACACCTCGCCTGGGTGTTAACGGATTATCCAGCTTCAGGTGCATCAGCACGTAATCCACACAGAGCAACTAACCATGTAATAATCATTTCGTGACTTCATTCGAGTTTTGGGACATTGCTAAAACATTGATTTATTTTGGCAGTTGTCTCCCTTGCTTCCTCGAAGGCAGTCTTGTCCCCGTTACTTCATTCACGCAGCCACTCTTCATGTGTCAACCTAGTGGGGAGTGCCAGCAGGATATTTGACTGTGCACATTGCAACCACATCCAATCCTGTCCTCTCCTGACATCAAGATGCAGTTTCTAGCTGGGCTCACTGGACAGTGGTCAGGACTGGGAACGCTGGCTGATACTTTCCCTCAACCACTGCCCTGACTAACGTCACACAGACTGCGAGTATTTATACATGAATCAAAACTGCTCAGGAGCGAGCCAAGCACTAGGGGAACAGAGAGCAAAGTGATTGAATGTTTCCAATATCTGGCTGCTGTTGGTGGACTTGAATAAAGTTGTTTGGCTTGTCTGAAGCCCGCTGTTCCCTACACAGTATCGCACCACATAATTACCCTCAGGTCCCAATCCAGAGCTGTAAACATTGGACAAGCCCTGGGTGGCAGATTCACAGTCATGAGAAGATACCTGGGGCACCGATTGACGTATGGGGAAAGATTGCCTACCCTGGGACCTTTCTATCCTGGAAAAAGATTGAGAGCGGATTTATAGAAGTGTTTACAATTATGAAAGGTTTGGACAAATTGCATCCAAGTGAGCTTTTCTGCAGTATACAGAATTTAAACACAAGGGGTTCAGGACCTTAAAAGAAAACAGGAATGTAGGGGGACATTTTTACTAAGAGAGGTGAGTATGTGGGACAGATTACCGGCACAGGCAGTGGAACAAGAAACCAAGTTTCAAGAAAGAACTTGACAAGTTCTTGCCAACAAATGGGATTCAGGGATATTAGAAACACACCAAGAGAACACTGTGGATAGGAGGGCTAGATGGGCAGAAGGGTTTCTCCTGCCTGAAATTGTTACAGTGCTTACTATACAACTGCACAAAAAAACACTGGGGTGCAGTACTGGTGGGTACAGGTCTGTCACTGTATAACACTGGGGTACAGTACTGGTGAGTACAGGTCTGTCACTGTATAACACTGGGGTACAGTACTGGTGGGTACAGGTCTGTCGTTGTATAACACTGGGGTACAGTACTGGTGGGTACAGGTCTGTCACTGTATAACACTGGGGTACAGTACTGGTGGGTACAGGTCTGTCACTGTATAACACCGGGGTACAGTACTGGTGGGTACAGGTCTGTCACTGTATAACACTGGGGTACAGTACTGGTGGGTACAGGTCTGTCACTGTATAACACAGAATCACAGAAACCCCACAGTGCAGATAGAGGCCATTTCGGCCCATCGAGCCTGCACCGACACATATCCCACCCGATCCCTGTAACCCCTACACCAACACATATCCCACCCTATCCCTGTAACCCCACGTATTTAATCCCCATAACACTAAGGGTTAATTTATCATAGCCAATCAACCTAACCCGCACATCTTTGGACTGTGGGAGGAAACCGGAGCACCCGGAGAAAACCCACGCAAACACGGGGAGAATGTGCAAACTCCACACAGACAGTCGCCCGAGGCCGGATTCGAACCCGGGTCTCTGGCGCTGTGAGGCAACAGTGCTAACCACTAAGCCACCGTGCTACAGTATAGCACTGGGGTACAGTACTGGTGGGTACAGGTCTGTCACTGTATAAAACTGGGTACAGTACTGGGGGGTACGGGTCTGTCACTGTATAACACTGGGTACAGTACTGATGGGGACAGGTCTGTCACTGTATAACACTATGTACAGTACTGGTGGGTACAGGTCTGTCACTGTATAAAACTGGGTACAGTACTGGGGGGTACGGGTCTGTCACTGTATAACACTGGGTACAGTACTGGTGGGTACAGGTCTGTCACTGTATAACACTGGGGTGCAGTACTGGTGGGTACAGGTCTGTCACTGTATAACACTGGGGTGCAGTACTGGTGGGTACAGGTCTGTCACTGTATGACACTGGGGTGCAGTACTGGTGGGTACCGGTCTGTCACTGTATAACACGGGTACAGTGCTGGTGGGTACAGGTCTGTCACTGTGTAACACGGTTACAGTACTGGGGGGTACGGGTCTGTCACTGTATAACACTGGGTACAGTACTGGTGGGTACAGGTCTGTCACTGTATAACATTGGGGTACAATACTGGTGGGTACAGGTCTCTCACTATAACACTGGGGTTCAGTACTGGCGGGTACAGGTCTGTCACTGTATAATACTGGGGTACAGTGCTAGTGGGTTGAGGTATGTAGCTGCATAACACGGGCACATTACTGGTGGGTACAGGTCTGTCACTGCATAACATTGGGGTACAGTACTGGTGGGTTCAGGTCAGTCGCTGTATAATGGGGTACAGTACTGGTGGGTATAGGTCTGTCACTGTCTTAACATTGGGGTACAATACTGGTGGGTACAGGACTCTCACTATAACACTGGGGTTCAGTACTGGTGGGTACAGGCCTGTCACTGTATAACATTGGGGTACAGTACTGGTGGGTACAGGTCTCTCACTATAACACTGGGGTTCAGTACTGGCGGGTGCAGGTGTGTCACTGTATAACACGGGTACAGTACTGGTGGGCACAGGTCTGTCACTGCATAACACTGGGGTACATTACTGGGGGTACAGGTCTGTCACTGTATAACACTGGGGTACAGTACTGGTGGGTACAGGTCTGTCACTGTATAACACTGGGGTACAGTACTGGGGGTACAGGTCGGTCACTGTATAACACTGGGGTACAGTACTGGTGGGTGCAGGTCTGTCACTGTATAACACTGGGTACAGTACTGGGGGGTACGGGTCTGTCACTGTATAACACTGGGGTACAGTACTGGTGGGTACGGGCATGTCACTGTATAACACTGGGGTACAGTACTGCGGGGTATGGGTCTGTCACTATAACATTGGGGTACAGTACTGGTGGGTACAGGTCTGTCACTGTATAACACTGGGGTACAGTACTGGTGGGTACGGGCATGTCACTGTATAACACTGGGGTACAGTACTGCGGGGTATGGGTCTGTCACTGTATAACATTGGGGTACAGTACTGGTGGGTACAGGTCTGTCACTGTATAACACTGGGGTACAGTACTGATGGGTACAGGTCTGTCATTGTATAACACTGGGGTACAGTACTGGTGAGTACAGGTCTGTCACTGTATAAGACTCGGTTACAATACTGGTGGGTACAGGTCTCTCACTATAACACGGGGGTTCAGTACTGGCGGGTACAGGTCTGTCACTGTATAATACTGGGGTACAGTACTGGTGAGTTCAGGTCTGTCACTGTATAACACTGGGGTACAGTACTAGTGGGTACAGGTCTATCACTCTATAACACGAGGACAGTACTGGTGGGTTCAGATCTGTCGCTGTATAATAGGGTACAGTACTGGTGGGTATAGGTCTGTCACTGTTTAACATTGAGGTACAATAGTGTTGGGTACAGGTCTCTCACTATAACACTGGGGTTCAGCACTGGTGGTTACAGGCCTGTCACTGTATAACATTGGGGTACAGTACTGGTGGGTACAGGTCTCTCACTATAACACTGGGGTTCAGTACTGGTGGTTGCAAGTCTGTCACTGTAACACTGGGGTACAGTACTGGTGGGTACAGGTCTGTCACTATATAACACTGGTGTATAGTACTGGCGGGTACAGGTCTGTCACTGTTTAACACTGGGATACAGTACTGGGGGTACAGGTCTGTCACTGTAGCACTGGGGTACAGTACTGGCGGGTACAGGTCTGTCACTGTATAACACTGGGGTACAGTACTGGTGGGTACAGGTCTGTCAATGTATAACACGGGTACAGTACTGGTGGGTACAGGTCTGTCACTGTAACGCTGGGGTACAGTACTAGTGGGTACAGGTCTGCCAGTGTATTACACTGGGGTATAGAACTGATGGGTACAGGTCTGCCCCTGTATAACACTGGGTACAGTACTGGTGGGTACAGGTCTGTCACTGTACAATACTGGTGGGTACAGGTCTCTCACGATAACACTGGGGTTCAGTACTGGCGGGTACAGGTCTGTCACTGTATAATACTGGGGTACAGTGCTGGTGGGTTGAGGTATGTAGCTGTATAACACTGGAGTACAGTACTGGTGGGTACAGGTCTGTCGCTGTATAACACGGGTACAGTACTGGTGCGTACAAGTCTGTCACTGTATAACACTGGGGTACAGTACAGGTGGGTACAGGTCTGTCACGATAACACTGAGGTGCAGTACTGGTTGGTACAGGTCTGTCACTGTATAACACTGCGGTACAGTACTGGTGGTACGGGTCTGGCACTGTATAACATTGGGGTACAGTACAGGTGGGTACAGGTCTGTCACGATAACACTGAGGTACAGTACTGGGGGTACAGGTCTGTCACTGTATAACACTGCGGTACAGTACTGGTGGTACGGGTCTGGCACTGTATAACATTGGGGTACAGTACTGGGGGGTACGGGTCTGTCACTGTATAACACTGGGTACAGTGCTGGGGGTACGGGTCTGTCACTGTATATCACTGGGGTACAGTACTGGGGGTACAGGTTGGTCACTGTATAACACTGGGGTACAGTACTGGTGGGTACAGGTCTGTCACTGTATAACACTGGGTACAGTACTGGGGGGTACAGGTCTGTCACTGTATAACACTGGGTACAGTGCTGGGGGTTACGGGTCTGTCACTGTATATCACTGGGGTACAGTACTGGGGGTACAGGTCGGTCACTGTATAACACTGGGGTACAGTACTGGTGGGTACAGGTCTGTCACTGTACAACACTGGGTACAGTACTGGGGGGTACGGGTCTGTCACTGTATAACACTGGGGTACAGTACTGGTGGGTACAGGTCTGTCACTGTATAACACTGGGGTACAGTACTGGTGGGTACAGGACTGTCACTGTATAACACTGGGTACAGTACTGGGGGGTACAGGTCTGTCACTGTATAACACTGGGTACAGTACCGGGGGGTACGGGTCTGTCACTGTATAACACTGGGTACAGTACTGGGGGGTACGGGTCTGTCACTGTAAAACACTGGGTGCAGTATTGGGGGTATGGGTCTGTCACTGTATAACATTGGGGTACAGTACTGGTGGGTACAGGTCTGTCACTGTATAACACTGGGGTACAGTACTGGTGGGTACAGGTCTGTCACTGTATAACACTGGGGTACAATACTGGTGGGTACAGGTCTCTCACTATAACACTGGGGTTCAGTACTGGCAGGTACAGGTCTGTCACTGTATAACATTGGGGTACAGTACTGGTGGGTACACGTCTCTCAATTCAATTCAATTCAAATCGCTTTATTGGCATGATGACAAGGTACATCTTATGTTGCCAAAGCATCGAAAAACATTCATGGTTGTACACAAAAATACAGATCTATCCATACAGTGTATAAACAGATATATCCCTGAGTGTATAAATATACATTCATGTAATTTGTGTATACTCTTTTCTTATATTTAGTGGTTGTCCCTCTGTTTATGGCAAGCTGTAACATAGTGTGCCACTAAGGTTACACAATTTCTCTCTTCCCCTAGTAGGTATGGGAGTTTTTGGTCGTCATTCAAATTTCTGAATTCCGGGCATATTTTGGTGAATTTTGGGTGGAAGTTCTCCCTTATGCCCTGATATTTTCTACAAGCTGTGAGGAAGTGCATCTGTCTCCACCACTCTCTGACTGCAGTGAGAGCATATCCTGTCCTCTCTTGGTAGCCGGGTCTGCCTGTGTCTACCTTTTTCGATCGCCAGGCTATGTTCACTAAGTCTGTACATTGTCAAGGTTTTTCTCAGTTTGCTATCCTTTACCATGGTCAGGTAATCAGCCATGTTGTATTGTCTGTTTAGGGCCAAGTAGCAATTGAGTTTGCTTTGGGTTTTTGTTGTTTCTGTCCAATATGACAGATATTTTTCCTTTTGCTTAGCGACGATTGTGTTGGGTCGAATTCTTTGTGTTACGCTGCCACTGTCCTGGGGCTGGTTATTGTTAGTAGTGTTAGTAGTTACTTCACTGAGTCCCAGGACTAGTTGACTGAGGGTATTCTTCTTTATGGTCCTCTCTTGGCATTTCAGGGCTTCGTAATGATAGCATTGGGGGTTGCTCATTTCTAGGTGTTTCCAAAATTTGGTGACTCTTTTTTGGATAGTGATTATTAATGGATATTGGCCTAGTTCTGCCCTGCATGCATTGTTTACGGTTTTCCTTTGTGTCCGGAGGATACTTTTACAGAATTCTGCATGTAGGATCTCAATTGGGTGTTTGTCCCATTTTGCAAATTCTTGTTGTGTTAGCGGTCCCCACACCTCACTGCCATAGAGTGCAATTGGTTCAATTACTAATTTAAAAATTTTGAGCCAAATGCTAATTGGGATTTCTATTTGGATTGATTTTTTAATGGCATAGAAAGCCCTTCTTGCTTTCTCTTTCAGTTCATTCACAGCCAGATGAAAATTTCCCGTAGAACTGATTTTTAAGCCCAAGTATGTGTAGTTAGTGGTTTGTTCAATTTTGGTTGTTCCTAGTGTGAAATTTATTTTGGGTCCCTGATGTCTGGATCTTTGCTGGAACACAAGGACTTTGGTTTTTTGGGGATTTAGTGTCAGGGCCTAGGTCTGGCAGAACGACTATAACACTGGGGTTCAGTACTGGCGGTTGCAGGTCTGTCACTGTAACACTGGGGTACAGTACTGGTGGGTACAGGTCTGTCACATTATAACACTGGTGTATAGTACTGGCGGGTGCAGGTCTGTCACTGTATAACACTGGGGTACAGTACTGGGGGTACAGGTCTGTCACTGTATAACACTGGTGTATCGTACTGGTGGGTACAGGTCTGTCACTGTACAACACTGGGGTACAGTACTGGCGGGTACAGGTCTGTCACTGTATAACACTGGGGTACAGTACTGGTGGGTACAGGTCTGTCACTGTATAACACTGGTGTATAGTACTGGCGGGTACAGGTCTGTCACTGTATAACACTGGGGTACAGTACTGGTGGGTAGGGGTCTGTCACTGTAACGCTGGGATACAGTACTAGTGGGTACAGGTCTGCCACTGTATTACACTGGGGTATAGAACTGATGGGTGCAGGTCTGCCCCTGTATAACACTGGCTACAGTACTGGTGGGTACAGGTCTGCCACTGTATAACACTGGGGTACAGTACTGGTGGGTACAGGTCTGCCACTGTATAACACTGGGGTACAGTACTGGGGGGTACGGGTCTGTCACTGTATAACACTGGGGTACAGTACTGGTGGGTACAGGTCTGTCACTGTATAACACTGGGTACAGTACTGGAGGGTATGCGTCTGTCACTGTATAACATTGGGGTACAGTACTGGTGGGTACAGGTCTGTCATTGTATAACACTGGGGTACAGTGCTGGTGAGTACAGGTCTCTCACTATTACACGGGGGTTCAGTACTGGCGGGTACAGGTCTGTCACTGTATAATACTGGGGTACAGTACTAGTGGGTACACGTCTGTCACTGTATAACATTGGGGTACAGTACTGGTGGGTACACGTCTCTCACTATAACGCTGGGGTTCAGTACTGGCGGTTGCAGGTCTGTCACTGTAACACTGGGGTACAGTACTGGTGGGTACAGGTCTGTCACTGTATAACACTGGTGTATAGTACTGGCGGGTACAGGTCTGTCACTGTATAACACGTGTATAGTACTGGCGGGTACAGGTCTGTCACTGTATAACACTGGGGTACAGTACTGGTGGGTACAGGTCTGTCACTGTATAACACGGGTACAGTACTGGTGGGTACGGGTCTGTCACTGTATAATACTGGGGTACAGTGCTCGTGGGTTGAGGTATGTAGCTGTATAACACTGGAGTACAGTACTGGTGGGTACAGGTCTGTCACTATATAGCACTGGGGTACAGTACTGGTGGTTACAGGTCTGTCACTATAACTCTGGGGTACAGTACTGGTGGGTAAATGTCTGTCGCTGTATAACACGGGTACAGTACTAGTGGGTACAGGTCTGTCACTATATAACACTGGGGTACAGCACTGGTGGTTACAGGTCTGTCAGAATAACACTGAGGTACAGTACTGGTTGGTACAGGTCCGTCTCTATATAATACTGGGGTACAGTACTGGTGGGTACAGGTCTGTCACTATAACACGGGTACATTACTGGTGGGTACAGGCCTGTCACTGCATAACATTGGGGTACAGTACTGGTGGGTTCAGGTCTGTCGCTGTATAATGGGGTACAGTACTGGTGGGTATAGGTCTGTCACTGTCTAACATTGGAGTACAATATTGGTGGGTACAGGCCTGTCACTGCATAACATTGGGGTTCAGTACTGGTAGGTACAGGCCTGTCACTGTATAACATTGGGGTACATTACTGGTGGGTACAGGTCTGTCACTGTATCACATTGGGGTACAGTACTGGGGGGTACGGGTCTGTCACTGTATAACACTGGGTACAGTACGGGGGGTACGGGTCTGTCACTGTTTCACACGGGTACAGTACTGGTGGGTACAGGTCTGTCACTGTATAACATTGGGGTACAGTACTGGGGGGTACGGGTCTGTCACTGTATAACACTGGGTACAGTACTGGGGGTACGGGTCTGTCACTGTATAACACTGGGGTACAGTACTGGTGGGCACGGTTCTGTCACTGTATAACAGGGTTACAGTACTGGTAGGTACAGGTCTGTCACTATAACACTGGGGTACAGTACTGGTGGGTACAGGTCTGTCACTGTATAACACTGGGGTACAGTACTGGTGGGTACAGGTCTGTCATTGTATAACACTGGGGTACAGTGCTGGTGGGTACAGGTCTGTCACTGTATAACACGGGTACAGTACTGGTGGGCACGGTTCTGTCACTGTATAACAGGGTTACAGTACTGGTAGGTACAGGTCTGTCACTATAACACTGGGGTACAGTACTGGTGGGTACAGGTCTGTCACTGTATAACACTGGGGTACAGTACTGGTGGGTACAGGTCTGTCATTGTATAACACTGGGGTACAGTACTGGTGGGTACAGGTCTGTCATTGTATAACACTGGGGTACAGTACTGGTGGGCGCGGTTCTGTCACTGTATAACAGGGTTACAGTACTGGTGGGTACAGGTCTGTCACTATAACACTGGGGTACAGTACTGGTGGGTACAGGTCTGTCACTGTATAACACTGGGGTACAGTACTGGTGGGTAGAGGCCTGTCGCTGTACAACACTGGGGTACAGTACTGGTGGTTACAGCTCCGTCACTGTATAACACTGGGGTACAGTACTGGTGGGTACAGTTCTGTCACTGTATAACACAGGTACAGTACTGGTGGGTACAGGTCTGTCACTATAGAAACATAGAAGTCGGCTATTCGGCCCTTCGAGCCTGCTCCGCCATTCAATGCGATCATGGCTGATCATCCAAATTCAGTACCCGGTCCCTGCTTTCTCCCCATACCCCTTGATCCCTTTAGCCTTAAGAAATATATCCAACTCCTTCTGGAATATATTTAATGAACTGGCCTCCACCGCCTTCTGTGGTAGAGAGTTCCACAGGTTCACCACTCTCTGGGTGAAGAAATTCCTCTTCATTTCTGTCCTAAATGGCCTACCCTTTATCCTTAGACTGTGTCCCCTGGTTCTGGACTCCCCGACCATCGGGAACATCCTTCCTGCATCTAGTCTGTCCAGTCCTGTCAGAATTTTATGTTTCAATGAGATCACCTCTCATTCTTCTAAACTCCAGTGAGTACAAGCCCAATCGACCCAATCTCTCCTCATACGTCATTCCTGCCATCCCAGGTATCAGCCTGGTGAATCTTCGCTGAACTCCTTCCATGGCAAGAACACCCTTCCTCAGATAAGGCGACCAAAACTGCACACAATGCTCGAGATGTGGTCTCACCAAGGCCCTGTACAACTGCAGCAAGACATCCTTGTTCCTGTACTCAAACCCTCTCGCTACGAAGGCCAACATACCATTGCCTTCTTAACCGCCTGCTGCACCTGCATGCTTACCTTCAGCGACTGGTGCACAAGGACACCCAGGTCTCGTTGCACTTCCCCTTCGCCCAATCTATTGCCATTTAGATAATAATCTGCCTCCCTGTTTTTGCCACCAAAGTGGACAACCTCACATTTATCCACGTTATATTGTATCTGGCATGCTTCTGCCCAATCACCCAACATGTCCAAATCATCCTGGAGTTTCTCGACATCCTCCTCACAGCACACACGCCCACCCAGCTTTGTGTCGTCTGCAAATTTGGAGATATTACATCTAGTTCCCTTGTCTAGATCATTAATATATATTTTGTGAATAGCTGGGGTCCAAGGACCGATCCCTGCGGTACCCCACCAGTCACTGCCTGCCACTCAGAAAAGGACCCGTTTATTCCAACTCTTTGCTATCTGTCTGCCAACCAGTTCTCTATCCAAGCCAATACCTTGCCCCCAATCCCATGTGCCTTAACTTTACACGCTAATCTCTGATGCGGGACCTTATCGAAGGCCTTCTGAAAGTCCAGATACACCACATCCACTGGTTCGCCCTTATCTATTTTACCAGTTCCATCTAAAATTTCAGTAGATTAGTCAAGCACGATTTACCTTTTGTGAATCCATGTTGACTTTGTCCGATCCTGTCACTGTTTTCCAAGTACTCTGCTGTTACATCTTTTATAATGGACTCTAGCATTTTCCCCACTACCGATGTCAGGCTTACTGGTCTGTAATTCTCCGTTTTCTCTCTATCACCTTTTTTGAATAGTGAGGTAACACTAGCTACCCTCCAATCCATGGGTATTGTTCCAGATTCCATCGAATGTTGGAAGATGATTAGCAATGCATCTACTATTTCTAGGGCCACTTCCTTAAGTACCCTAGGATGTAGATTATCAGGCCCTGGGGATTTATCGGCCCTCAATCCCATCAATTTCCCTAACACCATTTCCCTCCAAATACTGATTTCTTTCAGTTCCTCCCTTTCATCAGACCCTATGTTCCCCGGCATCTCTGGGAGGTTATTTGTGTCCTCCTTTGTGAAGACAGAACCAAAATATGTATTTAGTTGGTCTGCCATTTCTTTGGTCCCCATTATAAATTCCCCTGATTCTGACTGCAAGGGACCTATGCTTGACTTCACCAATCTTTTTCTCTTCACATATCTATAAAAGCTTTTACATTCAGTTTTTATGTTCCAGCAAGCTTACTCTCATATTCTATTTCCCCCTTCTTAATTAATCCCTTTGTCCTCCTTTGTTGAATCGTAAATTACTCCCAATCCTCAGGATTATTGCTTTTTCTGGCCAATTTATATGTCCTCTCCTTGGATCTTATGCTATCCCTAATTTCCCTTGTTTGCCACGGTTGAGTCACCTTTTTTGTTTTATTTTTGTGCCAAACTGGGATGAACAAATTCTGTAGTTCACGGGTACATTACTGGTGGATACAGGCCTGTCACTGTATAACACTGGGGTACAGTACTAGTGGGTACAGGTCTGTCACTGTATAACACTGGGGTACAGTACTGGTGGGTACAGGTCTGTCATCATATAACACTGGGGTACAGTACTGGTGGGTACGGTTCTGTCACTGTATAACACGGGTACATACTGGTGGGTACGGGTCTGTCTCTAAATAACACTGGGGTACAGTACTGGTGGGTACGGGTCTGTCAGTGTATAACACTGGGGTACAGCACTGGTGGGTACAGGTCTGTTACTGTATAACATGGGTACAGTATTCGTGGGTACAGGTCTTGTCGCTGTATAACGCTGGGGTACAGTACTGGGGGTACAGGTTTGTCATTGTATAACACTGGGGTACGGTACTGATGGGTACAGGCCTGCCCCTGTATAACACTGCGGTACAGTACTGGTGGGTACAGGTTTGTCACTATATAACATTGGGGTACAATACCGGTGAGTACAGGTCTCTCACTATAACACTGGGGTTCAGTACTAGCGGGTACAGGTCTATCATTGTATAATACTGGGGTACAGTACTGGTGGGTTCAGGTCTGTCGCTGTATAACATTGGGGTACTGTACTGGGGGCCACGCGTCTGTCTCTGTATAACACTGGGGGTCAGTACTGTGGGTACAGGTCTGTCGCTGTATAACACTGGGGTACAGTACTGGGGTACAGGTCTGTCACTGTATAACACTGGGGTACAGTACTGGTGGGTACAGGTCTGTCACTGTATAACACTGGTGTATAGTACTGGCGGGTACAGGTCTGTCACTGTATAACACTGGGGTACAGTACTGGTGGGGACAGGTCTGTCAATGTATAAAACAGGTACAGTACTTGTGGGTACAGGTCTGTCACGATAACACGTATACATTACTGGTGGTTACAGCTCTGTCACTGTATAACATTGGGGTACAGTACTGGTGGGTTCAGGCCTGTCGCTGTATAATGGGGTACAGCACTCGTGGGTATAGGTCTGTCACTGTATAACATTGGGGTACGGTACTGGTGGGTACAGGTCTCTCACTATAACACTGGGGTTCAGTACTGGTGGGTACAGGTGTGTCACTGTATAACACGGGTACAGTATTGGTGGGTTCAGGTCTCTCGCTGTATAACACTGAGGTACAGTAGTAGTGGGTACAGGCCTGTCACTATAATTCTGGGGTACAGCACCGGCGGGTACGGATCTGTCACAGAATAACATTGGGGTGCAGTACTGGTGGGTACAGGTCTGTCATTGTATAACACTGGGGTACAGGACTGGTCAGTACAGGTCTGTCATTGTATAACACGGTTACAGTATAGGTTGGTGCAGGTCTGTCTCTGTATAACATTGGGGTACAGTACTGGTGGGTACAGGTCTGTCACTATAACACTGTGGTACAGTACTGGTCGGTACAGGTCTGTCACTATAACACGTGTACATTACTGGTGGGTACAGATCTGTCACTGTATAACACTGGGGTACATTAATGGCGGGTACAGGTCTGTCATTATAACACTGTGGTTCAGTACTGGTGGGTGTAGGTCTGCCACTACAACACTGTGGTACAGTACTGGGGAGTTCAGGTCTGTCTCTATATAACACTGGGGTACAGTACTGGCAGGTACACGTCTGTCACTGCGTAACACTGGGTTACATTATTGGCGGGTACGGGTTTGTCACTGTATAACACTGGGATACAGTACAGCTGGGTACAGGTCTGTCACTGTAACACTGGGGTACAGTACTGGTGGGTACAGGTCTGTCACTGTATAAAACTGGTGTATAGTAGTGGCGGGTCCAGGTCTGTCACTGTAACACTGGGGTACAGTACTGGTGGGTACAGGCCTGTCTCTATATAACAGTGGGGTACAGTACTGGTGGGTACAGGTCTGTCACACTAACACGGGTAAACTACTGATGGGTACAGGTCTGTCACTGTATAAAACTGGTGTATAGTAGTGGCGGGTCCAGGTCTGTCACTGTAACACTGGGGTACAGTACTGGTGGGTACAGGCCTGCCTCTATAGAACGTTGGGGTACAGTACTGGTGGGTATGGGTCTGTCACTATAACACTGGAGTTCAGTACTGGCAGGTACAGGTCTGTCACTGTGTAACACTGGGGTACAGTACTGGTGGGTTCAGGTCTGTCGCTGTATAATGGGGTACAGTACTGGTGGGTACAGGTCTGTCACTGTCTATCATTGGGGTACAATACTGGTGGGTACAGGTCTCTCACTATAACATTGGGGTTCAGTACTGGCAGGTACAGGTCTGTCACTGTAACTTTGGGGTACAGTACTGGTGGGTACAGGTCTGTCACTATAACACTGGGGTACAGTACTGGTGGGTACGGATCTGTCACTGTATAACACTGGGTTACAGTACTGGTGGGTACAGGTCTCTCACTATAACACTGGGGTACAATACTGGTGGGTACGGATCTGTCACTGTATAACACTGGGGTACAGTACTGGTGGGTACAGGTCTGTCACTATAACACTGGGGTACAGTACTGGTGGGTACAGGTCTGTCACTATAACACTGGGGTACAGCACTGGTGGGTACAGGTCTCTCACTATAACACTGGGGTTCAGTTCTGGTGGGTACAGGTCTGTCACTGTATAACACTGGGGTACAGTACAGGTGTCCGCATGCCCGATACGAGACTCCCAAAACAAGCGCTCTACTCGGAGCTCCGGCACGGCAAGAGAGCCCCAGGTGGGCAGAGGAAACGCTTCAAGGACACCCTCAAAACCTCCTTGAAAAAGTGCAACATCCCCACCGACGCCTGGGAATCCCTGGCCCAAGACTGCACAAAGTGGAGGAGAAGCATCCGGGAAGGTGCCGAACACCTCGAGTCTCTTCGCCGGGAGCAAGCGGAAGCCAAGCACAGGCAGCGCAAGGAGCGCACGTCAACCCAAGCACCCCACCCACTCGCCCCTTCAACCACCGTCTGCCCCATTGTGACAGAGACTGTAGGTCCCACATTGGACTAATCAGTCACCTGCGAGCTCATTTTTAATGTGGAGGCAAGTCATCCTCGGTTCCGAGGGACTGCCTAAGAGAAGAGAGACAGTACAAGCGGGTACAGGTCTGTCACTGTATAACATTGGGGTACAGTACTGGGGGGTACGGGTCTGTCTCTGTATAACACTGGGGTACAGTACTGCTGGGTATGGGTCTGTCACTATAACACTGGGGTACAGTACTGGTGGGTATGGGTCTGTCACTGTATAACACTGGGGTACAGTACTGGTGGGTACGGGTCTCACTGTAAAACACTGGGGTACAGTACTGGTGGGTACGGGTCTGTCACTGTATAACACTGGGGTACAGTACTGGTGGGTACAGGTCTGTCATTGTATAATACTGGGGTACAGTACTGGTGGGTACAGGTCTGTCAATATAACACTGGGGTACAGTACTGGTGGGTACAGGTCTGTCAGTCTAACACGGGTACAGTACTGGTGGGTTCAGATCCGTCGCTGTATAACACTTGGGTACAGTACTAGTGGGTGCAGGCCTGTCGCTGTATAACACTCGGGTACAGTACTAGTGGGTACAGGCCTGCCGCTGTATAACACTGGGGTACAGTACTGGTGGATACAAGTCTGTCACTGGAACACTGGGGTACAGTACTGGTGGAAACTGGTCTGTCACTGTATAACACTGGGGTACAGTACTGGTGGGTACAAGTCTGTCACTGTATAACACTGGGGTACAGTACTGGTGGGTACAGGTCTGTCTATATAACACTGGGGTACAGTACTGGTGGGTACAGGTCAGTCAGTATAACACGGGTACAGTACTGGTGGGTTCAGATCCGTCGCTGTATAACACTGGGGTACAGTACTAGTGGGTACAGGCGTGTCGCTGTATAACACTGGGGTACAGTACTGGTGTGTACAGGTCTGTCATTGTATAACACTGGGATACAGGACTGGTGGGTACAGGCGTGTTACTGTATAACACTGGGGTACAGTACTGGTGGGTACAGGTCTGTCACTATAACACTGGGGTACAGTACTGGTGGGTACAGGCGTGTTACTGTATAACACTGGGGTACAGTACTGGTAGGTACAGGCCTGTCACTGTATAACACGGGTACAGTACTGGTGGGTACAGGCCTGTCACTGTATAACACAGGGTACAGTACTGGTGGGTACAGGCCTGTCACTGTATAACACGGGTACAGTACTGGTGGGTACGGGTCTGTCACTGTATAACACGGGTACAGTACTGGTGGGTACAGGTCTGTCACTATGACACTGGGATACAGTACTGGTGGGTACAGGTCTGTCACTGTGTAACACTGGGGTACCGTACTGGTGGGTACAGGTCTGTCACTGTATAACACTGGGGTACAGTACAGGGCTGTCACTGTATAACACTGGGGTACCGTACTGGTGAGTACAGGTTGTCTCTATAACACTGTGGTACAGTACTGGTGGGTACAGGTCTGTCACTACAACATTGGGGTACAATACTGGTGGGTACAGGCCTGTTACTGTATAACACCGGGGTACAGTACTGGTTGGTACAGGTCTGTCGCTGTATAACACTGGGGTACAGTACTGGTGGGTACAGGTCTGTCGCTGTATAACACTGGGGTACAGTACTGGTGGGTACGGGTCAGTCACTGTGTAACACTGGGGTACAGTACTGGTGGGTACAGGTCTGTCAGTGTGTAACACTGGGGTACAGGTCTGTCACTGTATAACACTGGGGTACAGTACTGGTGGGTACAGGTCTGTCACTGTGTAACACTGGGGTACCGTACTGGTGGGTACAGGTCTGTCACTATGACACTGGGGTACAGTACTGGTGGGTACAGGTCTGTCACTGTATAACACTGGGGTACCGTACTGGTGGGTACAGGTAGTCTCTATAACACTGGATACAGAACCAGTGTGTACAGGAATGTCACTATATAACGCTGCGGTACAATACTGGTGGGTACAGGTCTGTCCTTGTATAACACTGGGGTACTATACTGGTGGGGACAGGTCTGTCATTAAGACTAGGTTACAGTGCTGCTGAGTACAGGTCTGTCATTAACACTGCGGTACAGTACTGGTGGGTACAGGTCTGTCACTGTATAACAGTGCGGTATAGAACTGGTGGGTACGGGTCTGTCACTGTAAGGCTGGGGGACAGTACTGGTGGGTACAGGTCTGTCACTGTATAACACGGGTACAGTACTGGTTGATACGTGTCTATCTCTATAACACTGGGGTACAATACTGGTGGGTACAGGCCTGTTACTGTATAACACTGGGGTACAGAACTGGTGGATACAGGCGTGTCGCTGTACAACACTTGGGTACAGTACTGGTGGGTACAAGTCTGTCATTGTATAACATTGGGGTACAATACTGGTGGGCACGTGTCTGTCACTGTATAACACTGGGGTACAGCACTGGTGGGCACGTGTCTGTTAATGTATAACACTGGGGTACAGTACTGGTGGGCACGTGTCTGTCGCTGTATAACACTGGGGTACAGTACTGGTGGGTACAGGTCTGTCACTGTATAACACTGGGGTACCGTCCTGGTGGGTACAGGTCTGTCACTGTATAACACTGGGGTACAGTACTGGTGGGCACGTGTCTGTCACTGTATAACACTGGGGTACAGTACTGGTGGGCACGTGTCTGTTACTGTATAACACTGGGGTACAGTACTGGTGGGCACGTGTCTGTCACTGTATAACACTGGGATACAGTACTGGTGGGTACAGGCCTGTCGCTGTATAACACTGGGGTACAGTACTGGTGGGTGCAGGTATGTCATTGTATAACATGGGTACAGTACTGGTTGGTACGTGTCTGTCACTGTATAACACTGGGGTACAGTACTGGTGGGTACAGGTCTGTCACTGTATAACACTGGGGTACCGTACTGGTGGGTACAGGTCTGTCACTATAACTCTGGGGTACCGTACTGGCGGGTACAGGTCTGTCGCTATGACACTGGGGTACAGTACAGGTCTGTCACAGTATAACACTGGGGAACCGTACTGGTGGGTACAGGTAGTCTCTATAACACTGGGGTACAGTACTGGTGAGTACAGGTCTGTCACTGTATAACTCTGGGGTACAGTACTGGTGGGTACAGGTCTGTCACTATATAACAGTGCAGTATAGAACTGGTGGGTACGGGTCTGTCACAATTCACAATTCAAATCGCTTTATTGGCATGATAAGTTACATCTTATGTTGCCAAAGCATCAAAATACATTTATGGTTTAGCACATAAACGCAGTTCTATTCATACATTGTATAAACAGGTATATCCCTGAGTGTATAAATATACATTCGCATTGTTTATATATATTCTTTTCTTAGTTTACTGGTTGTCCCTCTGTTCATGGCAAGCTGTAACATAGTGTGCCGCCAGTGTTATACAGCTTCTCTTCTCTCCCAGTAGGAATGGGAGTTTTTGGTTGTCACTGTAACGCTGGGGTACAGTACTGGTGGGTACAGGTCTGTCACTGTACAACATTGAGGTACAATACTGGTGGGTACAGGCCTGTTACTGTATAACACTGGGGTTCAGTACTGGTGGGCACGTGTCTGTCACTGTATAACACTGGGATACAGTACTGGTGGGTACAGGACTGTCGCTGTATAACACTGGGGTACAGTACTGGTGGGTACAGGTATGTCATTGTATAACCCTGGGATACAGGACTGGTGGGTACAGGTCTGTCGTTGTATAACACTGGGGTACAGTACTGGTGGGTACAGGTCTGTCACTGTATAACCCTGGGATACAGGACTGGTGGGTACAGGTCTGTCGTTGTATAACACTGGGGTACAGTACTGGTGGGTACAGGTCTGTCACTGTACAACATTGGGGTACAATACTGGTGGGTACAGGCCTGTTACTGTATAACACCGGGGTACAGAACTGGTGGGTACAGGTCTGTCGCTGTATAACACTGGGGTACAGTACTGGTGGGTACAGGCCTATCGCTGTATAACACTGGGGTACAGTACTGGTGCGTACGGGTCAGTCACTGTATAACACTGGGGTACAGGAGTGGTGGGTACAGGCTTGTCGCTGTGTAACACTGCTGTACAGTACTGGTGGGTACAGGTCTGTCGCTGTATAACACTGGGGTACAGAACTGGTGGTTACGGGTCTGTCACTATAACACTGGGTACAGTACTGGTGGGTACAGGTCTGTCTCTATAACACTGGGGTACAGTACTGGTGGGTACAGGTCGATCGCTGTATAACACTGGGGTACAGTAATAGTGGGTACAGGCGTGTCGCTGTACAACACTTGGGTACAGTACTGGTGGGTACAGGCCTGTCATTGTATAACACTGGGGAACAGTACTGGTCGGTACAGGTCTGTCTCTGTATAACATTGGGGTACAATACTGGTGGGCACGTGTCTGTCACTGTATAACACTGGGGTTCAGTACTGGTGGGCACGTGTCTGTCACTGTATAACACTGGGATGCAGTACTGGTGGGTACAGGACTGTCGCTGTATAACACTGGGGTACAGTACTGGTGGGTACAGGTCTGTCACCGTATAACTCTGGGTTACCGTACTGGCGGGTACAGGTCTGTTGCTATGACACTGGGGTACAGTACAGGTCTGTCACAGTATAACACTGGGGAACCGCACTGGTGGGTACAGGTAGTCTCTATAACACTGGGGTACAGTACTGGTAACTACAGATCTGTCACTGTATAACACGGGTACAGTACTGGTGGGTACAGGTATGTCATTGTATAACATGGGTACAGTACTGGTTGGTACGTGTCTGTCACTGTATAACACTGGGGTACAGTACTGGTGGGTACAGGTCTGTCGCTGTATAACACTGGGGTGCAGTACTGGTGGGTACAGGTCTGCCACTGTATAACACTGGGGTACAGTACTGGTGGGTACGTGTCTGTCACTGTATAACACTGGGTTACAGTACTGGTGGGTACAGGAATGTCGCTGTATAACACTGGGGTACAGTACTGGTGGGTACGTGTCTGTCACTGTATAACACTGGGGTACCGTACCGGTGGGTACATGTCTGTCACTATAACACTGGGGTACAGTAATGGTGGGTACAGGTCTGTCTCTATAACACTGGGGTACCGTACTGGGGTACCATACCGGTGTGTACAGGTCTGTCACTATAACACTGGGGTACAGTAATGGTGGGTACAGGTCTGTCTCTATAACACTGGGGTACAGTACTTGTGGGTACAGGTCTGTCTCTGTATAAGACTGGGGTACAGTATTGGTGGGTACAAGTCTGTCACTGTATAACACTGGGGTACAGAACTGGTGGTTACGGGTCTGTCACTATAACACTGGGTACAGTACTGGTGGGTACAGGTCTGTCTCTATAACACTGGGGTACAGTACTGGTGGGTACAGGTCGGTCGCTGTATAACACTGGGGTACAGTACTAGAGGGTACAGGCGTGTCGCTGTACAACACTTGGGTACAGTACTGGTGGGTACAGGTCTGTCACTGTATAACATTGGGGTACAATACTGGTGGGCACGTGTCTGTCACTGTATAACACTGGGGTACAGTACTGGTGGGCACGTGTCTGTTACTGTATAACACTGGGGTACAGTACTGGTGGGCACGTGTCTGTCACTGTATAACACTGGGATACAGTACTGGTGGGTACAGGCCTGTCGCTGTATAACACTGGGGTACAGTACTGGTGGGTGCAGGTATGTCATTGTATAACATGGGTACAGTACTGGTTGGTACGTGTCTGTCACTGTATAACACTGGGGCACAGTACTGGTGGGTACAGGTCTGTCACTGTATAACCCTGGGATACAGGACTGGTGGGTACAGGTCTGTCACTGTATAACACTGGGGTACAGTACTGGTGGGTACAGGTCTGTCACTGTATAACCCTGGGATACAGGACTGGTGGGTACACTCTGTCGCTGTATAACACGGGTACAGTACTGGTGGGTACAGGTATGTCACTATAGAACACTGGGGTACAGTACTGGTGGGTACGGGTCTGTCACTGTATAACACTGGATACGGTACTGTTTGGTATAGGAATGTCACTATATAACACTGGTATAATACTGGTGGGTTCACGTCTGTCATTGTATATAACACGGGTGCAGTACTGGTGGGTGCAGATCTGTCATTGTATAACACTGGGTTACAGTACTGGTGGGTACAGGTCTGTCACTATAACACTGGGGTACAGCACTGGTGGGTACAGGTCTGTCACTGTGTAACACTGGGGTACCGTACCGGTGGGTACAGGTCTGTCACTATAACACTGGGGTACAGTACTGGGGTACCGTACCGGTGGGTACAGGTCTGTCACTATAACACTGGGGTACAGTAATGGTGGGTACAGGTCTGTCTCTATAACACTGGGGTACAGTACTTGTGGGTACAGGTCTGTCTCTGTATAAGACTGGGGTACAGTACTGGTGGGTACAAGTCTGTCACTGTATAACACAGGGGTACAGAACTGGTGGTTACGGGTCTGTCACTATAACACTGGGTACAGTACTGGTGGGTACAGGTCGGTCGCTGTATAACACTGGGGTATTGTACTAGTCGGTACAGGCGTGTCGCTGTACAACACTTGGGTACAGTACTGGTGGGTACAAGTCTGTCATTGTATAACATTGGGGTACAATACTGGTGGGCACGTGTCTGTCACTGTATAACACTGGGGTACAGTACTGGTGGGCACGTGTCTGTTAATGTATAACACTGGAGTACAGTACTGGTGGGCACGTGTCTGTCACTGTATAACACTGGCATACAGTACTGGTGTGTACAGGTATGTCATTGTATAACATGGGTACAGTACTGGTTGGTACGTGTCTGTCACTGTATAACACTGGGGTGCAGTACTGGTGGGTACAGGTCTGTCACTGTATAACACTGGGGTACAGTACTGGTGGGTACAGGTATGTCATTGTATAACATGGGTACAGTACTGGTTGGTACGTGTCTGTCACTGTATAACACTGGGGTGCAGTACTGGTGGGTACAGGTCTGTCACTGTATAACACTGGGGTACCGTACTGGTGGGTACAGGTCTGTCACTGTATAACACTGGGGTACCGTACTGGTGGGTACAGGTCTGTCACTATAACTCTGGGGTACTGTACTGGCGGGTACAGGTCTGTCGCTATGACACTGGGGTACAGTACAGGTCTGTCACAGTATAACACTGGGGAACCGTACTGGTGGGTACAGGTAGTCTCTATAACACTGGGGTACAGTACTGGTGAGTACAGGTCTGTCACTGTATAACACTGGGGTACAGTACTGGTGGGTACAGGTCTGTCTCTGTATAACACTGGGGTACAATACTGGTGTGTACAGGTCTGTTACTGTTTTACACTGGGGTACTGTACTAGTGGATACAGGCGTGTCGCTGTACAACACTTGGGTACAGTACTGGTGGGTACAGGTCTGTCATTGTATAACACTGGGGTACAGTACTGGTGGGTACGGGTCAGTCACTGTGTAACACTTGGGTACAGTACTGGTGGAAAAAGGTCTGTCACTATAACTCTGGGGTACAGTACTGGTGGGTACAGGCCTGTCACTGTATAACACTGGGGTACAGTACTGGTGGGTTCAGATCTATCACTGTATAACACTGGGGTACAGTACTGGTGGGTACAGGAATGTCGCTGTATAACACTGGGGTACAGTACTGGTGGGTACGTGTCTGTCACTGCATAACACTGGGGTACAGTACTGGTGGGTACAGGCCTGTCGCTGTATAACACTGGGGTACAGTACTGGTGGGTACAGGAATGTCACTGTATAACACTGGGGTACAGTACTGGTGGGTACAGGTCTGTCGCTGTATAACACTGGGGTACAGTACTGGTGGGTACAGGTCTGTCACTGTATAACACTGGGGTACAGTACTGGTGGGTACAGGAATGTCGCTGTATAACACTGGGGTACAGTACTGGTGGGTACAGGTCTGTCACTGTGTAACACTGGGGTACCGTACCGGTGGGTACATGTCTGTCACTATAACACTGGGGTACAGTAATGGTGGGTACAGGTCTGTCTCTATAACACTGGGGTACCGTACTGGGGTACCATACCGGTGTGTACAGGTCTGTCACTATAACACTGGGGTACAGTAATGGTGGGTACAGGTCTGTCTCTATAACACTGGGGTACAGTACTTGTGGGTACAGGTCTGTCTCTGTATAAGACTGGGGTACAGTATTGGTGGGTACAAGTCTGTCACTGTATAACACTGGGGTACAGAACTGGTGGTTACGGGTCTGTCACTATAACACTGGGTACAGTACTGGTGGGTACAGGTCTGTCTCTATAACACTGGGGTACAGTACTGGTGGGTACAGGTCGGTCGCTGTATAACACTGGGGTACAGTACTAGAGGGTACAGGCGTGCCGCTGTACAACACTTGGGTACAATACTGGTGGGTACAGGTCTGTCTCTGTATAACATTGGGGTACAATACTGGTGGGCACGTGTCTGTCACTGTATAACACTGGGGTACAGTACTGGTGGGCACGTGTCTGTTACTGTATAACACTGGGGTACAGTACTGGTGGGCACGTGTCTGTCACTGTATAACACTGGGATACAGTACTGGTGGGTACAGGCCTGTCGCTGTATAACACTGGGGTACAATACTGGTGGGTACAGGTATGTCATTGTATAACATGGGTACAGTACTGGTTGGTATGTGTCTGTCACTATAACACTGGGGTACAGTACTGGTGGGTACAGGTCTGTCACTGTATAACCCTGGGATACAGGACTGGTGGGTACACTCTGTCGCTGTATAACACGGGTACAGTACTGGTGGGTACAGGTATGTCACTATAGAACACTGGGGTACAGTACTGGTGGGTACGGGTCTGTCACTGTATAACACTGGATACGGTACTGTTTGGTATAGGAATGTCACTATATAACACTGTGGTATAATACTGGTGGGTTCACGTCTGTCATTGTATATAACACGGGTGCAGTACTGGTGGGTGCAGGTCTGTCACTATAACACTGGGGTACAATAATGGTGGGTACAGGTCTGTCTCTATAACACTGGGGTACAGTACTGGGGTACCGTACCGGTGGGTACAGGTCTGTCAGTATAACACTGGGGTACAGTAATGGTGGGTACAGGTCTGTCTCTATAACACTGGGGTACAGTACTTGTCGGTACAGGTCTGTCTCTGTATAAGACTGGGGTACAGTACTGGTGGGTACAAGTCCGTCACTGTATAACACAGGGGTACAGAACTGGTGGTTACGGGTCTGTCACTATAACACTGGGTACAGTACTGGTGGGTACAGGTCGGTCGCTGTATAACACTGGGGTATTGTACTAGTCGGTACAGGCGTGTCGCTGAACAACACTTGGGTACAGTACTGGTGGGTACAAGTCTGTCATTGTATAACATTGGGGTACAATACTGGTGGGCACGTGTCTGTCACTGTATAACACTGGGGTACAGTACTGGTGGGCACGTGTCTGTTAATGTATAACACTGGGGTACAGTGCTGGTGGGCACGTGTCTGTCACTGTATAACACTGGCATACAGTACTGGTGTGTACAGACCTGTCGCTGTATAACACTGGGGTACAGTACTGGTGGGTACAGGTATGTCATTGTATAACATGGGTACAGTACTGGTTGGTACGTGTCTGTCACTGTATAACACTGGGGTGCAGTACTGGTGGGTACAGGTCTGTCACTGTATAACACTGGGGTACCGTACTGGTGGGTACAGGTCTGTCACTATAACTCTGGGGTACTGTACTGGCGGGTACAGGTCTGTCGCTATGACACTGGGGTACAGTACAGGTCTGTCACAGTATAACACTGGGGAACCGTACTGGTGGGTACAGGTAGTCTCTATAACACTGGGGTACAGTACTGGTGAGTACAGGTCTGTCACTGTATAACACTGGGGTACAGTACTGGTGGGTACAGGTCTGTCACTGTATAACACTGGGGAAGAGTACTGGTGCGTACAGGTCTGTCAATGTATAACACTGGGGAACCGTACTGGTGGGTACAGGTAGTCTCTATAACACTGGGGTACAGTACTGGTGAGTACAGGTCTGTCACTGTATAACACTGGGGTACAGTACTGGTGGGTACAGGTCGGTCACTGTATAACACTGGGGTACAGTACTGGTGGGTACAGGTCTGTCACTGTATAACACTGGGGTACAATACTGGTGTGTACAGGTCTGTCACTGTTTTACACTGGGGTACTGTACTAGTGGGTACAGGCGTGTCGCTGTACAACACTTGGGTACAGTACTGGTGGGTACAGGTCTGTCATTGTATAACACTGGGGTACAGTACTGGTGGGTACGGGTCAGTCACTGTGTAACACTTGGGTACAGTACTGGTGGAAAAAGGTCTGTCACTATAACTCTGGGGTACAGTACTGGTGGGTACAGGTCTGTCAGTGTGTAACACTGGGGTACAGTACTGGTGGGTACAGGTCTGTCACTGTATAACACTGGGGTACAGTACTGGTGGGTTCAGATCTATCACTGTATAACACTGGGGTACAGTACTGGTGGGTACAGGAATGTCGCTGTATAACACTGGGGTACAGTACTGGTGGGTACGTGTCTGTCACTGTATAACACTGGGGTACAGTACTGGTGGGTACAGGTCTGTCGCTGTATCACACTGGGGTACAGTACTGGTGGGTACTGGAATGTCACTGTATAACACTGGGGTACAGTACTGGTGGGTACAGGTCTGTCACTGTGTAACACTGGGGTACCGTACCGGTGGGTACAGGTCTGTCACTATAACACTGGGGTACAGTAATGGTGGGTACAGGTCTGTCTCTATAACACTGGGGTACCGTACTGGGGTACCATACCGGTGTGTACAGGTCTGTCACTATAACATTGGGGTACAGTAATGGTGGGTACAGGTCTGTCTCTATAACACTGGGGTACAGTACTTGTGGGTACAGGTCTGTCTCTGTATAAGACTGGGGTACAGTATTGGTGGGTACAAGTCTGTCACTGTATAACACTGGGGTACAGAACTGGTGGTTACGGGTCTGTCAGTATAACACTGGGTACAGTACTGGTGGGTACAGGTCTGTCTCTATAACACTGGGGTACAGTACTGGTGGGTACAGGTCGGTCGCTGTATAACACTGGGGTACAGTACTAGAGGGTACAGGCGTGTCGCTGTACAACACTTGGGTACAGTACTGGTGGGTACAGGTCTGTCATTGTATAACACTGGGGAACAGTACTGGTCGGTACAGGTCTGTCTCTGTATAACATTGGGGTACAATACTGGTGGGCACGTGTCTGTCACTGTATAACACTGGGGTACAGTACTGGTGGGCACGTGTCTGTTACTGTATAACACTGGGGTACAATACTGGTGGGCACGTGTCTGTTACTGTATAACACTGGGGTACAATACTGGTGGGCACGTGTCTGTCACTGTATAACACTGGGATACAGTACTGGTGGGTACAGGCCTGTCGCTGTATAACACTGGGGTACAGTACTGGTGGGTACAGGTATGTCATTGTATAACATGGGTACAGTACTGGTTGGTACAGGTCTGTCACTGTATAACACTGGGGTACAGTACTGGTGCGTACAGGTCTGTCACTGTATACCACTGGGGTACTGTACTAGTGGGTAAAGGCGTGTCGCTGTACAACACTTGGGTACAGTACTGGTGGGTACAGGTCTGTCATTGTATAACACTGGGGTACAGTGATGCGCTATTAATTACTCATAAAAGACGGAGAGTTAGGAGAGTAACTAAAAGGCTTTTATTAACAAAGAACAGAGCATGCCTCTCGTGGTTGACTGGTTTCCAAGAAGGCAGGGGGCTGCAGAGCAGTCACCTTTATACCTGGGCATGTGGGTGGAGCCAGGGGCGGAGCCAGCTGAGGCATGCATAGATACAACAGTGGGCAACAACAACAACAATGGTGAGCAACAATAACAGTGGTTTACCACATTCACCCCTTGTTTAAAATTGAGTCCGGCAGGGTGAAGTGTACTAAAGGTTCGTGTAAGTAAGTCTATCAGGTGGCCTTGTATGCCGTCCTGATCGTCATGGTGGCGGCGGTGATGGTGCAGCATCCAACGTTGAATCTGGCGTCTCATTGAGTGGTTGGGTGGTCAATGACAGGTCCTGGGGCTGCGGCATGCCGTCTACAGGGGTTGGGTTGTGGGTAGTGGTGGATGGCAATGGTAGTGTTTCAGGGGCACCCGAAGGTGCGAGGTCTCGTATGGAGTCTGTGTCCTCCCGCCCTTCCGGGTACGCCATGTAAGCATACTGGGGGTTGGCGTGGAGGAGGCTCACCCTCTCGACCAGGGGGCCCGTTTTATGGGACCTCACGTGCTTCCGCAGTAGGACGGGTCCTGGAGACGTCAGCCATGTCGGTAGCGAGGTCCCCGATGTGGACTTCCTGGGGAAAGTGAACATTTTTTCATGGGGGGTGGCATTGGTGGCCGTACAAAGCAGTGACCGAATGGAGTGGAGCGCCGCAGGGAGGACCTCCTGCCAGCGAGAGGTCGGAAGGCCCTTAGATTTTAAGTTTAAGAGGATGGCCTTCCAAACCGTCGCGTTCTCCCTTTCCACCTGGCCGTTCCCCCGGGGGTTGTAGCTGGTGGTTCTGCTTGTAGCAATACCTCTCGTGAGCAGGTACTGACGGAGTTCGTCGCTCATAAAGGATGAGCCCCGGTCGCTATGGATATAGCTAGGGAAGCCGAACAAGGCGAAAAGGTCATTCAGACATTTAATGACCGTGGTACTGGTCATGTCTGGGCAAGGGATTGCAAACGGGAAACGGGAGTACTCATCAATTATGTTGAGGAAGTACACGTTGCGGTCAGAGGAGGGGAGGGGCCCTTTAAAATCGACGCTCAGGCGCTCGAAGGGGCGAGTGGCCTTGATCAGGCGTGCTCTGTCTGGCCTATAAAAATGCGGTTTGCACGCGGCACAGATTTGGCAGTTCCTGGTCATGGTCCTGACCTCCTCGATGGAGTCGGGCAGGTTACGGGATTTGATGAAATGGAAGAACCTGGTGACCCCCGGGTGGCAGAGGTCATTGTGGAGGGTCTGCAGTCTATCAACCTGCGCGTTGGCGCATGTACCACGTGATAGGGCATCTGGGGGCTCATTGAGTTTCCCGGGCCGGTACAAGATATCGTAATTGTAGGTGGAGAGTTCAATTCTCCACCTCAAGATCTTGTCGTTCTTGATTTTGCCCCTCTGCTTATTGTTAAACATAAAAGCTACTGAACGCTGGTCAGTGAGCAGGGTAAATCGTTTTCCGGCCAGGTAATGCCTCCAATGTCGCACCGCTTCCACAATGGCCTGGGCCTCCTTTTCGACAGAGGAGTGTCGAATCTCGGGGCCCTGGAGGGTCCTTGAGAAAAAGGCCACGGGTCTCCCCGCCTGGTTAAGGGTTGCAGCTAGGGCGAAGTCGGATGCGTCGCTCTCCACTTGGAAAGGGATGGACTCATCCACTGCGTGCATTGTGGCCTTCGCAATATCTCTTTTTATGAGAGTGAAGGCTGCACATGCCCCTGCTGTCAGTGGGAAGGAGGTGGACTTGATGAGGGGTCTGGCTTTGTCCGCATAGTTGGGCACCCACTGAGCATAGTAAGAGAAAAACCCTAGGCATCTCTTCAGTGCTTTTTGGCAGTGGGGGAGGAGGAGCTCCATAAGGGGGCGCATTCTGTCGGGGTCGGGGCCGATGACTCCGTTCTCCACTACGCAGCCAAGAATGGCGAGGCGCGCGGTGCGAAACATACATTTGTCCTTGTTGTATGTTAGATTCAGCCGCTGGGCCGTACGGAGGAATTTCTCTAGGTTAACGTCATGGTCCTGCTGGTCGTGGCCGCAGATGGTGACATTGTCTAGATAGGGGAAGGTGGCCTGCAGCGCGTTCTGGTCAACCATTCGGTCCATCTCCCTTTGGAAGACCGAAACCCCGTTGGTGACGCCGAAGGGGACTCGGAGGAAGTGGTAGAGACGACCGTCAGCTTCAAAAGCTGTGTACTGGCGGTCCTCAGCCCTGATGGGGAGCTGGTGGTATGCCGACTTCAGATCAATCGTCGAGAACACCCGGTATTGTGCTATCTGATTGACCATGTCAGATATGCGGGGGAGTGGGTATGCATCTAACTGGGTGTAGTGATTGATCGTCTGGCTGTAGTCAATAACTAGGCGCTGTTTTTCGCCAGTCTTCACTACCACCACTTGTGCTCGCCATGGGCTAGTGCTACCCTCAATAATCCCTTCCTTCAGGAGTCTTGCTACTTCGGATTTAATGAAGCTCCTATCCCCGGCACTGTACCGCCTGCTTTTGGTAGTGATGGGCTTACAGTCGCGGGTGAGGTTAGCGAACAAGGGGCGGGGGGGAGACTTTAAGCGTGGAGAGGCTGCAAATGGTGCGCGGCGGGCGATTTAAAAGCTGCTGGCTGCAGACTGTGAGTGGGGGGAGGGGTCCGCCGTACGCTAATGTGACACTTTTAAGGTGGCACTGAAAATCCAACCCCAGTAGAACGGCAGTGCAGAGATGGGGCAGGACAAGAAGTTTAACATTTTTGTATTCTGTGCCCCTTACTGAAAGGGTCACTACACAGTAGCCACCGATGTCTGCTGAATGGGATTTGGAAGCCATAGAGATCCGATGGCGCGTTGGCCGGACCGGGAGAGAGTAACTGCGCACCGTGTTGGGGTGGATAAAGCTCTCCGTGCTCCCGCTGTCGAAAAGGCAGGTAGTGGCGCGGCCGTTTACCGTAATGTCCATCATGGACCTGGACAGTTGGTGAGGGAGAGATTGGTCCAGCATCACGGAGGCCAGCGTATGGTCGAGCGAGTCGCTGTGGTCGTCAGACGAGGCGGTGGTTGAGTCCGGGTCACCCGCGATTGGAGTTGGAGGCGTCCAAGATGGCGGACAAAATGGCTGCGCCCATGATCCCGATCCCCACGCGGCTGGAGGTGTCCAAGATGGCGGACAAGATGGCTGCCCCCACGGTTCACATGCGGCGCTGCTGGCGTTAGCGGTTTTACCTTTGCAGGCGCTGACGTAGTGTCCTTTCTTCCCACAGCCAGAGCAGGTAGCGTTTTTCACCGGGCAGCGTGCTCTGGGGTGTTTTGCCTGGCCACAAAAGTAACATTTCGGGCCCTTGGACATCGCTGCAGCAGTTGGTGCCGGGGGTGGCAGTCCCATGACCCAAGGTTGCGGCGTCCACGGTGCGGAGCGGTTAGGGGAGAATGCGTCCATATTCCGGTGGGCCGCGTCTAGCGAGAGCGCGAGGGACACTGCCTTCTTCAGGTCGATTTCGCCCTTCTCCAGCAGTCTCTGCCGGGAGTAGTCGGACTTGAGGCCCGCAACGAAAGCATCTCGGATAAGTCCCTCCGTGTGTGTCGCGGCCGATACCTCTTTACAATCGCAGGCTCGGCCGAGTATCTGTAGTGCCCGTAGGAATGCCTCCACCGATTCCCCGGACTGCTGTTTACGGGATCTCAGGAGGTGTCTGGCATAAACCGTATTTACCGGGCGTGTGTATTGTCCTTTTAGCAGATCGATAGCCGCCGCGTAGGTAGTCGCGTCCTGGATGAGCGTGTAGACTTGGTGACCCACCTTGGAGGCCAGGATTTTTAGTTTGTTTCCATCTAGTGTCACGGCTGAGGCTTCCAGGTAAGCTTCGAAGCAACGCAGCCATTGTGCGAACTTGGTAGACGAACCCGCCTCTTGAGGGTCTAGGTCCAGGCATGTTGGTCTGAGGGCATGCAGCAGCGCCTGCTGCTCAGCGTTTGGTGCCGTCATTTGCTGCAGCGCCTGCTGCTCAGCGTTTGGTGCTGACATTTTGTCTTTGTTAATAAAATTGATGCGCTATTAATTACTCATAAAAGACGGAGAGTTAGGAGAGTAACTAAAAGGCTTTTATTAACAAAGAACAGAGCATGCCTCTCGTGGTTGACTGGTTTCCAAGAAGGCAGGGGGCTGCAGAGCAGTCACCTTTATATCTGGGCATGTGGGTGGAGCCAGGGGCGGAGCCAGCTGAGGCATGCATAGATACAACAGTGTGCAACAACAACAACAACGGTGAACAACAATAACAGTGGTTTACCACATACAGTACTGGTGGGTACGGGTCAGTCACTGTGTAACACTGGGGTACAGTACTGGTGGAAAAAGGTCTGTCACTATAACTCTGGGGTACAGTACTGGTGGGTACGGGTCAGTCACTGTGAAACACTGGGGTACAGTACTGGTGGAAAAAGGTCTGTCACTATAACTCTGGGGTACAGTACTGGTGGGTATAGGTCTGTCAGTGTGTAACACTGGGGTACAGTACTGGTGGGTACAGGTCTGTCACTGTATAACACTGGGGTACAGTACTGGTGGGTTCAGGTCTATCACTGTATAACACTGGGGTACAGTACTGGTGGGTTCAGGTCTATCACTGTATAACACTGGGGTACAGTACTGGTGGGTTCAGGTCTATCACTGTATAACACTGGGGTACAGTACTGGTGGGTACAGGTCTGTCACTATGACACTGGGGTATAGTACTGGTGGGTACAGGTCTGTCGCTGTAAAACACTGGGGTACTGTACTGGTGGGTACAGGTCTGTCACTGTATAACAGTGTAGTATAGAACTGGTGGGTACGGGTCTGTCACTGTAATGCTGGGGTACAGAACTGGTGGGTGCAGGTCTGTCGCTGTATAACACTGGGGTACAGTACTGGTGGGTACGGGTCAGTCACTGTATAACACTGGGGTACAGGAGTGGTGGGTACAGGCTTGTCGCTGTGTAACACTGGTGTACAGTACTGGTGGGTACAGGTCTGTCGCTGTATAACACTGGGGTACAGAACTGGTGGTTACGGGTCTGTCACTATAACACTGGGTACAGTACTGGTGGGTACAGGTCTGTCTCTATAACACTGGGGTACAGTACTGGTGGGTACAGGTCGGTCGCTGTATAACACTGGGGTACAGTACTAGTGGGTACAGGTCTGTCACTGTATAACTCTGGGGTACCGTACTGGCGGGTACAGGTCTGTCGCTATGACACTGGGGTACAGTACAGGTCTGTCACAGTATAACACTGGGGAACTGTACTGGTGGGTACAGGTAGTCTATATAACACTGGGGTACAGTACTGGTGAGTACAGGTCTGTCACTGTATAACACTGGGGCACAGTACTGGTGGGTACAGGTCTGTCACTGTATAACACTGGGGTACAATACTGGTTGGTACAGGTCTGTCACTGTATAACACGGGTACAGTACTGGTGGGTACAGGTCTGTCAGTGTATAACACTAGGGTTCAGTACTGGCGGGTACAGGTCTGTCACTGTATAACACTGGGGTACCGTACTGGCGGGTACAGGTCTGTCACTGTATAACACTGGGGTACAGTACTGGTGGGTACAGGTCTGTCACTGTATAACACTGGGTGATGGGCCTTCAATAACCACAAGACTAGAAGTTATAGGCTTAAACAAGTTGGCTTTTAATCACTAAGATCAGAGCTAACATCTCAACACGCTGACTGGTTCACAGGAATGAGTCATACAGATCCTGGGATCTTTATGCAAGAGAAGTCAGGGGCGGAGCCAAGAGCCAAGACCTGGAACCTCCCAGGTTAGTCGGGAAAGAGGAAGTGAAACTATACACAGTGGGGGAGGGTAATATACATGAGTGCAAAACGAATGCAGGATCAAGACAAACAGATTTCATTACATTCACCCCTTCTATAGATTTAGTCCATCAGGGTGATGTTTCTTAAAAGTTGGTATAAGTGAGTCTGTCAGGAGGTTTTGCAGTTCTCAGTGATCGGCGCAAAGCCGGTTGGGGTGCCTCTAGGGGAGTGGATTCTGGTTCCTCCGCTGTCCGGGCCTCCGCAGTGTCTTCCAGGTTATCTGCAGTGTCCTCCAGGTTAAAGTTGGGTATTGATACCTCTGGGCGTCCTATCTCTTTGTAGTGTAGGTCTTCATCGGGTAGTCTCCCATCGTTCTCTCCGCTCCCCGAGGGAGCGAGGTCTTTTATGGAAACAGTGTCCTCTCGTCCGCCAGAGTATTCGATATAGGCGTACTGAGGGTTTGCATGGAGGAGCTGTACCTTTTCCACAAGGGGGTCCGTTTTATGGCCTCTCACGTGCTTCCGCAATAGTACTGTCCCCGGAGACGTGAGCCACGCGGGTAGAGATATGCCCGAGGTGGATTTCCGGGGGAAAACGAACATCTTTTCGTGAGGGGTAGCGTTAGTGGCAGTACATAACAGAGACCTTATGGAGTGGAGCACGTCTGGGAGGACTTCCTGCCAGCGGGAGGTCGGAAGGCCTTTTGACTTTAAGGCTAACGTGACAGCCTTCCAAACAGTAGCATTCTCCCTTTCCACTTGCCCATTACCCCGGGGGTTGTAGCTGGTGGTTCTGCCAGTGGCTATCCCCTTCGAGAGCAAGAACTGGCGCAGCTCGTCACTCATGAATGACGTCCCCCTATCGCTGTGTATGTAGTTCGGCATGCCAAACATGCAGAATAGATTACAGAGACACTTGATGACCGTGGCACTGGTCATGTCTGGGCAGGGAATGGCGAAGGGGAAGCGGGAATATTCATCAATGATATTGAGGAAGTATACGTTACGGTCGGCAGAGGGAAGGGGTCCCTTGAAGTCCAGACTTAGGCGCTCGAATGGCCGTGTGGCTTTGATAACGTGTGCACGGTCAGGCCTGTAGAAACGAGGCTTGCATTCCGCACAGATGCGGCAGGCTCTGGTCATTGCCCTGACCTCCTCGATGGAGTGGGGCAGATTGCGGGACTTTATAAAATGGTATAGTCGGGTGACCCCTGGGTGACAGAGGTCGTTGTGGAGACCCTGTAATTTGTCCGTATGAATGCTGGCACACATTCCCCGCGATAGGGTGTCTGGGGGTTCATTAAGGGCTCCCGGCCTGTACATAATATCATAGTCGAACGTGGATAGTTCGATCCTCCACCTGAGTATTTTGTCATTCTTGATTTTCCCCCTTTGTTGGTTATTAAACATGAAAGCCACCGACCGCTGGTCGGTGAGCAGGGTGAAACGTTTGCCGGCTAGGTAGTGTCTCCAGTGCCGCACTGCCTCCACTATAGCCTGTGCCTCCTTCTCGACAGAAGAGTGCCTGATTTCAGGTCCCTGAAGGGTTTGGGAGAAGAAGGCCACAGGTCTCCCAGCCTGATTGAGGGTCGCAGCTAAGGCAAAGTCTGACGCATCGCTTTCGACTTGAAAGGGAATGCATTCGTCCACTGCACACACTGCAGCCCTTTCAATGTCCTGTTTAATACTGGTGAAAGCCTCCCGAGCTTCAGCTGATAGTGGGAAGGACGTCGATTTAATGAGGGGTCGGGCCTTATCAGAGTAATTGGGCACCCATTGGGCATAATACGAAAAAAATCCCAGGCACCTTTTTAAAGCTTTGGGATTGTGTGGCAGGGGCAGTTCCTTTAGGGGGCGTAATCGGTCAGGGTCCGGTCCAATTACCCCATCTTCCACCACACAGCCGAGGATACAGAGACGGGTTGTGTTGAAGACACATTTGTCTTCGTTGTAGGTTAGATTCAGCTTTAGGGCAGTTTTTAAAAATCTCGCAAGATTTAGATCGTGGTCTTGCTGGTTGTGCCCGCAGATAGTGACATTGTCCAGATAGGGGTAGGTAGCTTGTAGTTTATTCTCGTCAACCATGCGGTCCATCTCACGTTGGAAGACCGAGACCCCATTTGTTACCCCGAAGGGCACTCTGAGAAAATGGTAGAGGCGCCCGTTCGCCTCGAAGGCGGTGTATGGGCGGTCCTCCGTTCTAATGGGGAGCTGGTGATACGCGGATTTGAGGTCGATAGTCGAGAAGACTCGGTATTGCGCAATCTGGTTGACCATTTCTGATATGCGGGGTAAAGGGTAGGCGTCCAGCTGGGTATAAATATTAACAGTCTGGTTGTAGTCAATTACCATCCGTTTCTTTTCGCTATTTTTAACTATGACTACTTGGGCACGCCACGGGCTGGTACTGCATTCAATAATGCCTTCCCGCAGGAGTCTGTCCACTTCCGCCTTGATAAAGTGTCTGTCTTCCAGGCTGTACCGTCTACTTTTGGTCGCTATGGGCCTACAGTTCGGAGCGAGATTAACGAATAAAGAGGGCGGGCTGATTTTTAAGGTTGATAGGCCACAGACTGTGAGTGGCGGCTGGGACCCGCCATATGCTAGCGTGACACTTTCGTGGTGGCACTGGAAGTCCAGGCCCAAGGTTACATTAACACAGAGTTCTGGCATCACGAGGAGTTTAAAATCCTTGTAGTCCGTGCCTTTTACAGTCAGTGTTACCACACAGTAGCCCAAAATGTCCGAACTGTGGGGCTTAGCAGCCATAGCAATCCTGCTCCGTGTAGGGGTTACCGTTAATGAGTGCCGCCGTACCAGGCTAGGGTGGATAAAACTCTCGGTACTCCCACAGTCAATTAAACATTTCGTTAAATTCCCGTTTACCTGTATGTCCATCATGGATTTTGTCAATGGGTGTGGCCTGGATTGATCCACCGTGATCGAAGCCACTCTTGGGCCCTGGGCGGCCGTTGAGTCAGGAAAAGATGGCGGATCCCAAGATGGCGGCCCGCACAGCACGCACGAGGCAGTGACGGAGTTGGAAATCGGATTCCCCCTGCAGACTTTGCTAAAATGCCCCTTTTTCTTACATTTGAAGCATGTAGCGTCCTTCGCTGGGCATCGTTGTCTGGGGTGCTTGGCCTGGCCGCAGAAGTAGCATTTCGGGCCTCGAGACATTGCCGCTGTAGTAGGACTCCTGGGTGAACTTCTGTGTGGGGACTCCGGCGGCGTAGAGCTGGTCTGAGACCTGGATGGGGAAGATGGCTGATTCCAAGATGGCGGCCCCCTCGGCGCGCACGAGGCGGTGAGGGCCGCATGGCCAGAAGAATAAGAGTCAGAGTTTCTCTGGGCCACGTCCAGCGATCGCGCAGTGGTCACTGCCTTTTTTAAGTCCAGGACCTCCTTCTCCAGCAGTCTCTGCCGGATATAATTCGATTTGAGGCCCGTGATGAAGGAATCGCGGACCAATTCGTCAGAGTACGCGTTGGCCGTCATGGCCTTGCAGTTACAGTCCCGGACCAGGTCCTTTAGGCCCTGTAAGAAATCGTCCATTGATTCCTCTGGTCGCTGCCTGCGTGCAGCCAGCAGATGTCTGGCGTACACTTCGTTTACCGGCCTCTGGTATTGGGCCTTCAGGATAGTGATGGCCTCCGTGTAAGAGGTGGCGTCCTGGATGAACGAATAAATTCGATGACTTACGCGAGTAGTCAGTAGACTCAGTTTATCTACCTCGCTAGCGGATGAGGCCCCCGCGAAGAGTTCGAAGCATTTGAGCCAGTGTCCAAATTGATTTGATGCTTCAGCAGAATGTGGATCCAAGTCCAGACGCTCTGGTTTTAGGAGTCGATCCATCCTAGTATTCTTTAGTGATTAAAATTGTTGGGCCTTCAATAACCACAAAACTAGAAGTTATAGACTTAAACAAGTTGGCTTTTAATCACTAAGATCAGAGCTAACATGTCAACACGCCGACTGGTTCACAGGAATGAGACATACAGATCCTGGGATCTTTATGTCAGAGAAGTCAGGGGCAGAGCCAAGAGCCAAGACCTGGAACCTCCCAGGTTAGTCGGGTAAGAGGAAGTGAAACTATACACAGTGGGGGAGGGTAATATACATGAGTGCAAAACGAATACAGGATCAAGACAAACAGATTTCATTACATTGGGGTACAGTGCTGGTGGGTACAGGTCTGTCGCAGTATAACACTGGGGTACAGTACTGGTGGGTACGGGTCTGTCACTATGACACTGGGGTACAGTACTGGTGGGTACAGGTCTGTCACTGTATAACACTGGGGTACAGTACTGGTGGGTTCAGGCCTATCACTGTATAACACTGGGGTACAGTACTGGTGGGTACAGGTCTGTCACTGTATAACACGGGTACAGTACTGGTGGGTACAGGTCTGTCAGTGTATAACACTGGGGTACAATACTGGTGGGTACAGGTCTGTCACTGTATAACTCTGGCGTACCGTACTGGTGGGTACAGGTCTGTCACTATGACACTGGGGTACAGTACTGGTGGGTACAGGTCTGTCGCTGTAAAACACTGGGGTACTGTACTGGTGGGTACAGGTCTGTCACTGTATAACAGTGCAGTATAGAACTAGTGGGTACGGGTCTGTCACTGTAACGCTGGGGTACAGTACTGGTGGGTACAGGTCTGTCACTGTACAACATTGGGGTACAATACTGGTGGGTACAGGCCTGTTACTGTATAACACTGGGGTACAGTACTGGTGGGTACAGGTCTGTCACTGTATAACGCTGGGGTACAGTACTGGTGGGTACAGGCCTGTCGCTGTATAACACTGGGGTACAGTACTGGTGGGTACAGGCCTGTCGCTGTATAACACTGGGGTACAGTACTGGTGGGTACAGGTCTGTCACTGTATAACACTGGGGTACAGTACTGGTGGGTACAGGTCTGTCACTGTATAACTCTGGGGTACCGTACTGGCGGGTACAGGTCTGTCGTTATGACACTGGTGTACAGTACAGGCCTGTCACAGTATAACACTGGGGAACCGCACTGGTGGGTACAGGTAGACTCTATAACACTGGGGTACAGTACTGGTGAGTACAGGTCTGTCACTGTATAACACTGGGGTACAGTACTGGTGGGTACAGGTCTGTCACTGTATAACACTGGGGTACAGTACTGGTGGGCACAGGTCTGTCACTGTATAACACCGGGGTACAGTACTGGTGGGTACAGGTCTGTCACTGTATAACACTGGGGTACAGTACTGGTGGGTACAGGTCTGTCACTGTATAACACTGGGGTACAGTACTGGTGGGTACAGGTCTGTCACTGTATAACACTGGGGTACAGTACTGGTGGGTACGGGTCAGTCACTGTGTAACACTGGGGTACAGTACTGGTGGGTACGGGTCAGTCACTGTGTAACACTGGGGTACAGTACTGGTGGGTACGGGTCAGTCACTGTGAAACACTGGGGTACAGTACTGGTGGAAAAAGGTCTGTCACTATAACTCTGGGGTACAGTACTGGTGGGTACAGGTCTGTCACTGTATAACACTGGGGTACAGTACTGGTGGGTTCAGGTCTATCACTGTATAACACTGGGGTACAGTACTGCTGGGTACAGGTCTGTCACTATGACACTGGGGTGCAGTACTGGTGGGTACAGGTCTGTCGCTGTAAAACACTGGGGCACTGTACTGGTGGGTACAGGTCTGTCACTGTATAACAGTGCAGTATAGAACTGGTGGGTACGGGTCTGTCACTGTAACGCTGGTGTACAGCACTGGTGGGTACAGGTCTGTCACTGTACAACATTGGGGTACAATACTGGTGGGTGCAGGCCTGTTACTGTATAACACGGGGGTGCAGTACTGGTGGGTACAGGTCTGTCACTATAACACTGGGGTACAGTACTGGTGGGTACAGGTCTGTCACTGTATAACTCTGGGGTACAGTACTGGTGGGTGCAGGTCTGTCACTGTATAACACTGGGGTACAGTACTGGTGGGTGCAGGTCTGTCACTGTATAACACTGGGGTACAGTACTGGTGGGTGCAGGTCTGTCACTGTATAACACTGGGGTACAGTACTGGTGGGTACAGGTCTGTCACTGTATAACACTGGGGTACAGTACTGGTGGGTACAGGTCTGTCACTGTGTAACACTGGGGTACAGTCCTTGTGGGTACAGGTCTGTCACTGTATAACACTGGGGTACAGTACTGGTGGATACAGGTCTGTCTCTATATCACACTGGGGTACAGTACAGGTGGGTACATGTCTGTCACTATAACATGGGTAGAGTACTGGTGGGTACAGGTCTGTCACTATAACACTGGGGTACAGTACTGGTTGGTACAGGTCTGTCACTGTATAACACGGGTACAGTACTGGCGGGTACATGTCTGTCAGTGTATAACACTAGGGTTCAGCACTGGCGGGTACAGGTTTGTCACTGTGTAACACTGGGGTACCGTACTGGTGGGTACAGGTCTGTCACTATGACACTGGGGTACAGTACTGGTGGGTAAAGGTCTGTCACTGTATAACACTGGGGTACAGTACTGGCAGGTACAAGACTGTCACTGCATAACACTGGGGTACAGTCCTTGTGGGTACAGGTCTGTCACTGTATAACACTGGGGTACAGTACTGGTGGATACAGGTCTGTCTCTATATCACACTGGGGTACAGTACAGGTGGGTACATGTCTGTCACTATAACATGGGTAGAGTACTGGTGGGTACAGGTCTGTCACTATAACACTGGGGTACAGTACTGGTGGGTACAGGTCTGTCACTGTATAACTCTGGGGTACAGTACTGGTGGGCACAGGTCTGTCACTGTATAACGCTGGGGTACAGTACTGGTGGGTACAGGCCTGTCACTGTATAACACTGGGGTACAGTACTGGTGGGTACAGGTCTGTCACTGTATAACACTGGGGTACAGTACTGGTGGGTACAGGTCTGTCACTGTGTAACACTGGGGTGCAGTACTGGTGGGTACAGGTCTGTCACTGTATAACACTGGGGTACAGTACTGGTGGGTACAGGTCTGTCACTGTATAACTCTGGGGTACAGTACTGGTGGGCACAGGTCTGTCACTGTGTAACACTGGGGTACAGTACTGGTGGGTACAGGTCTGTCACTGTGTAACACTGGGGTGCAGTACTGGTGGGTACAGGTCTGTCACTGTATAACACTGGGGTACAGTACTGGTGGGTACAGGTCTGTCACTGTATAACACTGGGGTACAGTACTGGTGGGTACAGGTCTGTCACTGTATAACTCTGGGGTACAGTACTGGTGGGCACAGGTCTGTCACTGTATAACACTGGGGTACAGTACTGGTGGGTACAGGTCTGTCACTGTATAACACTGGGTTACAGTACTGGTGGGTACAGGTCTGTCACTGTATAACACTGGGGTACAGTACTGGTGGGTACGGGTCTGTCACTGTGTAACACTGGAGTACAGTACTGGTGGGTACAGGTCTGTCACTGTATAACTCTGGGGTACAGTACTGGTGGGTACAGGTCTGTCACTGTATAACACTGGGGTACAGTACTGGTGGGTACAGGCCTGTCACTGTATAACACTGGGGTACAGTACTGGTGGGCACAGGTCTGTCACTGTATAACTCTGGGGTACAGTACTGGTGGGTACAGGCCTGTCACTGTATAACACTGGGGTACAGTACTGGTGGGCACAGGTCTGTCACTGTATAACTCTGGGGTACAGTACTGGTGGGTACAGGTCTGTCACTGTACAACATTGGGGTACAGTACTGGTGGGTACAGGTCTGTCACTGTATAACACTGGGGTACAGTACTGGTGGGTACATGTCTGTCACTATAAGATGGGTAGAGTACTGGTGGGTACAGGTCTGTCACTGTATCACTCTGGGGTACAGTACTGGTGGGTACAGGTCTGTCACTGTATAACCCTGGGGTACAGTACTGGTGTATCGGAATGGATTGTGCTGATGCCTCTTCAGGAGATCTCCACAATAACTGAGAGTCTGAGGGAATAGAGCAGCTGATTGCGATCAGACTCGCCTCGATCATTGTGCCTCCACCATCCATCCCAGTGGGCATTGAATCTTGTTATATGTATAATGCCTCATGCTGGATTGTAGCTGTTTAAATGTAACGCTTCCCACAGGAATTGGTGACTTGGTTGGATTCAGGCTGTGTTAGCTGCTCCATGCACAACAACAAATAAAGGATTAGTTTCAAACTCTGAACAGCAGCAAGCCATTTTGTCTAATTTTCTCCATTCCCCTCCCTTTCTCTCCCCTTGCCCTTCCTCCCTTTCTTTATCCATCCCCACCCTGCACCTGCCCTCTTATCTCTCTTCCGTCCTCCTCCCTTCCAACTCCTCTCGACTGCCCTCCCTCTCCCCTTCTCTTCCCTGCCATCTCACTTCCGTTCCCTTTCCCTCCTCTCCACTCCACTTCCCCCCTTCCTCCCCTACCATCCCCCTCTAACTCATGCTGTACCTGCTCTGGCACCCTTGCACAAGTGGCCATTCTTTATGTCTCAGCCGAGAAAGTGAGTATCTGCAGGCTATTAGACCACAGAGAGCGTCGCAAATCAACCTGATCCTGCCCTTCCCAGTCGGGGTCACTGGATCGTGATGAGCTGTGGGAACCCTGGCTGGTCTTTCCTTTCCTGAGCCCAGTGGTACAGAGGCCCACGACTGCCCTGCTGGATTCTGCTAAACAAACATTAGTCTAAGATGACCAGGGTCATTTAAGAATCAATTCTCACTACTTTCACTTCCTCCTTTGTGTGGTTATTTCTCTTGAGTGAGTCAGAACCGTGACTGGATTTCAAACGTAATTCATTGGATTTTAAACTCTTCGCCACAACCTGCAGAGGCCAAATAAAAGCAAGTTCCTTCTTTATTTCTTAATTCATCACTAAATTGGCAAACTGACTCAGGATGGCTGAAGTGGAAAAAACATCACACACCTACACTGGAAGGTGCACTTCTGAGATTGGGACTGAATTAATTTTGTTGGGACAGTGTAGAGGGAGCTTTACTCTGTATCTAACCTGTGCTGTACCTGCCCTGGGAGTGTTTGTTGGGACAGTTTAGAGGGAGCTTTACTCTGTATCTAACCCGTGCTGTACCTGCCCTGGGAGTGTTTGATGAGACAGTGTAGTGGGAGCTTTACTCTGTATCTAACCCGTGCTGTACCTGCCCTGGGAGTGTTTGATGGGACAGTGTAGAGGGAGCTTTACTCTGTATCTAACCCGTGCTGTACCTGCTCTGGGAGTGTTTGATGGGACAGTGTAGAGGGAGCTTTACTCTGTATCTAACTCCGTGCTGTACCAGCCCTGGGAGTGTTTGATGGGACAGTGTAGAGGGAGCTTTACTCTGTATCTAACCCGTGCTGTACCTGCCCTGGGAGAGTTTGATGGGACAGTGTAGAGGGAGCTTTACTCTGTATCTAACCTGTGCTGTACCTGCCCTGGGAGTGTTTGATGGGACAGTGTGGAGGGAGCTTTACTCTGTATCTAACCCGTGCTGTACCTGCTCTGGGAGTGTTTGATGGGACAGTGTCGAGGGAGCTTTACTCTGTATCTAACCCGTGCTGTACCTGCCCTGGGAGTGTTTGATGGGACAGTGTAGAGGGAGCTTTACTCTGTATCTAACCCGTGCTGTACCTGCCTTGGGAGTTTTTGATGGGACAGTGTAGACGGAGCTTTACTCTGTATCTAACCCGTGCTGTACCTGCCCTGGGAGTGTTTGATGAGACAGTGTAGAGGGAGCTTTACTCTGTATCTAACTCCGTGCTGTACCTGCCCTGGGAGTGTTTGATGGGACAGTGTAGAGGGAGCTTTACTCTGTATCTAACCCGTGCTGTACCTGCCCTGGGAGTGTTTGATGGGACAGTGTAGAGGGAGCTTTACTCTGTATCTAACCCGTGCTGTACTTGCCCTGGGTGTGTTTGATGGGACAGTGTAGAGGGAGCTTTACTCTGTATCTAACCCGTGCTGTACCTGCCCTGGGAGTGTTTGATGGGACAGTGTAGAGGGAGCTTTACTCTGTATCTAACCCGTGCTGTACCTGCCCTGGGAGAGTTTGATGGGACAGTGTAGAGGGAGCTTTACTCTGTATCTAACCCGTGCTGTACCTGCCCTGGGAGTGTTTGATGGGACAGTGTAGAGGGAGCTTTACTCTGTATCTAACCCGTGCTGTACCTGCCCTGGGAGTGTTTGATGGGACAGTGTAGAGGGAGCTTTACTCTGTATCTAACCCGTGCTGTACCTGCCCTGGGAGTGTTTGATGGGACAGTTTCGAGGGAGCTTTACTCTGTATCTAACCTGTGCTGCACCTGCCCTGGGAGTGTTTGATGGGACAGTGTAGAGGGAGCTTTACTCTGTATCTAACCCGTGCTGTACCTGCGCTGGGAGTGTTTGATGGGACAGTGTAGAGGGAGCTTTACTCTGTATCTAACTCGTGCTGTACCTGCCCTGGGAGTGTTTGATTCCCCAATATTCACCTCAGAAGCAAAATACTGCGGATGTGGAAATCTGAAATAAAACAGAAAATGCTAGAAACACTGAGCAGGTCCGGCAGCATCGGTGGAGAGAGAAACATCCTTCATTTCGAGCAGCCGAAAATTCATGCCGAACATAACCAGTGTCAACGGTAGAGTTTGGAAGTAAAGGATTACAAACTGTTGTTTAAATTGTTAACTTTTTGAACCCGCAGGACGAACGATGAGCTGGTTGGGTTTCTCTCCAGGTACAGAGAGAAGAATTTCCTGAAATCTCACGGCCGGGACAATGCCAGGTAGGTGCCTTAACTTAGCCCAGCGGTTCAAGTTGTGACGGACGTTGTTGCATCCCTGGTCTGTGTTGAGCTCTCTGGCCTCAGCTATGGATGCAGTGGGAACACTGCAGTTGTCTTGGAAACTGTGGTATTGCAGGGCCAAAGGTTTCCATTATTAAGAAACCAAATGAAAGGCCAAGGCCCACAGTGCAGGTCACGATTACTGTTGCACATTGGAAGAATAAACTGGGTGTTGTACATGCTCTGTGAGAGGTGTCAATGTCACTGAGGTGAATCATAGGATAGGACAGCACAGAAGGAGGCCATTCGTCCCATCGCGTCTACGGTTAGTCCCAGTTCCCCGCTCTTTCCCCATATCCCTGCACTTTTTCCCCTTCAAGTAGTTCTCCAATTCCCTTTTGAAGGATACTATTGAACCTGTTTCCAGCACCATATCAAGCAGTGCATTCCAGATCCTAACCACTCGCTGCGTAAAAAACTTTACTTCATGTCGCCTCTGGTTCTTTTGCAAATCACCTTAAATCTGTGTCCTCTCGTTATCGACCCTTCAGCCATTGGAAACAGTTTCTCTTTATTTACTCTGTCTAAACCCTTCATGATTTTAAACACCTCTATCAAATCTCCTCTTAGCCTTCTCCGCTACAAGGATTTCAACCCCAGCTTCACCAGTCTATCCATGTAGCTGTATTCCCTCATCCGTGGAACCATTCCAGTAAATCTCCTCTGCACCCTCTCCAAAACCTTCTCATCCTTCCTGTCGTGTGGTACCCAGAATTGGACACAATACTCCAGCTGGGGCCGAACTAGTGTTTTATATCGGTTTAGCCTAACCTCCTGGCTTTTGAACTCTCTGCCTCTATTTATAAAGCCCAGGATCCCGTATGTTTTATTAACTGCTTCGTTAACCTGAATGAAGATTGTCAGTAGACCTGACACTAAAAGTGTATCACTGTGGAACAGCAGTTAGCTGAACAAATATAATGCGAACTGTATTGCCGATTGAGTTGGTAGAAGTGTAAGGACGTCATTCTGAAGCTATGGTGCTCCGATCAGACTGCACTTAGAGTACTTTCTCCAGCTCAGGTCACCGAGACACAAGCTCTAGAGTGGGTACAGAGAAGAGACACGAGGCTGTTGAGTTATGATGGAAAAATTAAAAGAAATTGACTCAAAAGGGACCTTATAAAGGACTATGTTAGGAAACAATATAAAAAAGATAATATCCCAGCAATACATTGAAGTAAAGCTCAGTCGGTTAAGGGGCACAGGCTCAAACAGGTGAAGGTCAAACTTCTGACTGATGTCAGACAGTTCTTCACACAGAGAGATCAGCGCTTGGAATGGGTTATGGACAGAGTGGTGAGAGCATTTAAGGGCCGATTGGATGCCGCGATGGGATTACTAGTGTTTTCTAAATAAGTGAACAGAGATAGACATCTCTCATCTGTGTTTAACTTGTGATCCCTGAGAGAAGAGTGGGAGAAAAGATCAGGTAACCAGGACGCAGTGATTAGATGATCCGAAATATTGGTTTTAAAAGCCTGAGAATTGTTGGAAGAAGGGAAGACCAGGAGATTACAGGCCTGAGGTCGAGAGTTGGGCTTGAGGTCGAGAGTTGCAGTGTCTGAGGTCGAGAGTTGCAGTGTCTGAGGTCGAGAGTTGCAGTGTCTGAGGTCGAGAGTTGCAGCGTCTGAGGTCGAGAGTTGCAGTGTCTGAGGTCGGGAGTTGCAGTGTCTGAGGTCGGGAGTTGCAGCGTCTGAGGTCGAGAGTTGCAGTGTCTGAGGTCGAGAGTTGCAGTGTCTGAGGTCGAGAGTTGCAGTGTCTGAGGTCGGGAGTTGCAGTGTCTGAGGTCGGGAGTTGCAGTGTCTGAAGTCGAGAGTTGCAGTGTCTGAGGTCGAGAGTTGCAGTGTCTGAGGTCGGGAGTTGCAGTGTCTGAGGTCGGGAGTTGCAGTGTCTGAGGTCGAGAGTTGCAGTGTCTGAGGTCGAGAGTTGCAGTGTCTGAGGTCGAGAGTTGCAGTGTCTGAGGTCGAGAGTTGCAGTGTCTGAGGTCGAGAGTTGCAGTGTCTGACGTCGGGAGTTGCAGTGTCTGACGTCGAGAGTTGCAGTGTCTGAGGTCGAGAGTTGCAGTGTCTGAGGTCGGGAGTTGCAGTGTCTGAGGTCGGGAGTTGCAGTGTCTGAGGTCGGGAGTTGCAGTGTCTGAGGTCGGGAGTTGCAGTGTCTGAGGTCGAGAGTTGCAGTGTCTGAGGTCGGGAGTTGCAGTGTCAGGTCGAGAGTTGCAGTGTCTGAGGTTGAGAGTTGCAGTGTCTGAGGTCGAGAGTTGCAGTGTCAGGTCGAGAGTTGCAGTGTCTGAGGTCGAGAGTTGCAGTGTCTGAGGTCGAGAGTTGCAGTGTCTGAGGTCGGGAGTTGCAGTGTCTGAGGTCGAGAGTTGCAGTGTCTGAGGTCGAGAGTTGCAGTGTCTGAGGTCGAGAGTTGCAGTGTCTGAGGTCGAGAGTTGCAGTGTCTGAGGTCGAGAGTTGCAGTGTCGGAGGTCGAGAGTTGCAGTGTCGGAGGTCGAGAGTTGCAGTGTCTGAGGTCGAGAGTTGCAGTGTCTGAGGTCGAGAGTTGCAGTGTCTGAGGTCGAGAGTTGCAGCGTCTGAGGTCGAGAGTTGCAGCGTCTGAGGTCGAGAGTTGCAGTGTCTGAGGTCGGGAGTTGCATTGTCTGAGGTCGAGAGTTGCAGTGTCTGAGGTCGAGAGTTGCAGCGTCTGAGGTCGAGAGTTGCAGCGTCTGAGGTCGAGAGTTGCAGCGTCTGAGGTCGAGAGTTGCAGTGTCTGAGGTCGAGAGTTGCAGCGTCTGAGGTCGAGAGTTGCAGTGTCTGAGGTCGAGAGTTGCAGCGTCTGAGGTCGAGAGTTGCAGTGTCTGAGGTCGGGAGTTGCAGTGTCTGAGGTCGAGAGTTGCAGTGTCTGAGGTCGAGAGTTGCAGTGTCTGAGGTCGGGAATTGCAGTGTCTGAGGTCGAGAGTTGCAGTGTCTGAGGTCGAGAGTTGCAGTGTCTGAGGTCGAGAGTTGCAGTGTCTGAGGTCGAGAGTTGCAGTGTCTGAGGTCGAGAGTTGCATTGTCTGAGGTCGAGAGTTGCAGTGTCTGAGGTCGAGAGTTGCAGTGTCTGAGGTCGAGAGTTGCAGCGTCTGAGGTCGGGAGTTGCAGTGTCTGAGGTCGGGAGTTGCGGCGTCTGAGGTCAAGAGTTGCAACGTCTGAGGTCGGGAGTTGCAGCGCCTGAGGTCGGGAGTTGCAGTGTCTGAGGTCGGGAGTTGCAGTGTCTGAGGTCGAGAGTTGCAGTGTCTGAGGTCGGGAATTGCAGCGTCTGAGGTCGGGAATTGCAGCGTCTGAGGTCGGGAGTTGCAGTGTCTGAGGTCGAGAGTTGCAGTGTCTGAGGTCAAGAGTTGCAGCGTCTGAGGTCGGGAATTGCAGCGTCTGAGGTCGAGAGTTGCAGTGTCTGAGGTCGAGAGTTGCAGTGTCTGAGGTCGAGAGTTGCACTGTCTGAGGTCGAGAGTTGCAGTGTCTGAGGTCGGGAGTTGCAGTGTCTGAGGTCGAGAGTTGCAGCGTCTGAGGTCGAGAGTTGCAGTGTCTGAGGTCGGGAGTTGCAGTGTCTGAGGTCGAGAGTTTCAGTGTCTGAGGTCGGGAGTTGCAGTGTCTGAGGTCGGGAGTTGCCGTGTCTGAGGTCGAGAGTTGCAGAGTCTGAGGTCGAGAGTTGCAGCGTCTGAGGTCGGGAGTTGCAGTGTCTGAGGTCGAGAGTTGCAGTGTCTGAGGTCGGGAATTGCAGCATGTGAGGTCGAGAGTTGCAGCGTCTGAGGTCGAGAGTTGCAGCGTCTGAGGTCGAGAGTTGCAGTGTCTGAGGTCGAGAGTTGCAGCGTCTGAGGTCGAGAGTTGCAGTGTCTGAGGTCGAGAGTTGCAGAGTCTGAGGTCGAGAGTTGCAGTGTCTGAGGTCGGGAGTTGCAGTGTCTGAGGTCGGGAGTTGCAGTGTCTGAGGTCGAGAGTTGCAGTGTCTGAGGTCGGCAGTTGCAGCGTCTGAGGTCGGGAGTTGCAGTGTCTGAGGTCAGGAGTTGCAGTGTCTGAGGTCGAGAGTTGCAGTGTCTGAGGTTGAGAGTTGCAGTGTCTGAGGTCGAGAGTTGCAGCGTCTGAGGTCGGGAGTTGCAGCGTCTGAGGTCGGGAGTTGCAGCGTCTGAGGTCGGGAGTTGCAGCGTCTGAGGTCGGGAGTTGCAGTGTCTGAGGTCGGGAGTTGCAGTGTCTGAGGTCAGGAGTTGCAGTGTCTGAGGTCGTGAGTTGCAGTGTCTGAGGTCGAGAGTTTCAGTGTCTGAGGTCGAGAGTTGCAGCGTCTGAGGTCGAGAGTTGCAGCGTCTGAGGTCGAGAGTTGCAGTGTCTGAGGTCGAGAGTTGCAGTGTCTGAGGTCGAGAGTTGCAGTGTCAGAGGTCGAGAGTTGCAGTGTCTGAGGTCGAGAGTTGCAGTGTCTGAGGTCGGGAGTTGCAGCGTCTGAGGTCGGGAGTTGCAGCGTCTGAGGTCGAGAGTTGCAGCGTCTGAGGTCGAGAGTTGCAGTGTCTGAGGTCGAGAGTTGCAGTGTCTGAGGTCGAGAGTTGCAGTGTCTGAGGTCGAGAGTAGCAGTGTCTGAGGTCGAGAGTTGCAGTGTCTGAGGTCGAGAGTTGCAGCGTCAGAGGTCGAGAGTTGCAGTGTCTGAGGTCGTGAGTTGCAGTGTCTGAGGTCGAGAGTTGCAGTGTCTGAGGTCGGGAGTTGCAGTGTCTGAGGTCGGGAGTTGCAGTGTCAGAGGTCGAGAGTTGCAGTGTCTGAGGTCGAGAGTTGCAGCGTCTGAGGTCGAGAGTTGCAGCGTCTGAGGTCGGGAGTTGCAGCGTCTGAGGTCGAGAGTTGCAGCGTCTGAGGTCGAGCGTTGCAGCGTCTGAGGTCGAGAGTTGCAGTGTCTGAGGTCGAGAGTTGCAGCGTCTGAGGTCGAGAGTTGCGGCGTCTGAGGTCGAGAGTTGCGGCGTCTGAGGTCGAGAGTTGCGGTGTCTGATGTCGAGAGTTGCGGCGTCTGTGGTCGAGAGTTGCAGCGTCTGAGGTCGAGAGTTGCAGTGTCTGATGTCGAGAGTTGCAGCGTCTGAGGTCGAGAGTTGCAGTGTCTGAGGTCGGGAGTTGCAGAGTCTGAGGTCGAGAGTTGCAGTGTCTGAGGTCGAGAGTTGCAGCGTCTGAGGTCGAGAGTTGCAGTGTCTGAGGTCGGGAGTTGCAGCGTCTGAGGTCGAGAGTTGCAGTGTCTGAGGTCGAGAGTTGCAGCGTCTGAGGTCGAGAGTTGCAGTGTCTGAGGTCGGGAGTTGCAGCGTCTGAGGTCGAGAGTTGCAGTGTCTGAGGTCGGGAGTTGCAGTGTCTGAGGTCGAGAGTTGCAGTGTCTGAGGTCGGGAGTTGCAGCGTCTGAGGTCGAGAGTTGCAGTGTCTGAGGTCGGGAGTTGCAGTGTCTGAGGTCGGGAGTTGCCGTGTCTGAGGTCGGCAGTTGCAGTGTCTGAGGTCGAGAGTTGCAGTGTCTGAGGTCGAGAGTTGCAGTGTCTGAGGTCGGGAGTTGCAGTGTCTGAGGTCGAGAGTTGCAGTGTCTGAGGTCGAGAGTTGCAGTGTCTGAGGTCGCGAGTTGCAGTGTCTGAGGTGGGGAGTTGCAGTGTCTGAGGTCGGGAGTTGCAGTGTCTGAGGTCGAGAGTTGCAGTGTCTGAGGTCGGGAGTTGCAGTGTCTGAGGTCGGGAGTTGCGGCGTCTGAGGTCGAGGGTTGCCGTGTCTGAGGTCGAGAGTTGCAGTGTCTGAGGTCGAGAGTTGCAGCGTCTGAGGTCGGGAGTTGCAGTGTCTGAGGTCGGGAGTTGCAGTGTCTGAGGTCGAGAGTTGCAGCGTCTGAGGTCGGGAGTTGCAGTGTCTGAGGTCGGGAGTTGCCGTGTCTGAGGTCGAGAGTTGCAGAGTCTGAGGTCGAGAGTTGCAGTGTCTGAGGTCGAGAGTTGCAGTGTCTGAGGTCGAGAGTTGCAGCGTCTGAGGTCGAGAGTTGCAGCGTCTGAGGTCGAGAGTTGCAGTGTCTGAGGTCGGGAGTTGCAGCGTCTGAGGTCGAGAGTTGCAGTGTCTGAGGTCGGGAGTTGCAGAGTCTGAGGTCGAGAGTTGCAGTGTCTGAGGTCGAGAGTTGCAGCGTCTGAGGTCGAGAGTTGCAGTGTCTGAGGTCGAGAGTTGCAGTGTCTGAGGTCGAGAGTTGCAGTGTCTGAGGTCGGGAGTTGCAGCGTCTGAGGTCGAGAGTTGCAGTGTCTGAGGTCGAGAGTTGCAGTGTCTGAGGTCGAGAGTAGCAGTGTCTGAGGTCGAGAGTTGCAGTGTCTGAGGTCGAGAGTTGCAGCGTCTGAGGTCGAGAGTTGCAGTGTCTGAGGTCGAGAGTTGCAGCGTCTGAGGTCGAGAGTTGCAGCGTCTGAGGTCGAGAGTTGCAGTGTCTGAGGTCGGGAGTTGCAGCGTCTGAGGTCGAGAGTTGCAGCGTCTGAGGTCGAGAGTTGCAGCGTCTGAGGTCGAGAGTTGCAGTGTCTGAGGTCGAGAGTTGCAGCGTCTGAGGTCGAGAGTTGCAGCGTCTGAGGTCGAGAGTTGCAGCGTCTGAGGTCGAGAGTTGCGGTGTCTGATGTCGAGAGTTGCGGCGTCTGGTCGAGAGTTGCGGCGTCTGAGGTCGAGAGTTGCGGTGTCTGATGTCGAGAGTTGCGGCGTCTGGTCAAGAGTTGCAGCGTCTGAGGTCGAGAGCTGCAGCGTCTGAGGTCGAGAGTTGCAGTGTCTGATGTCGAGAGTTGCAGCGTCTGAGGTCGAGAGTTGCAGTGTCTGAGGTCGGGAGTTGCAGAGTCTGAGGTCGAGAGTTGCAGTGTCTGAGTTCGAGAGTTGCAGCGTCTGAGGTCGAGAGTTGCAGTGTCTGAGGTCGGGAGTTGCAGCGTCTGAGGTCGAGAGTTGCAGCGTCTGAGGTCGAGAGTTGCCGTGTCTGAGGTCGGGAGTTGCAGCGTCTGAGGTCGAGAGTTGCAGTGTCTGAGGTCGGGAGTTGCAGCGTCTGAGGTCGAGAGTTGCAGTGTCTGAGGTCGGGAGTTGCAGCGTCTGAGGTCGAGAGTTGCAGTGTCTGAGGTCGGGAGTTGCAGTGTCTGAGGTCGAGAGTTGCAGTGTCTGAGGTCGGGAGTTGCAGTGTCTGAGGTCGAGAGTTGCAGTGTCTGAGGTCGGGAGTTGCAGCGTCTGAGGTCGAGAGTTGCAGTGTCTGAGGTCGGGAGTTGCAGTGTCTGAGGTCGAGAGTTGCAGTGTCTGAGGTCGGGAGTTGCAGCGTCTGAGGTCGAGAGTTGCAGTGTCTGAGGTCGTGAGTTGCAGCGTCTGAGGTCGAGAGTTGCAGTGTCTGAGGTCGGGAGTTGCAGTGTCTGAGGTCGGGAGTTGCAGCGTCTGAGGTCGAGAGTTGCAGTGTCTGAGGTCGGGAGTTGCAGCGTCTGAGGTCGAGAGTTGCAGTGTCTGAGGTCGGGAGTTGCAGTGTCTGAGGTCGAGAGTTGCAGTGTCTGAGGTCGGGAGTTGCAGTGTCTGAGGTCGAGAGTTGCAGTGTCTGAGGTCGGGAGTTGCAGCGTCTGAGGTCGAGAGTTGCAGTGTCTGAGGTCGGGAGTTGCAGTGTCTGAGGTCGAGAGTTGCAGTGTCTGAGGTCGAGAGTTGCAGCGTCTGAGGTCGAGAGTTGCAGTGTCTGAGGTCGGGAGTTGCAGTGTCTGAGGTCGAGAGTTGCAGTGTCTGAGGTCGGGAATTGCAGCGTCTGAGGTCGGGAGTTGCAGTGTCTGAGGTCGAGAGTTGCAGTGTCTGAGGTCGAGAGTTGCAGCCTCTGAGGTCGGGAATTGCAGCGTCTGAGGTCGAGAGTTGCAGTGTCTGAGGTCGAGAGTTGCAGTGTCTGAGGTCGGGAGTTGCCGTGTCTGAGGTCGAGAGTTGCAGAGTCTGAGGTCGAGAGTTGCAGCGTCTGAGGTCGGGAATTGCAGCATGTGTGGTCGAGAGTTGCAGCGTCTGAGGTCGAGAGTTGCAGCGTCTGAGGTCGGCAGTTGCAGCGTCTGAGGTCGAGAGTTGCAGCGTCTGAGGTCGAGAGTTGCAGTGTCTGAGGTCAGGAGTTGCAGTGTCTGAGGTCGAGAGTTGCAGTGTCTGAGGTTGAGAGTTGCAGTGTCTGAGGTCGAGAGTTGCAGTGTCTGAGGTCGAGAGTTGCAGTGTCTGAGGTCAGGAGTTGCAGTGTCTGAGGTCGAGAGTTGCAGTGTCTGAGGTCGAGAGTTGCAGTGTCTGAGGTCGGGAGTTGCAGTGTCTGAGGTCGGGAGTTGCAGTGTCTGAGGTCGAGAGTTGCAGTGTCTGAGGTCGGGAGTTGCAGTGTCTGAGGTCGAGAGTTGCAGCGTCTGAGGTCGGGAGTTGCAGTGTCTGAGGTCGGGAGTTGCAGTGTCTGAGGTCGAGAGTTGCAGTGTCTGAGGTCGAGAGTTGCAGTGTCTGAGGTCGAGAGTTGCAGTGTCTGAGGTCGAGAGTTGCAGTGTTTGAGGTCGAGAGTTGCAGCGTCTGAGGTCGGGAGTTGCAGCGTCTGAGGTCGGGAGTTGCAGCGTCTGAGGTCGAGAGTTGCAGTGTCTGAGGTCAGGAGTTGCAGTGTCTGAGGTCGAGAGTTGCAGTGTCTGAGGTCGAGAGTTTCAGTGTCTGAGGTCGAGAGTTGCAGCGTCTGAGGTCGAGAGTTGCAGCGTCTGAGGTCGGGAGTTGCAGCGTCTGAGGTCGGGAGTTGCAGTGTCTGAGGTCGAGAGTTGCAGTGTCTGAGGGCGAGAGTTGCAGTGTCTGAGGTCGGGAGTTGCAGTGTCTGAGGTCGGGAGTTGCAGTGTCTGAGGTCGGGAGTTGCAGTGTCTGAGGTCGGGAGTTGCAGTGTCTGAGGTCGGGAGTTGCAGTGTCTGAGGTCGAGAGTTGCAGTGTCTGAGGTCGGGAGTTGCAGTGTCTGAGGTCGGGAGTTGCAGTGTCTGAGGTCGAGAGTTGCAGTGTCTGAGGTCGCGAGTTGCAGTGTCTGAGGTCGGGAGTTGCAGTGTCTGAGGTCGGGAGTTGCAGTGTCTGAGGTCGAGAGTTGCAGTGTCTGAGGTCGAGAGTTTCAGTGTCTGAGGTCGAGAGTTGCAGCGTCTGAGGTCGAGAGTTGCAGCGTCTGAGGTCGGGAGTTGCAGCGTCTGAGGTCGGGAGTTGCAGTGTCTGAGGTCGGGAGTTGCAGTGTCTGAGGTCGAGAGTTGCAGTGTCTGAGGTCGGGAGTTGCAGCGTCTGAGGTCGGGAGTTGCAGCGTCTGAGGTCGAGAGTTGCAGCGTCTGAGGTCGAGAGTTGCAGCGTCTGAGGTCGAGAGTTGCAGTGTCTGAGGTCGAGAGTTGCAGTGTCTGAGGTCGAGAGTAGCAGCGTCTGAGGTCGAGAGTTGCAGCGTCTGAGGTCGAGAGTTGCAGTGTCAGAGGTCGAGAGTTGCAGCGTCTGAGGTCGAGAGTTGCAGCGTCTGAGGTCGAGAGTTGCAGCGTCTGAGGTCGGGAGTTGCAGCGTCTGAGGTCGAGAGTTGCAGCGTCTGAGGTCGAGAGTTGCAGCGTCTGAGGTCGAGAGTTGCAGCGTCTGAGGTCGAGAGTTGCGGTGTCTGATGTCGAGAGTTGCGGCGTCTGGTCGAGAGTTGCAGCGTCTGAGGTCGAGAGCTGCAGCGTCTGAGGTCGAGAGTTGCAGTGTCTGATGTCGAGAGTTGCAGCGTCTGAGGTCGAGAGTTGCAGCGTCTGAGGTCGGGAGTTGCAGAGTCTGAGGTCGAGAGTTGCAGCGTCTGAGGTCGGGAGTTGCAGCGTCTGAGGTCGAGAGTTGCAGCGTCTGAGGTTGAGAGTTGCAGCGTCTGAGGTCGAGAGTTGCAGCGTCTGAGGTCGAGAGTTGCAGCGTCTGAGGTCGAGAGTTGCAGTGTCTGAGGTCGAGAGTTGCAGTGTCTGAGGTCGAGAGTTGCAGTGTCTGAGGTCGGGAGTTGCAGCGTCTGAGGTCGAGAGTTGCAGTGTCTGAGGTCGAGAGTTGCAGCGTCTGAGGTCGAGAGTTGCAGTGTCTGAGGTCGAGAGTTGCAGTGTCTGAGGTCGAGAGTTGCAGTGTCTGAGATCGAGAGTTGCAGTGTCTGAGGTCGAGAGTTGCAGTGTCTGAGGTCGAGAGTTGCAGCGTCTGAGGTCGAGAGTTGCAGTGTCTGAGGTCGGGAGTTGCAGTGTCTGAGGTCGAGAGTTGCAGTGTCTGAGGTCGAGAGTTGCAGTGTCTGAGGTCGAGAGTTGCAGTGTCTGAGGTCGAGAGTTGCAGTGTCTGAGGTCGAGAGTTGCAGTGTCTGATGTCGGGAGTTGCAGTGTCTGAGGTCGAGAGTTGCAGTGTCTGATGTCGGGAGTTGCAGTGTCTGAGGTCGAGAGTTGCAGTGTCTGATGTCGAGAGTTGCAGTGTCTGAGGTCGAGAGTTGCAGTGTCTGAGGTCGAGAGTTGCAGTGTCTGAGGTCGAGAGTTGCAGTGTCTGAGGTCGAGAGTTGCAGTGTCTGAGGTCGAGAGTTGCAGTGTCTGAGGTCGAGAGTTGCAGTGTCTGAGGTCGAGAGTTGCAGTGTCTGATGTCGGGAGTTGCAGTGTCTGAGGTCGAGAGTTGCAGTGTCTGATGTCGGGAGTTGCAGTGTCTGAGGTCGAGAGTTGCAGTGTCTGATGTCGAGAGTTGCAGTGTCTGAGGTCGAGAGTTGCAGTGTCTGAGGTCGGGAGTTGCAGCGTCTGAGGTCGAGAGTTGCAGTGTCTGATGTCGGGAGTTGCAGTGTCTGAGGTCGAGAGTTGCAGTGTCTGATGTCGAGAGTTGCAGTGTCTGAGGTCGAGAGTTGCAGTGTCTGAGGTCGAGAGTTGCAGTGTCTGATGTCGAGAGTTGCAGTGTCTCAGGTCGAGAGTTGCAGTGTCTGAGGTCGAGAGTTGCAGTGTCTGATGTCGAGAGTTGCAGCGTCTGAGGTCGAGAGTTGCAGCGTCTGAGGTCGAGAGTTGCAGTGTCTGAGGTCGAGAGTTGCAGTGTCTGATGTCGAGAGTTGCAGTGTCTGAGGTCGAGAGTTGCAGTGTCTCAGGTCGAGAGTTGCAGTGTCTGAGGTCGAGAGTTGCAGTGTCTGATGTCGAGAGTTGCAGTGTCTGAGGTCGAGAGTTGCAGCGTCTGAGGTCGAGAGTTGCAGTGTCTGAGGTCGAGTGTTGCAGTGTCTGAGGTCGAGAGTTGCATTGTCTGATGTCGGGAGTTGCAGCGTCTGAGGTCGAGAGTTGCAGCGTCTGAGGTCGAGAGTTGCAGCGTCTGAGGTCGAGAGTTGCATTGTCTGATGTCGAGTGTTGCAGTGTCTGATGTCGAGAGTTGCAGTGTCTGAGGTCGAGAGTTGCAGTGTCTGAGGTCGAGAGTTGCAGCGTGTGAGGTCGAGAGTTGCATTGTCTGATGTCGAGTGTTGCAGTGTCTGATGTCGAGAGTTGCAGTGTCTGAGGTCGAGAGTTGCAGCGTCTGAGGTCGAGAGTTGCAGTGTCTGAGGTCGAGAGTTGCAGTGTCTGAGGTCGAGAGTTGCAGCGTCTGAGGTCGAGAGTTGCAGTGTCTGAGGTCGAGTGTTGCAGTGTCTGATGTCGAGTGTTGCAGTGTCTGAGGTCAGGAGCTGCAGCGTCTGAGGTCAAGAGTTGCCGTGTCTGAGGTCGAGAGTTGCAGCGTCTGAGGTCGAGAGTTGCAGCGTCTGAGGTCGAGAGTTGCAGTGTCTGAGGTCGAGAGTTGCAGTGTCTGAGGTCGAGAGTTGCAGCGTCTGAGGTCGAGAGTTGCAGTGTCTGAGGTCGAGTGTTGCAGTGTCTGATGTCGAGAGTTGCAGTGTCTGAGGTCGAGAGTTGCAGCGTCTGAGGTCGAGAGTTGCAGCGTCTGATGTCGAGTGTTGCAGCGTCTGAGGTCGAGAGTTGCCGTGTCTGAGGTCGGGAGTTGCAGCGTCTGAGGTCGGGAGTTGCAGCGTCTGAGGTCGAGAGTTGCAGTGTCTGAGGTCGAGAGTTGCAGTGTCTGAGGTCGGGAGTTGCAGTGTCTGAGGTCGAGAGTTGCAGCGTCTGAGGTCGAGAGTTGCAGCGTCTGAGGTCGAGAGTTGCAGTGTCTGAGGTCAGGAGCTGCAGCGTCTGAGGTCGAGAGTTGCAGTGTCTGAGGTCGAGTGTTGCAGTGTCTGAGGTCGAGTGTTGCAGTGTCTGAGGTCGAGAGTTGCCGTGTCTGAGGTCGGGAGTTGCAGTGTCTGAGGTCGGGAGTTGCAGTGTCTGAGGTCGGGAGTTGCAGCGTCTGAGGTCGAGAGTTGCCGTGTCCGAGGTCAGGAATCACTCTGTGAGAACCTGAGAGACAGTTTGAAAGCCCTGGTACTGTGAGGTTGCCAATATTTAATAGCAGTAGTGGAATTTACCGACTTTACGACCTGTTCTAACTGAGATGATACAGGGAAATGAGTTAGTGTTGGACATCTACTAACAGACCAAGTGATGGAGTCTGGAACTTTGCTGCTCTGTGCCCCAGGCCACACCAGGCAATGCATTTACTCACTGAGCCATTGGGTCACTGGTGGGGGCAATATAACTGGCTTCGCATACCTGGGTTAGTGAGGGGACGAATCAATCAATACTAATCCTGATCTTACTCACTGAAACACTGCAAAATATGGACGTTGCGTGAGGAGAAGATTGGGTTTGGACCCCCCAAGACTGAATAGACTGAACGCTCGTCTAGAATGTTTAATTTGGGGAGGGCTGCTGGTGTTTGTAGAAGTGTACAAGCAGCCTCGTGGTTATGGCACTGGGCTGGTCACCGAAATCCCACCATAGCCAGTTGTAAAATTGAATTCAATAAATCTGGTACTTTTATTTGATTGTAAAAATCCAATTGATTCATTGATGCCCTTCAGGAAAGGGAGCCTGCTGTTCCGGTCTTACCTTACCCGGTCTGTCCAACACATGACTCCAGTCCCACGCTATGTGATTGGCTCTTAATGCCCTCAGGTCAGTAAATACTGCATTCACATCCCAAAACCACAAGCCACCATCTTAAGGAGAAAAAGGTTAGAGAAGAAAATTGGGAGCGGAGAGGATCAGGAGAAGAAATGCATGAAGCAGAAATGAGAATGACCTTTCCTTTCACGTTCACTATACAGTGCGCTCTGGCGAGTTATGAGGCCTTGCCGCTTTATGCAACTCATTCTGAAAAGCCAACAGGCGACGTAGCGGGCTGAAAATGCTTCTTGACACAGTGAAAACTAGGAGCTGTCAGGTGCTGTTTGCTTCAGAGCGGCGGCATCCCTGCAGAGCGCTCCCAACACCCCAGAGACAGTGGAGCTGACTGCTGTTTGTCACTGTGCGTTTGGTAACTGGAGCAAGAGACGTGAAGGAAATCGTTAAGGGGATTCATGTATTACTGTCTGTGTCACCGTTTTAATGCGCGCTGCTTTGTAACACTACATAAAGGAGCCACAGTTACTGCGGTGCTGCAATGAGATTATTTGACTGGATTGCTGCACTGGGAGGAGGGCAGCAGAGTGGTGTTCCAAACCCTGGCGTGTAATGATCAGTAACATGTCATTCTAGAATGGTACACTAGGTGGAGCTGTATGTTTAGTAAGGGGCTACCCACAAGGCAGTAGTCAAGATGGATGCCTGTACACTAGTCCACATGGCTGAATAAATGACTAGCTCAAGCTAGCTGTTCATAATGAAAACGTCTATTTATTTATGAACATAACATGGTACCAGGATTGGTAATATCTGCTGAATATTGTGAAACGCGACATGGAGAATTTGAAGCCACCGGAGGGTTTGAAACTCACGGGGAATGTTGACTGCAATTGGCAGACTTTCAAACAACAATTCGAACTCTACATTGCTGCCATCGGGTTCGGTACGATGCCAGACACAAGGAAAATAGCGTTGCTGCTCACGGTTGCAGGCCCGCAGGCGATAGAGGTATTTAATACGTTTGTATTTGATCAAGAGGAGGACAGAGAAAAAATGGACGATGTGCTAAAGAAGCTTGATACACATTGTTCTCCCAAAAAGAACGAGACCTATGAGAGGTACGTGTTCTGTTCACGGACACAGCAGCAAAATGAGACTTTTGATAGCTTTGTGACCAATCTGAAACTGAAAGCACAGACGTGTAATTTCTCTGAACTGAAATCATCCATGATTCGTGACCAGATTGTGTTTGGTATTCATGATAAAAAAGTCAGGGAACGTTTGTTGAGAGAAACCGAACTAACATTGGAGGATGCTGTGAAAATATGCCATGCCAGTGAGCTAGCTCAGAAGCACGCGAAGACTTTCAGTGAAATTAATAATAATGCGACTGTAATAATGGACAGTGCTGCTGTCGGTGCTGTGTCCTACAAGGGGAAGAAATGTGGGCAGAACAGAAATGAAAAGCAATCGGAGGATGGAACTTTTAATTGTAAACGCTGTGGTTACCAGCACCAGTCAAGACAATGCCCAGCGTTTGGAAAAATGTGCACAAAATGTAATGGAAAGAATCACTTTGCCAAACAATGCTTTTCAAAAGTAAAAACAAAGAAAGGGCAACAAGTCAATGTGATTGAGGACACTGATTTAAGTGAGACATTTTTTGTAGGAATGGTGTCATGTGACAATATCGAAAAGGATACAGAAAATGTGCAGCCCTCAGGAATGGACAATGCTGAACATAAAGTTAATGCAGTAAAAGTGGACAAATGGATGATGCCACTGCAGGTAAATGGAGCATTAGTTACATTGAAACTAGACACTGGGGCAAAAGCAAACTTAATCAGTATGAGTGACATTAAAAATATGAAAGAAAAGCCCAAAATACAGAAAAAGTCAGTACTACTGAAGAACTATAATGGACAGAAAATAGATAGCTTAGGTGTATGCAGACTTAAAGTGACAGTCAAAGACAAAGTGCATCATCTCATGTTTTCTGTTGTGGCTGAAGGACTTGATTCACTACTAGGTGACAAAGCTTGTGAGGGCTTAGAACTGGTCAGGAGAGTCTACCGTATAAACTGTGCCATAAGCAGACCAGATGACTCAGTGGTTTCTGTAGTGAGTAATTTCCAGGATGTGTTCAAAGGATTTGGAGTTCTACCATTCACTTACAAGATCCAGCTAAAGGAGGATGCTCAACCAGTGGTACATGCTCCACGGAGAGTTCCAGCACCCCTGCGTGACTGGCTCAAGAAAGAACTGGAAAGAATGACCACACTCGGAGTCATCAGGAAAGTCGAAGAGCCAACAGACTGGGTTAACTCCATGGTATGTGTAAAGAAAAGGAACAATGATCTAAGAGTATGCATGGATCCAAAGGACTTAAATACAAACATAAAATGTGAACACTACCAGATTCCCAAGCGAGAAGAAATCACCAGTGAAATGTCAGGTGCCAGATACTTCACAAAGCTCGATGCCTCACAAGGATTTTGGCAACTAAAACTGGATGAAGAGAGCACCAAATACTGTACCTTCAACACACCATTTGGTAGGTATTGTTTCCTCAGAATGCCTTTCGGGATAATATCTGCATCTGAAATCTTTCATAGAGCGATGGAACACATAATTGAAGGTCTGGAAGGAGTTCGGGTCTATGTTGATGACATCATCATCTGGGGCTCCACACTGAAAGAACACAATGAGAGACTGACTAAAGTGCTACAGAGGATACGCCGGAATGGACTGAAGCTCAACAAAGCCAAGTGTCAGTTTGGCGTCCAGGAAGTCACTTTCCTAGGAGATAATCTATCTGGTAAAGGAATAGAGCCAGATATGGAAAAAGTAAATGCCATACTCAAAATGCCCCGACCCACTGACAAAAAAGGAGTGCTACGCATCATGGGGATGATAAACTTAATTGGAAAGTTCATTCCTAACTTGTCAGCCAAGACAGCCTGTCTGCGAGACCTGCTACATAAAATAAATGAGTTTGCATGGACAGAAAGACATGAACAAGAGTGGATGAACCTCAAAACAGTGCTGACAACCACACCTGTACTCACCTTCTTTGACCCAACAAAGAGAATCAAAGATGCATCAAAAGATGGCCTAGGCGCGGTCTTGCTACAAGCAGAGGGTGAAGATTGGAAGCTTGTTGCCTATGCCTCCAGGTCTATGACTGACTCTGAGTGTCGATACGCCCAGATTGAAAAGGAATGTCTAGGCTTGGTAGTTGGACTAGAAAAGTTCCATGGCTACATATATGGACTTCCCACCTTCACAGTTGAGACAGACCACTGCCCACTGGTTGCCATCATAAAAAAAATCTGAATGAGATGTCTCCAAGGATTCAACGACTCATGATGAAGCTGCAAAGATATGACTTTGAACTGATATACACACCAGGCAAACACATAGTGTTAGCAGATGCACTATCCCAAGCACCCACAATGAGTCAAGTGAGCTCTACTGAGGAAGACGTGGATGTTCATGTGAGTATGGTCACTGCTGCGCTGCCCGTGTCAGACACAAAATCAAAGCAAATAGCAGAAGAAACAGTAAAAGATACAGTGTTACAAACAGTAATAGAGAACATTCATCATGGTTGGCCAAAAAGTTTCTGTCCAAAGTACTATCACATCAGGTCCGAGTTAAGTGTCGCAAGTGGACTATTACTAAAACAGAACAGAATAGTCATTCCACAGGCTCTACGTCAAGGTCATACACTGTTAGAACTGAGGAAGGACAGATTCTCAGGAGGAACCGTCGTTCCCTCCTGAAAACACAAGAAATTATCCAAGAGCAAATCGATGACAATGCCGCAACTGAATCTTGTCACTCACCACCAGAACAATCTAACACAAACACACATACAGGCTCTCATGAAAACACATCAGACTTACCTGTGCTGAGAAGATCCACACGTGAAGTAAAAAGGCCTGATAGACTTAATCTTTGAGTGCAAAGAAAACTATAATAAAAGAATGAAAAGCTTAGAGTTCATAAAGTAAAGCTTTGAAAATGTGTTGACTGTTGTGAAGATGTTTATGTCGTTATGATTGATTGATATTGATTTTGTTTAACCTCTAAGGAAGGGGGGATGTAATGATCAGTAACATGTCATTCTAGAATGGTACACTAGGTGGAGCTGTATGCTTAGTAAGGGGCTACCCACAAGGCAGTAGTCAAGATGGATGCCTGTACACTAGTCCACATGGCTGAATAAATGACTAGCTCAAGCTAGCTGTTCATAATGAAAACGTCTATTTATTTATGAACATAACATGGCGTATCCAAGTTTTCTCCCTTGCTCTCCCAAGGGCACAGATTTTTACTGCGGTACAGTTCAGCAGGTGCCTGAAGACACTTACCTAAGTAGCTGATGTTCCCAAGTGGGTCTGGACAGTGAATCGCAACAGGCTATTTGACTGAAAAGGTCACCACACCTGAGCCCAATTCTGTCCTCGTCTCATGTCCACATGTGCAACAGGAGTATTTGGGTTTGATGGGTTTACCATCACTCGACCACCTACATAAGTGTGCAGAGGTCAATTGCTGGCCTAATCTGAGGCAGCTGATTTCAACTGGGCGAGTGGGAGGGCTGCTGCAATTGATATACAGTATGCACCTTGGGCTAGCGAGAGGAAAGTCAAGCAGGGCACGCATTCCTAATAGCTACCTACTATAAAGTGTTTGTGCATGGATGCTGGGTGAGAACAGGATTGAGCTGGGCAGTGATACCCCCATGGTCAAATAGCCCACCAACTCTCATTGCCAAGGTTCACACATGAAGGGTGACCAAATGGTGTGGTACCAGAAGGTGACCGACATCCCTGAAACTGTACCCCAGCAGGAGTCTGTGATGTCAGGAGGGGACTGGGGGCATAAACTAGGCAAAAAAAAAAATCACAGTTAGTTCTGCCAGCTTACCCCAGAAACAGACAGCAAAACACAGATAAATCTCACTGATGCTGTCAGATTTCCAAGATGAAAGTGATACGGTGCCTCTGATACTTGTTAAAGGCTGTAGCTTCAAAACCAATCAATAATGAATCTGCACAGTATCTTCCTTGTGTTCTGGTTTCATCGACCCTGTTCCCAGCTCCCAGCCTGTTTATTCTCCTGGGGGCTGCTTATCTCCACATTCTGCCCTCTTGGAAGGCAGGCAGGACCTTTCAGATAATGAACCCCTCTAGCTTTGACCAGCGTGCAGTCACTGACTGGGGAGCTTCCTTCCAGCTGCCCTGGTGAGCAGTGTTCACTCAGAGTGCTCTGTTACATTGGCCCAGAATTTGCTGGAGTGCGTCATGTTAGACATTTTCACTCGCCCTGCAGCTCAAAAAAATTTTGCGGCATAAATTGCTGGAAGTGCGAGCTGATAACGGTGCATTAACGGGGCATCTGGGACCTTAGCGAACGGCGGGACCAACAATCTGTCTCCATAACTAATGAGATTTAAGCACAGAGAAAGAAACAGAAGAAGGATGGAGAAGGAAATAGGGTGAATTAGAGTCAAATCAGGTGTCGAAAGAAAAAGAAAAATTGGATTAAGAGAGAGAGAGAAAAAAGAGACAGAGGAAAAGTAAGAAAAAAACATTTTAAATAAAAATTTTAATTTTAAAAACCTCGAAGAACAATATACGACCTGCAGGCATGAGACTCCACAGTTTTAGTGGTCCCCTTTCTGGGCTGGAGATGTTGAGTGGCATTGCAAGAACATAAATCTCATGAAAGGGATTCTTACATTGTGAAATACCAGCCCTAACTTCCTCCAGCGAGTTTAATTTGTTTTAACAGCATAAATGCAGCAATTTCTTGAAACTCCCGAGGAGGTTGAGGCGAGATCCTGTTTTCGCGAGGCTAGTGGCGGAGTGGCACAAATCGTCCAGCAATGTGTGGCGATTTGCAGCTCATGGCGTATCGCTTCCCCACCACAAATTGCTGGGTTATTTACACACTAATAACGGCAAGCGCCATTAAACAAGCCGTTATTATCCCAGCAAATTCGAGGCAAATCTTATCCATGAGTCTGGATGACGCTGCTAAAATACAGCAGTCTCTTCTACTCAATGTGCAGGAAGGAAAATGTACAAAGTGTAATAAAAATGATAGAAGCCTTGCTCTGTTGAGGAACACGATGTTCACTATGGAGGATAAGTATAAACAAAAGGAAAATAGACCCAAGTGTAAACTAAGTAAAGAGCCTCCAGACTGGAAGAAAAGATCAATTAAATTGGGAATCAAACAATAATATACAAATCCCACAGTGAAGAAGAAGGGAGGAACTCGGATAAGCTTAAAGATATCAGAGGTAGAGGGGATTCTGGAGATGAGGGGTTGATCAGGGCGTTACGTACTAAACACTGTCATTATCAGACAGCAGAATGTACTGATCAGACCTCACCTAGAACTCTGGGACGGCTCACCACAATACAAAGAAAATACAGACACACTGGACGGTGTGAGCAAACAGGAGAAGCACTGATCCCCCGTGTACAGGGGATGTGTTATGGCGAAAGATTAGAGAAATACAAGCTGTACAGCCTGCTAATAGTGGGGACAACTACGGCAAGGAATCTAAATTCCCGATTATCAAAATTCACGACAAGGCCTTGGACAACGTGGACCACTTTCCATACGTCGGGAGCCTACTGTCAACAAGGGCAGTCATCGATGACGAAGTCCAACACTGCCTTCAGTGTACCAGTGCAGCCTTCGGTCGCCTGAGGAAGAGAGTGTTGGAAGACCAGGACCTCAAACCCAGCACTAAGCTCATGGTCTACAGAGCAGCAGTGATACCCGCCCTGCTGTATGCCTCAGAGACATGGACCATGTACAGCAGGCACCTCAAAGCACTGGAGAGGTACCACCAACGCTGCCTCCGCAAGATCCTGCAAACCCATTGGCAGGATAGGTGCACCAACATCCGTGTTCTTGCTCAGGCCAACATCCCCAGCATCGAAGCTTTGACCACGCTCGATCAGCTCTGATGGACGGGCCACATCGTCCGCATACCCGATACGAGACTCCCAAAACAAGCGCTCTACTCGGAGCTCCGGCACGGCAAGAGAGCCCCAGGTGGGCAGAGGAAACGCTTCAAGGACACCCTCAAAGCCTCCTTGAAAAAGTGTAACATCCCCACCGACACCTGGGAATCCCTGGCCCAAGACCGCACAAAGTGGAGAAGCATCCGGGAAGGCGCCGAACACCTCGAGCCTCTTCGCCGGGAGCAAGCGGAAGCCAAGCGCAAACAGCGGAAGGAGCGCACATCAACCCAAGCACCCCACCAACCCGCCCCTTCAACCACCATCTGCCCCACCTGTGACAGAGACTGTAGGTCCCACAATGGACTCATCAGTCACCTGAGAACTCATTTTTAATGTGGAAGCAAGTCATCCTCGGTTCCGAGGGACTGCCTAAGAAGAGAAGAAGAATCTAAAATATTGAGTAGCTTAGATCAGGGAAAGACAGAGCATTACTTCAAAGTCAGTTAGGATCAGATGCATAAAGCTAAATTGGTGAAAATTAAATTTAAAATATTTTCGGGACAACTTTACTTAAAATGTGTTAAATGGAATAATTGGCCCAGCATGCTACTGGAGGCCAAAAGATTGTGGTCGTTCAAGATATTGTTGGATGTTATGGTACAAAGGGAGCTGGCTTCGATGGGAGCTTTCGGATACTAGAGCGTTGGGCTGTGATGGGACTGTTCAGGTATGAGAGGGATGGCTGTAATGGGAGAGTTAGGCTACTCGAGTATTGGCTTGTGATGGGAGGGTTAGGGTACTAAAGGGATGGGAGAGTTAGGGTACTAGAGGGATGGGCTTCAATAGGAGAGTTAGGGTACTCGAGCATTGGGTTGTGATGGGAGGGTTAGGGTACTAGAGGGATGGGAGAGTTAGAGTACTAGAGTGATGGGAGAGTTAGGGTACTAGAGGGATGGGAGAGTTAGGGTACTAGAGGGATGGGCTGTGATGGGAGAGTTAGTGTTCTAGAGGAAGGGGCTGTGATGGGAGAGTTAGTGTTCTAGAGGGAGGGGCTGCGATGGGAGAGTTAGTGTTCTAGAGGGAGGGGCTGTGATGGGAGAGTTAGTGTTCTAGAGGAAGGGGCTGTGATGGGAGAGTTAGTGTTCCAGAGGGAGGGGCTGCGATGGGAGAGTTAGTGTTCTAGAGGGAGGGGCTGTGATGGGAGAGTTAGTGTTCTAGAGGGAGGGGCTGTGATGGGAGAGTTAGTGTTCTAGAGGGAGGGGCTGTGATGGGAGAGTTAGTGTTCTAGAGGGAGGGGCTGTGATGGGAGAGTTAGTGTTCTAGAGGGAGGGGCTGTGATGGGAGAGTTAGTGTTCTAGAGGGATGGGCTGTGATGGGAGGGTTAGTGTTCTAGAGGGAGGGGCTGTGATGGGAGAGTTAGTGTTCTAGAGGGAGGGGCTGTGATGGGAGAGTTAGTGTTCTAGAGGGAGGGGCTGTGATGGGAGAGTTAGTGTTCTAGAGGGAGGGGCTGTGATGGGAGGGTTAGTGTTCTAGAGGGAGGGGCTGTGATGGGAGGGTTAGTGTTCTAGAGGGATGGGCTGCGATGGGAGGGTTAGTGTTCTAGAGGGGGGGCTGTGATGGGAGAGTTAGTGTTCTAGAGGGAGGGGCTGTGATGGGAGAGTTAGTGTTCTAGAGGGAGGGGCTGTGATGGGAGGGTTAGTGTTCTAGAGGGAGGGGTTGTGATGGGAGAGGTAGTGTTCTAGAGGGGGGGCTGTGATGGGAGGGTTAGTGTTCTAGAGGGAGGGGCTGCGATGGGAGAGTTAGTGTTCTAGAGGGAGGGGCTGTGATGGGAGAGTTAGTGTTCTAGAGGGATGGGCTGTGATGGGAGGGTTAGTGTTCTAGAGGGAGGGGCTGTGATGGGAGAGTTAGTGTTCTAGAGGGATGGGCTGTGATGGGAGGGTTAGTGTTCTAGAGGGAGGGGCTGCGATGGGAGAGTTAGTGTTCTAGAGGGATGGGCTGTGATGGGAGGGTTAGTGTTCTAGAGGGATGGGCTGTGATGGGAGGGTTAGTGTTCTAGAGGGAGGGGCTGCGATGGGAGGGTTAGTGTTCTAGAGGGAGGGGCTGTGATGGGAGGGTTAGTGTTCTAGAGGGAGGGGCTGTGATGGGAGGGTTAGTGTTCTAGAGGGATGGGCTGTGATGGGAGGGTTAGTGTTCTAGAGGGATGGGCTGTGATGGGAGAGTTAGTGTTCTAGAGGGAGGGGCTGTGATGGGAGAGTTAGGGTACTCGAGGGATGGGCTGTGATGGGAGAGTTAGGGTACTAGAGGAATGGGCTGTGATGGGAGAGTTAGTGTTCTAGCGGGATGGGCTGTGATGGGAGGGTTAGTGTTCTAGAGGGATGGGCTGTGATTGGAGAGTTAGTGTTCTAGCGGGAGGGGCTGTGATGGGAGAGTTAGTGTTCTAGCGGGATGGGCTGTGATGGGAGGGTTAGTGTTCTAGAGGGATGGGCTGTGATGGGTGGGTTAGTGTTCTAGAGGAATGGGCTGTGATGGGAGAGTTAGTGTTCTAGCGGGATGGGCTGTGATGGGTGGGTTAGTGTTCTAGAGGGATGGGCTGTGATTGGAGAGTTAGTGTTCTAGCGGGAGGGGCTGTGATGGGAGAGTTAGTGTTGTAGCGGGATGGGCTGTGATGGGAGGGTTAGTGTTCTAGAGGGATGGGCTGTGATGGGAGAGTTAGGGTACTCGAGGGATGGGCTGTGATGGGAGAGTTAGGGTACTCGAGGGATGGGCTGTGATGGGAGAGTTAGGGTACTAGAGGAATGTGCTGTGATGGGAGAGTTAGTGTTCTAGCGGGATGTGCTGTGATTGGAGAGTTAGTGTTCTAGCGGGAGGGGCTGTGATGGGAGAGTTAGTGTTCTAGCGGGATGGGCTGTGATGGGAGGGTTAGTGTTCTAGAGGGATGGGCTGTGATGGGAGGGTTAGTGTTCTAGAGGGATGGGCTGTGATTGGAGAGTTAGTGTTCTAGCGGGATGGGCTGTGATGGGAGGGTTAGTGTTCTAGAGGGATGGGCTGCGATGGGAATGATAAGCTACTTTGGTATTATCTCATGCTGACTGTCTTGTGTCATGTGACCTCAGTAGCTGTTCATCACTTGATAGCCCGGACAGCGAGTGTCAGTGGGGATCAGTCAGACCAGATCCTGCCCTTTCCACAAACACACCCTTTTCACACTGCAGGGCAACCAGGAACAGGAATGTTGGGTGAGCACAGTCAGCAGGGTTGAGGGAATAAACCTGGGGCCTCCCTGGTCTGTATGACAGCATTGTGTAGTTCATTTCCCTGCTGAACTGGAAGGGAGCTTTTGTCAGTGATTTGTTCAGACTTCTGTCTAATACAGAAGATGCATTTCTGTAAAAAACAATTAAACTCTCGCCTCAGGGTCAGAAGGCTGTTGGTTCAAAGTTCTCCATCAAGAGATTTGAGCACATAATCCAGGCTGACGCTTCAGTGCAGTACTGAGGGAGTGCTGCAATGTTGAATGCGTTATCTTTCGGCTGAGACATTACACCAAGTCTGCCTCCTCAGGTGGATGTAAGAGATCCCATGGCACTATTTGAAGAAGAGCCGTGGCATTCTCCCCAATGTTCTGGCCAATATTTATCCCTCAACCTGCATCTCCAAAACTGATGATCTGATCATTTATCTCATTGCTGTTTGTGGGATCTTGCTGTGCGCAAATTGGCTGCCGCGTTTCCCACATTACAACAGTGACTTCACTTCAGAAAAGTACTTCATTGGCTGTAAAGCGCTTTGGCATGTCCTAAGGTTGAGAAAGGTGCTATAGAAATGCAAGATCTTCCTTTCTTCATTAATTCAGTTGTACTCCCTGTTATTTACAGGTTCATTAAGAAGCAGGGGTTGGATCGACTCTTCCACGAATGTGACAACCACATGTGGCGCCTCGGAGACAGGCAGATCCCAGAAGGCATTGTGGTGGACGGCGGTTCTGACTGGTTCGCTCTGACACACAAGTTTGTTGATTATGTGGTACTCACACAGGATGAGCTGGTCAGTCAGCTGAAGCAGTTCTACTGGTATACACTGCTTCCAGCTGAGGTGAGAGCTGGCTGCTGCACACACCTATTCTTGGCAAATACAGTCTGTTCTGTGCCCATCAAAATGGGGGCTATTAGTGCTGGGGAATGGGACACTTTCCATTTCAGGCACCCAGTGTCAGCATCAAACACTCTCAGGGCAGGGACAGCGTGGGTTAGATACAGAGTAAAGCTCCCTCTACACTGTCCCATCAAACACTCTCAGGGCAGGGACAGCACGGGTTAGATACAGAGTAAAGCTCCCTCTACACTGTCTCATCAATCACTCCCAGGGCAGGTACAGCGTGGGTTAGATACAGAGTAAAGCTCCCTCTACACTGTCTCATCAATCACTCCCAGGGCAGGTACAGCGTGGGTTAGATACAGAGTAAAGCTCCCTCTACACTGTCCCATCAAACAATCCCAGGGCAGGTACAGCACGGGTTAGATACAGAGAAAAGCTCCCTCTACACTGTCCCATCAAACAATCCCAGGGCAGGTACAGCACAGGTTAGATACAGAGTAAAGCTCCCTCTACACTGTCCCATCAAACACTCCCAGGGCAGGTACAGCACGGGTTAGATACAGAGAAAAGCTCCCTCTACACTGTCCCATCAAACACTCCCAGGGCAGGTACAGCATGGGTTAGATACAGAGTAAAGCTCCCTCTACACTGTCCCATCAAACACTCCCAGGGCAGGTACAGCACAGGTTAGATACAGAGTAAAGCTCCCTCTACACTGTCTCATCAATCACTCCCAGGGCAGGTACCATCTCCTTTTGCCTTATATCATCATCCTTTTTATCTTTTAACCACTCCTGCCTTCTATCCTATCACAGACCATCCGTTTTGTTCTTTCCTCCCCCTCCGCCCCCCCCTTTCCCTGCCCCTGCACCTGGTTAAAACCTGTTACATCTCTAACTTTTTCGAGTTCTGACGAAGTGTCATCGACCTGAAACGTTAACTCTTGTTTCTCTCTCCACGATGCTGCCCGACCTGCTGAGTATTTCCAGCATTTTCTGTTTTTAATTACTGATTTCCAGCATCCGCAGTATTTTGCTTTTGTATAAGAATGTACCATAAGAACTGGCTTTCCATAATTGCCTCCCCTCCCCTCCTAAAGATGCTGGCTGTTGTTGGGGTACAGTTCCATGGGTGATGAACGCCCTTTGGTACTTCACCCAAGTTCCCATTCTTTGTGTGTGTGAGCCTAGACGATGAGAGTTGGTAGGCTAATGAACCATGGAGGGCATCATAGTGACGCCTGACTCTGTACTCACCAGAGATCTGCAAATGCACACGTTCCAGCAGGGGAGCCCTGGACAGTAGTCAGGGGCAGGAACCCTGGCTGCTTTTATATGTTGTCCCCTCTCTAACCCTGGGAGTTTGAGGCCAATTGTACTGCCCTAGTCCCGCCCCAGCTGAGATTAACCAGCTCGGCACAGACTTGTGATTGAATCTGTGACCTTCTGGCCAGTATGTGCTGCTGGGCACTTTGTTTTTATCATGTTGTAGGTATTCGTGTTGACCTCTGAGGACGAATGCCCACTAAATAATTGAGTTCGACTTCAGACGAACAATAAGTAAGTTGTTTATTTACGGAAACTGACGAAATACAGTAGGTAAGCTAGCTTGATACAGGAGCACCGCGATGTAGGTCTTTCCCCGACGGGGACTGAGTCCCTGGTCCTCGGGAGAGCGTGATGACGTCATCACGCTCAGTCGCGTTTTCCCGCGCTTCGGTTGTCACGTGACTGCTCACCTGGGCCGGCGCTGGCCGTTAATGCCGAAGTCGCGATCGCGGGAGCAGAAGCTGGAGGCCGCGCTGGCGCTTGTCGCGGAGGGTCGCGTCGCTCCTGTCTGCCGGCCGGTGCGGCCGAAGTCGCGGTAGGCCGGGCTGTGCCAGCGGCCGTCACGCATACGTCACGTCATGCGTGACGTGACGTCAGCGCGTTGGGGCGCGTCTTAAAGGGGCAACGGCCCCCGAAGGTAAGTTAAAGGGGCAACAGCCCAAACAGGTAAGTAATGTACATACAGTTAGGTTAAAGTGAATTATATACATTAAATGTGTAAGGGACACCCGGTGGAAACGCCACATGCGCCCCCCCAGAATTCGCTTTAACAAAAGTCCAAAGATGAGATGGTCCGCCGAGCTGATGGCCTCGGCGGGCGTGCTGTCTCGACTTGGCGGGCGAGGTCTTAAGATGCTGGTCATAAACGGATCCTTACGCGCGTCGAGGCGAATAAAACGTGTCCATCCAGCGAAGGACCGTGAAGCCGTGCGACCTCTGCAGCCCGTGGTTCGAAGGGGCGCCTGGGCAAAACAGCAGGCCGTGTCGTAGAGGTGGACGGTCGTACCTGGTGTGCCGTAACAACGATGGGCGGCAGATGGTCAGGCGGGCGATGTCAAAACATGTTGGCCAACTCGTGGTGGCCTGCCAGCTGGGCAGGCGCGGATTATGGCCTTGTCGACGTTAGCGGAAAAAGAAAAACACAAAGGCCCCAATCTGACGAAATCTGCAGGAGACTGGAACGCACGGAACGGTGCATGCCGTAGTGTTACGACAGTAACACAACAGAGAGTGCAGAAACAGGGAGTTGTAACTCGTCAAAGAATGTCCGAGTTGTTGTTTACCCGTTTCTTTGGGTGCTTGACTGGAAATAACAAGGATTGTCCCTTAAGTTTTGAAATTCTGATGCTGCGAAACTGTGAGGAGCTTTTAGGATGATGGTAGGACTAAAAGGTTCACTGGGCCTGTTTTGAGCCTCATTTTCTTAAGTCCTCTTCACTGACGGGAGTGACCAAATCGAGGTCCGCATTAGGCAGGCAATTGGAAGAGCTACAGTCCAAACGGTGACGCAACATTTTTACCCCTCGATTGCCCCTGCCAAAGCGTTCGAGCTAAATAGCTGGTGAGATAGCGGCATTGAGGAAACGATTGAGCAAGGGGGTGTGCATCTTGAGCTCCAGTTCTGACTCTTGCTCTACTTGTCCATTGAGGATTGGGTTATCAATCACACGCATGTCAAAGGCAGATCCTAAAAAGGATGGTTTGTGAGTCTCGTTGGCTGTAGCGCTGGTGTAAGGAGACTGAGCTGTGGATACATTCCAATATTCCCCAAACAAGCCAACCTGAAGGTTTCACTGAGCGAGACTGCTACGTAGTTGTTCGCTTGGGCCATTATTGTTCCGTGTGAGTCTTCCGAAGAAAACGGTCACATTCATTTCATTAAATCACTGAGAGGCTTCCACGAAGTGTCATTTCATATAGTAGGGCGGACAGAAGTTGTCAGTGATGTCTCATCTCCGAATTACATTCAACTCCGTGCCTTGCAGTGCGAACGGAGCCGGAAGTTAACCAGGTGGACTGGGAAACATTTGCTATTTATTGTCAATCGACGTACAGCTTTGCTGCAAATCCTTGATGGGTACAGCTTCGCACGAATCCTGTGCCCACTAGCCCTGGCGGGCAGGTTACTGCTGAACTTGGCACGGACCATGCCACTGTTTCAATGAGCACGAGTCTTGTGTGGTTTACCACCAGGAGTGACAGTGTTGTTCTTTGCTTTGTAGACGTAGGCACATCTCGTGCCCAGGTAAAATTCCGTTTCATCGCGACAATAAACCCCCTCAATCTTCAGGAGAGCAGTGTGCCCTCTTTGGTTTCGAATGCCTTGTTTAAAGCCAGTAAACACAGCTTTGCATCACAATCGTCCAGGCATTGCGAGAGCGTGCGGGGCAGCTGAATAGCCTGCCCGAGAATCCAAGCTGGAGGAAGGAGGACTCATTCCAGGTCCTGACGATGCAGAGGATGTGCCTGGAGCTGCAGATGTAACTTCTCTCTCCTTATTTAACCGATTCCTCCTCCTGTCTATGGATGCCACTTCAGACTTCAAAGACATGTAATATTTTCCGATCACCTGTAGTTTGTCCTGTAGGAAGGCTATTCGTTCAGTGCTTGTCAGGTCGTTAAAGCCAGCCAACATGTGAACTGGGCTGACTGGTCTGGCCCTGGCAATCCTCTGTTCCACTACCAACAAAGGTTTCTTCTGGCGCAGTTATTTAGCAGAGGAATCGGTTTCTTCGGTCAAGCCGTTTGTCCATCTCCATGGGTGGAGAATTCTGGAACATGTCGTCCACCGAGAGAAAGGACCTAAAGGTTGTAGTCTTAGAGCCCCATCATCCCGGATTCACCCCTCTGTCCGAGCTTGAGCCGTCTGGTTCGCAAATTATACGCGCGGAATCCAGTACTTGTTAAAATCAGAGTGCAGGCTTTCGACCTTCTGTAGCATAAAACCTGTTTCTAGCACGTGCTCTATGGAGGGGGATCGCTTCTGGACCCTTGTGCTGCTGGACCAGAGAAAGGGTGGGACGGACCGGGTCGTCGCTGGTGTCGGTGGGGGGGAAACTGCCGGGAAGGCGGCAACGCTGCTTGTTGTTGCTGTTGACTTAGTGGAACTACTGCCGAAAAGGCGGCACGCTTCTCTTACTCGCCGCCAAGTATGGTAGGTAACACAACCAGCAGGCCGACGGACTAGTGCGTCGACGACGGGGAACGAGTCGTCGTTTTTCATGAGGGATGGGTCCTCGTGGTTCGCGAGGAGTGCGTCCTCGTGGTTCGCGGGGGTGAGTCCTCGTGGTATCCCCGCCGGGCGCGCTCCGATCTTGTGGGCCCGAACGTGATGTACCCCGCGCTTGGAGAGATTTATACTTGCGGTTGCGTTGGATGTAGAGGCGGACGACCCGCGTGGCGGTAGAAGAGTCGACTACGGGGACAGTGAGCAAATGCGTGGTCTGCTCCGCGTCGATGTTCCCGGTGAACTGGGCTTCTACCTTTACAAAATACGAGGGCGGTTGTTTCTCCCTGAATTGCGGCAGCGACAGCGAAACGGCTGGTGCTGCCATGGCGTGCTTCTTTTGTGAAAAACGTTCACAAAAATCCAGGTCCGGCTGTGTTTTAGTCCGTAGAAAACGGGATCGCCTCTGGACTGCGCTTCCTTTGCGAATACGTTCGCAAAGACGGGGTCGCCGGGTTCAGGCTGCGTGCTTCCTCCGTGAAAACCGTCCACGGAGTCGGTTGTTCGTCAGTCGTCTTCTGTGAAGACGAGGCTCCGGTTGCGTGATTCTTCCATGAAAAACGTTCACGGTTTCGGGGTCACCAATTGTAGGTATTCGTGTTGACCTCTGAGGACGAATGCCTACTAAATAATTGAGTTCGACTTCAGACGAACAATAAGTAAGTTGTTTATTTACGGAAACTGACGAAATACAGTAGGTAAGCTAGCTTGGTACAGGAGCACCGCGATGTAGGTCTTTCCCCGACGGGGACTCCACGAGGACTGAGTCCCTGGCCCTCGGGAGAGCGTGATGACGTCATCACGCTCAGTCGCATTTTCCCGCGCTTCGGTTGTCACGTGACTGCTCACCTGGGCCGGCGCTGGCCGTTAAGGCCGACGTCACGATCGCGGGAGCAGAAGCCGGAGGCCGCGCTGGCGCTTGTCGCGGAGGGTCGCGTCGCTCCTGTCTGCCGGCCGGTGCGGCCGAAGTCGCAGCAGGCCGGGCTGTGCCAGCGGCCGTCACGCATACGTCACGTCATGCGTGACGTAACGGCAGCGCGCTGGGGCGCGTCTTAAAGGGGCAACGGCCCCCGAAGGTAAGTTAAAGGGGCAACAGCCCAAACAGGTAAGTAATGTACATACAGTTAGGTTAAAGTGAATTATATACATTAAATGTGTAAGGGACACCCGGTGGAAACACCACAATGTTCCTGTGTCTTGGTTCAGACAGGTGTAAGTAGATAAACCTCTACCCAGTGCAGTTATGTAGTTAGGAGTTTTGATTTTGCGAGTAAATCAGAGCCGAATAGATGCAATTAATCAACTTCCACTAATGTGACACATGGGCAGGCATTTGACAGTAAATCATACACGCTTGAAAAGTAGGGAAAAAGTGCTAGCAGTGGGGTATTGACAGTGCATGTGGGACAGGCTGAGGCGAGGCACTTCTTCCCCTGCAATGCACCAAGAGAGCAAATGTATTTAATTTCTAACTAAATAGGAAAGGTTCATAAGGTTGGCCGTGTTGTTTCTGGAAAGGAAGAGATTTCGAGGTGACTTGATTGAAGCTTTCAAGATTATGAAAGAATTGACTTAAGTTGTTTGTGATGGTGAAGGTTTCAAATCTCAGGGGGCGCAAACTCAAAATGGGTCAGTTGGGAATAAGAAGGGAAGTCGGGATCTTTATCATCCAAAGGGCAACAGAGTTTTGGAATAATTTAGCAGGGAGAAAGTTTAAAGTGGGCAGATAAGAACAGAAGAAAAGGTGAAGACAAAAACATGTGGTTTGGCCATACAAAACCCTAACTCTCCCTGGAGGCCCATCCCTCCAGTACTATAACTCTCCCTGGAGGCCCATCCCCCCAGTACTATATCTCTCCAATTGAAGCCCATCCCTCCAGTACTATAACTCTCCAATCGAAGCCCATCCCTCCAGTACTATAACTCTCCAATCGAAGCCCATCCCTCCAGTACTATAACTCTCCAATTGAAGCCCATCCCTCCAGAACTATAACTCTCCAATCGAGGCCCATCCCCCCAGTACTATAACTCTCCAATCGAAGCCCATCCCTCCAGTACTATAACTCTCCAATCGAAGCCCATGCCCCCAGTACTATAACTCTCCAATCGAGGCCCATCCCTCCAGTACTATAACTCTCCAATCGAAGCCCATCCCCCCAGTACTATAACTCTCCAATCGAGGCCCATCCCCCCAGTACTATGACTCTCCAATCGAGGCCCATCCACCCAGTACTATAACTCTCCAATCGAGGCCCATCCCGCCAGTACTATAACTCTCCAATTGAAGCCCATCCCACCAGTACTATAACTCTCCAATCGAGGCCCATCCCTCCGGTACTATAACTCTCCAATCGAAGCCAATCCCACCAGTACTATAACTCTCCAATCGAGGCCCATCCCTCCAGTACTATAACTCTCCAATCGAAGCCCATCCCTCCAGTACTATAACTCTCCAATCGAAGCCCAGCCCCCAGTACTATAACTCTCCAATCGAAGCCCATCCCCCCAGTACTATAACTCTCCAATCGAAGCCCATCCCTCCAGTACTATAACTCTCCAATCGAAGCCCATCCCCCCAGTACTATAACTCTCCAATCGAAGCCCATCCCCCCAGTACTATAACTCTCCAATCGAAGCCCATCCCTCCAGTACTATAACTCTCCAATCGAAGCCCATCCCCCCAGTACTATAACTCTCCAATCGAAGCCCATCCCTCCAGCACTATAACTCTCCAATCGAAACGCATCCCCCCAGTACTATAACTCTCCAATCGAAGCCCATCCCTCCAGTACTATAACTCTCCAATCGAGGCCCATCCCTCCAGTACTATAACTCTCCAATCGAGGCCCATCCCCCCAGTACTATAACTCTCCAATCGAAGCCCATTCCCCCAGGACGATAACTCTCCAATCGAAGCCCATCCCCCCAGTACTATAACTCTCCAATCAAGGCCCATCCCCCCAGTACTATACCTCTCCAATCGAAACCAATCCCCCCAGTACTATAACTCTCCAATCGAAGCCCATCCCTCCAGTACTATAACTCTCCAATCGAGGCCCATCCCTCCAGTACTATAACTCTCCAATCGAAGCCTAGCCCCCAGTACTATAACTCTCCAATCGAAGCCCATCCCTCCAGTACTATAACTCTCCAATCGAAGCCCAGCCCCCAGTACTATAACTCTCCAATCGAAGCCCATCCCCCCAGTACTATAACTCTCCAATCGAAGCCCATCCCTCCAGTACTATAACTCTCCAATCGAAGCCCATCCCCCCAGAACTATAACTCTCCAATCGAAGCCCATCCCGCCAGTACGATAACTCTCCAATCGAAGCCCAGCCCCCAGTCCTATAACTCTCCAATCGAAGCCCATCCCCCCAGTACTATAACTCTCCAATCGAAGCCCATCCCTCCAGTACTATAACTCTCCAATCGAAGCCCATCCCTCCAGTACTATAACTCTCCAATCGAAGCCCAGCCCCCAGTACTTTTACTCTCCAATCGAAGCCCATCCCCCCAGTACTATAACTCTCCAATCGAAGCCCATCCCTCCAGGACTATAACTCTCCAATCGAAGCCCATCCCCCCAGTACTATAACTCTCCAATCGAAGCCCATCCCCCCAGTACTATAACTCTCCAATCGAAGCCCATCCCTCCAGTACTATAACTCTCCAATCGAAGCCCATCCCCCCAGTACTATAACTCTCCAATCGAAGCCCATCCCTCCAGTACTATAACTCTCCAATCGAAACCCATCCCCCCAGTACTATAACTCTCCAATCGAAGCCCATCCCTCCAGTACTATAACTCTCCAATCGAGGCCCATCCCTCCAGTACTATAACTCTCCAATCGAGGCCCATCCCCCCAGTACTACAACTCTCCAATCGAAGCCCATCCCCCCAGTACGATAACTCTCCAATCGAAGCCCATCCCCCCAGTACTATAACTCTCCAATCGAAGCCCATCCCCCCAGTACGATAACTCTCCAATCGAAGCCCATCCCTCCAGTACTATAACTCTCCAATCGAAGCCCATCCCCCAGTACTATAACTCTCCAATCGAAGCCCATCCCCCCAGTACTATAACTCTCCAATCGAAGCCCATCCTACCAGTACTATAACTCTCCAATCGAAGCCCATCCCCCCAGTAATATACCTCTCCAATCGAAACCAATCCCCCCAGTACTATAACTCTCCAATCGAAGCCCATCCCTCCAGTACTATAACTCTCCAATCGAGGCCCATCCCTCCAGTACTATAACTCTCCAATCGAAGCCCAGCCGCCAGTACTATAACTCTCCAATCGAAGCCCATCCCCCCAGTACTATAACTCTCCAATCAAGGCCCATCCGTCCAGTATTATAACTCTCAAATCGAAGCCCATCCCTCCAGTACTATAACTCTCCAATCGAAGCCCATCCCTCCAGTACTATAACTCTCCAATCGAAGCCCATCCCTCCAGTACTATAACTCTCCAATCGAAGCCCAGCCCCCAGTACTATAACTCTCCAATCGAAGCCCATCCCCCCAGTACTACAACTCTCCAATCGAAGCCCATCCCTCCAGTACTATAACTCTCCAATCGAAGCCCATCCCCCCAGTACTATAACTCTCCAATCGAAGCCCATCCCCCCAGTACTATAACTCTCCAATCGAAGCCCATCCCTCCAGTACTATAACTCTCCAATCGAAGCCCATCCCCCCAGTACTATAACTCTCCAATCGAAGCCCATCCCTCCAGTACTATAACTCTCCAATCGAAACCCATCCCCCCAGTACTATAACTCTCCAATCGAAGCCCACCCCTCCAGTACTTTCACTCTCCAATCGAGGCCCATCCCTCCAGTACTATAACTCTCCAATCGAGGCCCATCCCCCCAGTACGATAACTCTCCAATCGAAGCCCATTCCCCCAGTACGATAACTCTCCAATCGAAGCCCATCCCCCCAGTACTATAACTCTCCAATCGAGGCCCATCCCTCCAGTACTATAACTCTCCAATCGAAGCCCATCCCCCCAGTATTATAACTCTCAAATCGAAGCCCATCCCTCCAGTACTATAACTCTCCAATCGAAGCCCATCCCTCCAGTACTATAACTCTCCAATCGAAGCCCATCCCTCCAGTACTATAACTCTCCAATCGAAGCCCATCCCTCCAGTACTATAACTCTCCAATCGAAGCCCAGCCCCCAGTACTATAACTCTCCAATCGAAGCCCATCCCCCCAGTACTATAACTCTCCAATCGAAGCCCATCCCCCCAGTACTATAACTCTCCAATCGAAGCCCATCCCCCCAGTACTATAACTCTCCAATCGAAGCCCATCCCCCCAGTACTATAACTCTCCAATCGAAGCCCATCCCTCCAGTACTATAACTCTCCAATCGAAGCCCAGCCCCCAGTACTATAACTCTCCAATCGAAGCCCATCCCCCCAGTACTATAACTCTCCAATCGAAGCCCATCCCTCCAGTACTATAACTCTCCAATCGAAGCCCATCCCCCCAGAACTATAACTCTCCAATCGAAGCCCATCCCTCCAGTACTATAACTCTCCAATCGAAGCCCAGCCCCCAGTCCTATAACTCTCCAATCGAAGCCCATCCCCCCAGTACTATAACTCTCCAATCGAAGCCCATCCCTCCAGTACTATAATTCTCCAATCGAAGCCCATCCCTCCAGTACTATAACTCTCCAATCGAAGCCCAGCCCCCAGTACTTTTACTCTCCAATCGAAGCCCATCCCCCCAGTACTATAACTCTCCAATCGAAGCCCATCCCTCCAGGACTATAACTCTCCAATCGAAGCCCATCCCCCCAGTACTATAACTCTCCAATCGAAGCCCATCCCCCCAGTACTATAACTCTCCAATCGAAGCCCATCCCCCAGTACTATAACTCTCCAATCGAAGCCCATCCCCCCAGGACTATAACTCTCCAATCGAAGCCCATCCCTCCAGTACTATAACTCTCCAATCGAAACCCATCCCCCCAGTACTATAACTCTCCAATCGAAGCCCATCCCTCCAGTACTATAACTCTCCAATCGAGGCCCATCCCTCCAGTACTATAACTCTCCAATCGAGGCCCATCCCCCCAGTACTATAACTCTCCAATCGAAGCCCATCCCCCCAGTACGATAACTCTCCAATCGAAGCCCATCCCCCCAGTACTATAACTCTCCAATCGAGGCCCATCCCTCCAGTACTATAACTCTCCAATCGAAGCCCATCCCCCCAGTATTATAACTCTCAAATCGAAGCCCATCCCTCCAGTACTATAACTCTCCAATCGAAGCCCATCCCTCCAGTACTATAACTCTCCAATCGAAGCCCATCCCTCCAGTACTATAACTTTCCAATCGAAGCCCAGCCACCAGTACTATAACTCTCCAATCGAAGCCCATCCCCCCGTACTATAACTCTCCAATCGAAGCCCATCCCCCCAGTACTATAACTCTCCAATCGAAGCACATCCCCCCAGTACTATAACTCTCCAATCGAAGCCCATCCCCCCAGTACTATAACTCTCCAATCGAAGCCCATCCCCCCAGTACTATAACTCTCCAATCGAAGCCCATCCCTCCAGTACTATAACTCTCCAATCGAAGCCCATCCCCCAGTACTATAACTCTCCAATCGAAGCCCATCCCCCCAGTACTATAACTCTCCAATCGAAGCCCATCCTACCAGTACTATAACTCTCCAATCGAAGCCCATCCCCCCAGTACTATAACTCTCCAATCAAGGCCCATCCCCCCAGTAATATACCTCTCCAATCGAAACCAATCCCCCCAGTACTATAACTCTCCAATCGAAGCCCATCCCTCCAGTACTATAACTCTCCAATCGAGGCCCATCCCTCCAGTACTATAACTCTCCAATCGAAGCCCAGCCCCCAGTACTATAACTCTCCAATCGAAGCCCATCCCCCCAGTACTATAACTCTCCAATCAAGGCCCATCCGTCCAGTATTATAACTCTCAAATCGAAGCCCATCCCTCCAGTACTATAACTCTCCAATCGAAGCCCATCCCTCCAGTACTATAACTCTCCAATCGAAGCCCATCCCTCCAGTACTATAACTCTCCAATCGAAGCCCAGCCCCCAGTACTATAACTCTCCAATCGAAGCCCATCCCCCCAGTACTATAACTCTCCAATCGAAGCCCAGCCCCCAGTACTATAACTCTCCAATCGAAGCCCATCCCTCCAGTACTATAACTCTCCAATCGAAGCCCATCCCCCCAGTACTATAACTCTCCAATCGAAGCCCATCCCCCCAGTACTATAACTCTCCAATCGAAGCCCATCCCTCCAGTACTATAACTCTCCAATCGAAGCCCATTCCCCCAGTACTATAACTCTCCAATCGAAGCCCATCCCTCCAGTACTATAACTCTCCAATCGAAACCCATCCCCCCAGTACTATAACTCTCCAATCGAAGCCCACCCCTCCAGTACTTTCACTCTCCAATCGAGGCCCATCCCTCCAGTACTATAACTCTCCAATCGAGGCCCATCCCCCCAGTACAAGAACTCTCCAATCGAAGCCCATTCCCCCAGTACGATAACTCTCCAATCGAAGCCCATCCCCCCAGTACTATAACTCTCCAATCGAGGCCCATCCCTCCAGTACTATAACTCTCCAATCGAAGCCCATCCCCCCAGTATTATAACTCTCAAATCGAAGCCCATCCCTCCAGTACTATAACTCTCCAATCGAAGCCCATCCCTCCAGTACTATAACTCTCCAATCGAAGCCCATCCCTCCAGTACTATAACTCTCCAATCGAAGCCCAGCCCCCAGTACTATAACTCTCCAATCGAAGCCCATCCCCCCAGTACTATAACTCTCCAATCGAAGCCCATCCCCCCAGTACTATAACTCTCCAATCGAAGCCCATCCCCCCCAGCACTATAACTCTCCAATCGAAGCCCATCCCTCCATTACTATAACTCTCCAATCGAGGCCCATCCCTCCAGTACTATAACTCTCCAATCGAAGCCCATCCCCCCAGTACTATAACTCTCCAATCGAAGCCCATCCCCCCAGTACTATAACTCTCCAATCGAAGCCCATCCCCCCAGTACTATAACTCCAATCGAAGCCCATCCCCCCAGTACTATAACTCTCCAATCGAAGCCCATCCCTCCAGTACTATAACTCTCCAATCGAATCCCATCCCCCCAGTACTATAACTCTCCAATCGAGGCCCATCCCCCCAGTACTATAACTCTCCAATCGAAGCCCATCCCCCAGTACTATAACTCTCCAATCGAAGCCCATCCCCCCAGTACTATCACTCTCCAATCGAAGCCCATCCCCCCAGTACTATAACTCTCCAATCAAGGCCCATCCGTCCAGTACTGTAACTCTCCAATCGAAGCCCGTCCCTCCAGTACTATAACTCTCCAATCGAAGCCCATCCCCCCAGGACTATAACTCTCCAATCGAAGCCCATACCTCCAGTACTATAACTCTCCAATCGAAGCCCATCCCTCCAGTACTATAACTCTCCAATCGAAGAGCGTCCCTCCAGTGCTATGACTCTCCAATCGAGGCCCATCCCTCCAGTACTATAACTCTCCAATCGAAGCCCATCCCCCCAGTACTATCACTCTCCAATCGAAGCCCATCCCCCCAGTACTATAACTCTCCAATCAAGGCCCATCCGTCCAGTACTATAACTCTCCAATCGAAGCCCATCCGTCCAGTACTATAACTCTCCAATCGAAGCCCATCCCCCCAGTACTATAATTCTCCAATCGAAGCCCATACCTCCAGTACTATAACTCTCCAATCGAAGCCCATCCCTCCAGTACGAGAACTCTCCAATCGAAGACCGTCCCTCCAGTGCTATAACTCTCCAATCGAGGCGCATCCCTCCAGTACTATAACTCTCCAATCGAAGCCCATCCCCCCAGTACTATAACTCTCCAATCGAAGCCCATCCCCCCAGTACTATAACTCTCCAATCGAAGCCCATCCCTCCAGTACTATAACTCTCCAATCGAAGCCCATCCCCCCAGTACTATAACTCTCCAATCAAGGCCCATCCCCCCAGTACTATACCTCTCCAATCGAGTCCCATCCCCCCAGTACTATAACTCTCCAATCGAAGCCCATCCCCCCAGTACTATAACTCTCCAATCGAAGCCCATCCCCCCAGTACTATAACTCTCCAATCGAAGCCCATCCCTCCAGTACTATAACTCTCCAATCGAAGCCCATTCCCCAGTACTATAACTCTCCAATCGAAGCCCATCCCCCCAGTACTATAACTCTCCAATCGAAGCCCATCCTACCAGTACTATAACTCTCCAATCGAAGCCCATCCCCCCAGTACTATAACTCTCCAATCGAAGCCCATCCCCCCCAGCACTATAACTCTCCAATCGAAGCCCATCCCTCCAGTACTATAACTCTCCAATCGAGGCCCATCCCTCCAGTACTATAACTCTCCAATCGAAGCCCATCCCCCCAGTACTATAACTCTCCAGTCGAAGCCCATCCCCCCAGTACTATAACTCTCCAATCGAAGCCCATCCCTCCAGTACTATAACTCTCCAATCGAAGCCCATCCCCCCAGTACTATAACTCTCCAATCGAAGCCCATCCCCCCAGCACTATAACTCTCCAATCGAAGCCCATCCCTCCAGTACTATAACTCTCCAATCGAATCCCATCCCCCCAGTACTATAACTCTCCAATCGAGGCCCATCCCCCCAGTACGATAACTCTCCAATCGAAGCCCATCCCCCAGTACTATAACTCTCCAATCGAAGCCCATCCCCCCAGTACTATAACTCTCCAATCGAAGCCCATCCGTCCAGTCCTATAACTCTCCAATCGAAGCCCATCCCCGCAGTACTATAACTCTCCAATCGAAGCCCATCCCTCCAGCACTATAACTCTCCAATCGAGGCCCATCCCCCCAGTACTATAACTCTCCAATCGAAGCCCATCCCCCCAGTACTATCACTCTCCAATCGAAGCCCATCCCCCCAGTACTATAACTCTCCAATCAAGGCCCATCCGTCCAGGACTGTAACTCTCCAATCGAAGCCCGTCCCTCCAGTACTATAACTCTCCAATCGAAGCCCATCCCCCCAGTACTATAACTCTCCAATCGAAGCCCATACCTCCAGTACTATAACTCTCCAAGCGAAGCCCATCCCTCCAGTACTATAACTCTCCAATCGAAGACCGTCCCTCCAGTGCTATAACTCTCCAATCGAGGCCCATCCCTCCAGTACTATAACTCTCCAATCGAAGCCCATCCCCCCAGTACTATCACTCTCCAATCGAAGCCCATCCCCCCAGTACTATAACTCTCCAATCAAGGCCCATCCGTCCAGTACTATAACTCTCCAATCGAAGCCCATCCGTCCAGTACTATAACTCTCCAATCGAAGCCCATCCCCCCAGTACTATAACTCTCCAATCGAAGCCCATACCTCCAGTACTATAACTCTCCAATCGAAGCCCATCCCTCCAGTACTATAACTCTCCAATCGAAGACCGTCCCTCCAGTGCTATAACTCTCCAATCGAGGCCCATCCCTCCAGTACTATAACTCTCCAATCGAAGCCCATCCCCCCAGTACTATAACTCTCCAATCGAAGCCCATCCCCCCAGTACTATAACTCTCCAATCGAAGCCCATCCCTCCAGTACTATAACTCTCCAATCGAAGCCCATCCCCCCAGTACTATAACTCTCCAATCAAGGCCCATCCCCCCAGTACTATACCTCTCCAATCGAGTCCCATCCCTCCAGTACTGTAACTCTCCAATCGAAGCCCATCCCTCCAGTACTATAACTCTCCAATCGAGGCCCATCCCTCTAGTACTATAACTCTCCAATCGAAGCCCATCCCTCCAGCACTATAACTCTCCAATCGAGGCCCACCCCCCCCAGTACTATAACTCTCCAATCGAAGCCCATCCCCCCAGTACTATAGCTCTCCAATCGAAGCCCATCCCCCCAGTACTATAACTCTCCAATCGAAGCCCATCCCTCCAGCACTATAACTCTCCAATCGAGGCCCACCCCCCCAGTACTATAACTCTCCAATCGAAGCCCATCCCCCCAGTACTATAACTCTCCAATCGAAGCCCATCCCCCCAGTACTATAACTCTCCAATCGAAGCCCATCCCTCCAGTACTATAACTCTCCAATCGAAGCCCATCCCCCCAGTACTATAACTCTCCAATCAAGGCCCATCCCCCCAGTACTATACCTCTCCAATCGAGTCCCATCCCTCCAGTACTGTAACTCTCCAATCGAAGCCCATCCCTCCAGTACTATAACTCTCCAATCGAGGCCCATCCCTCTAGTACTATAACTCTCCAATCGAAGCCCATCCCTCCAGCACTATAACTCTCCAATCGAGGCCCACCCACCCAGTACTATAACTCTCCAATCGAAGCCCATCCCCCCAGCACTATAACTCTCCAATCGAAGCCCATCCCCCCAGTACTATAACTCTCCAATCGAAGTCCATCCCCCCAGTACTATAACTCTCCAATCGAAGCCCATCCCCCCAGTACTATAACTCTCCAATCGAAGCCCATCCCCCCAGTATTATAACTCTCCAATCGAAGCCCATCCCCCCAGTACTATAACTCTCCAATCGAAGCCCATCCCCCCAGTACTATAACTCTCCAATCGAGGCCCATCCCCCCAGTACAATAACTCTCCAATCGAAGCCCATCCCTCCAGTACTATAACTCTCCAATCGAGGCCCATCCCCCCAGTACTATAACTCTCCAATCGAAGCCCATCCCTCCAGTACTATAACTCTCCAATCGAAGCCCATCCCCCCAGTACTATAACTCTCCAATCGAAGCCCATCCCTCCAGTACTATAACTCTCCAATCGAAGCCCATCCCCCCAGTACGACAACTCTCCAATCAAGGCCCATCCCCCCAGTACTATACCTCTCCAATCGAGTCCCATCCCTCCAGTACTATAACTCTCCAATCGAAGCCCATCCCTCCAGTACTATAACTCTCCAATCGAAGCCCATCCCCCCAGTACTATAACTCTCCAATCGAAGCCCATCCCTCCAGTACTATAACTCTCCAATCGAGGCCCATCCCCCCAGTACTATATCTCTCCAATCGAGGCCCATCCCCCCAGTACTATAACTCTCCAATCAAGGCCCATCCGTCCAGTACTGTAACTCTCCAATCGAAGCCCGTCCCTCCAGTACTATAACTCTCCAATCGAAGCCCATCCCCCCAGTACTATAACTCTCCAATCGAAGCCCATACCTCCAGTACTATAACTCTCCAATCGAAGCCCATCCCCCCAGTACTATCACTCTCCAATCGAAGCCCATCCCCCCAGTACTATAACTCTCCAATCAAGGCCCATCCGTCCAGTACTGTAACTCTCCAATCGAAGCCCGTCCCTCCAGTACTATAACTCTCCAATCGAAGCCCATCCCCCCAGTACTATAACTCTCCAATCGAAGCCCATACCTCCAGTACTATAACTCTCCAATCGAAGCCCATCCCTCCAGTACTATAACTCTCCAATCGAAGACCGTCCCTCCAGTGCTATAACTCTCCAATCGAGGCCCATCCCTCCAGTACTATAACTCTCCAATCGAAGCCCATCCCCCCAGTACTATCACTCTCCAATCGAAGCCCATCCCCCCAGTACTATAACTCTCCAATCAAGGCCCATCCGTCCAGCACTATAACTCTCCAATCGAAGCCCATCCGTCCAGTACTATAACTCTCCAATCGAAGCCCATCCCCCCAGTACTATCACTCTCCAATCGAAGCCCATCCCCCCAGTACTATAACTCTCCAATCAAGGCCCATCCGTCCAGTACTGTAACTCTCCAATCGAAGCCCGTCCCTCCAGTACTATAACTCTCCAATCGAAGCCCATCCCCCCAGTACTATAACTCTCCAATCGAAGCCCATCCCTCCAGCACTATAACTCTCCAATCGAGGCCCACCCCCCCAGTACTATAACTCTCCAATCGAAGCCCATCCCCCCAGTACTATAACTCTCCAATCGAAGCCCATCCCCCCAGTACTATAACTCTCCAATCGAAGCCCATCCCTCCAGTACTATAACTCTCCAATCGAAGCCCATCCCCCCAGTACTATAACTCTCCAATCAAGGCCCATCCCCCCAGTACTATACCTCTCCAATCGAGTCCCATCCCTCCAGTACTGTAACTCTCCAATCGAAGCCCATCCCTCCAGTACTATAACTCTCCAATCGAGGCCCATCCCTCTAGTACTATAACTCTCCAATCGAAGCCCATCCCTCCAGCACTATAACTCTCCAATCGAGGCCCACCCACCCAGTACTATAACTCTCCAATCGAAGCCCATCCCCCCAGCACTATAACTCTCCAATCGAAGCCCATCCCCCCAGTACTATAACTCTCCAATCGAAGTCCATCCCCCCAGTACTATAACTCTCCAATCGAAGCCCATCCCCCCAGTACTATAACTCTCCAATCGAAGCCCATCCCCCCAGTATTATAACTCTCCAATCGAAGCCCATCCCCCCAGTACTATAACTCTCCAATCGAAGCCCATCCCCCCAGTACTATAACTCTCCAATCGAGGCCCATCCCCCCAGTACAATAACTCTCCAATCGAAGCCCATCCCTCCAGTACTATAACTCTCCAATCGAGGCCCATCCCCCCAGTACTATAACTCTCCAATCGAAGCCCATCCCTCCAGTACTATAACTCTCCAATCGAAGCCCATCCCCCCAGTACTATAACTCTCCAATCGAAGCCCATCCCTCCAGTACTATAACTCTCCAATCGAAGCCCATCCCCCCAGTACGACAACTCTCCAATCAAGGCCCATCCCCCCAGTACTATACCTCTCCAATCGAGTCCCATCCCTCCAGTACTATAACTCTCCAATCGAAGCCCATCCCTCCAGTACTATAACTCTCCAATCGAAGCCCATCCCCCCAGTACTATAACTCTCCAATCGAAGCCCATCCCTCCAGTACTATAACTCTCCAATCGAGGCCCATCCCCCCAGTACTATATCTCTCCAATCGAGGCCCATCCCCCCAGTACTATAACTCTCCAATCAAGGCCCATCCGTCCAGTACTGTAACTCTCCAATCGAAGCCCGTCCCTCCAGTACTATAACTCTCCAATCGAAGCCCATCCCCCCAGTACTATAACTCTCCAATCGAAGCCCATACCTCCAGTACTATAACTCTCCAATCGAAGCCCATCCCCCCAGTACTATCACTCTCCAATCGAAGCCCATCCCCCCAGTACTATAACTCTCCAATCAAGGCCCATCCGTCCAGTACTGTAACTCTCCAATCGAAGCCCGTCCCTCCAGTACTATAACTCTCCAATCGAAGCCCATCCCCCCAGTACTATAACTCTCCAATCGAAGCCCATACCTCCAGTACTATAACTCTCCAATCGAAGCCCATCCCTCCAGTACTATAACTCTCCAATCGAAGACCGTCCCTCCAGTGCTATAACTCTCCAATCGAGGCCCATCCCTCCAGTACTATAACTCTCCAATCGAAGCCCATCCCCCCAGTACTATCACTCTCCAATCGAAGCCCATCCCCCCAGTACTATAACTCTCCAATCAAGGCCCATCCGTCCAGCACTATAACTCTCCAATCGAAGCCCATCCGTCCAGTACTATAACTCTCCAATCGAAGCCCATCCCCCCAGTACTATAACTCTCCAATCGAAGCCCATACCTCCAGTACTATAACTCTCCAATCGAAGCCCATCCCTCCAGTACTATAACTCTCCAATCGAAGACCGTCCCTCCAGTGCTATCACTCTCCAATCGAGGCCCATCCCTCCAGTACTATAACTCTCCAATCGAAGCCCATCCCCCCAGTACTATAACTCTCCAATCGAAGCCCATCCCCCCAGTACTATAACTCTCCAATCGAAGCCCATCCCTCCAGTACTATAACTCTCCAATCGAAACCCATCCCCCCAGTACTATAACTCTCCAATCGAAGCCCACCCCTCCAGTACTATAACTCTCCAATCGAGGCCCATCCCTCCAGTACTATAACTCTCCAATCGAGGCCCATCCCCCCAGTACTATAACTCTCCAATCGAAGCCCATTCCCCCAGTACGATAACTCTCCAATCGAAGCCCATCCCCCCAGTACTATAACTCTCCAATCGAGGCCCATCCCTCCAGTACTATAACTCTCCAATCGAAGCCCATCCCCCCAGTATTATAACTCTCAAATCGAAGCCCATCCCTCCAGTACTATAACTCTCCAATCGAAGCCCATCCCTCCAGTACTATAACTCTCCAATCGAAGCCCATCCCTCCAGTACTATAACTCTCCAATCGAAGCCCAGCCCCCAGTACTATAACTCTCCAATCGAAGCCCAACCCCCCAGTACTTTCACTCTCCAATCGAAGCCCATCCCCCCAGTACTATAACTCTCCAATCGAAGCCCATCCCCCCCAGCACTATAACTCTCCAATCGAAGCCCATCCCTCCAGTACTATAACTCTCCAATCGAGGCCCATTCCTCCAGTCCTATAACTCTCCAATCGAAGCCCATCCCCCCAGTACTATAACTCTCCAATCGAAGCCCATCCCCCCAGTACTATAACTCTCCAATCGAAGCCCATCCCTCCAGTACTATAACTCCCCAATCGAAGCCCATCCCCCCAGTACTATAACTCCAATCGAAGCCCATCCCCCCAGTACTATAACTCTCCAATCGAAGCCCATCCCTCCAGTACTATAACTCTCCAATCGAATCCCATCCCCCCAGTACTATAACTCTCCAATCGAGGCCCATCCCCCCAGTACTATAACTCTCCAATCGAAGCCCATCCCCCAGTACTATAACTCTCCAATCGAAGCCCATCCCCCCAGTACTATAACTCTCCAATCGAAGCCCATCCGCCCAGTACTATAACTCTCCAATCGAAGCCCATCCCCGCAGTACTATAACTCTCCAATCGAAGCCCATCCGTCCAGCACTATAACTCTCCAATCGAGGCCCATCCCCCCAGTACTATAACTCTCCAATCGAAGCCCATCCCCCCAGTACTATCACTCTCCAATCGAAGCCCATCCCCCCAGTACTATAACTCTCCAATCAAGGCCCATCCGTCCAGTACTGTAACTCTCCAATCGAAGCCCGTCCCTCCAGTACTATAACTCTCCAATCGAAGCCCATCCCCCCAGTACTATAACTCTCCAATCGAAGCCCATACCTCCAGTACTATAACTCTCCAATCGAAGCCCATCCCTCCAGTCCTATAACTCTCCAATCGAAGACCGTCCCTCCAGTGCTATAACTCTCCAATCGAGGCCCATCCCTCCAGTACTATAACTCTCCAATCGAAGCCCATCCCCCCAGTACTATCACTCTCCAATCGAAGCCCATCCCCCCAGTACTATAACTCTCCAATCAAGGCCCATCCGTCCAGTACTATAACTCTCCAATCGAAGCCCATCCGTCCAGTACTATAACTCTCCAATCGAAGCCCATCCCCCCAGTACCATAACTCTCCAATCGAAGCCCATACCTCCAGTACTATAACTCTCCAATCGAAGCCCATCCCTCCAGTACTATAACTCTCCAATCGAAGACCGTCCCTCCAGTGCTATAACTCTCCAATCGAGGCCCATCCCTCCAGTACTATAACTCTCCAATCGAAGCCCATCCCCCCAGTACTATAACTCTCCAATCGAAACCCATCCCCCCAGTACTATAACTCTCCAATCGAAGCCCATCCCTCCAGTACTATAACTCTCCAATCGAAGCCCATCCCCCCAGTACTAAAACTCTCCAATCAAGGCCCATCCCCCCAGTACTATACCTCTCCAATCGAGTCCCATCCCCCCAGTACTATAACTCTCCAATCGAAGCCCATCCCTCCAGTACTATAACTCTCCAATCGAGGCCCATCCCCCCAGTACTATAACTCTCCAATCGAAGCCCATCCCTCCAGTACTATAACTCTCCAATCGAAGCCCATCCCCCCAGTACTATAACTCTCCAATCGAAGCCCATCCCTCCAGCACTATAACTCTCCAATCGAAGCCCATCCCCCCAGTACTATAACTCTCCAATCGAAGCCCATCCCTCCAGTACTATAACTCTCCAATCGAAGCCCATCCCTCCAGTACTATAACTCTCCAATCGAAGCCCATCCCCCCAGTACTATAACTCTCCAATCGAGGCCCATCCCTCCAGTACTATAACTCTCCAATCGAAGCCCATCCCCCCAGTATTATAACTCTCAAATCGAAGCCCATCCCTCCAGTACTATAACTCTCCAATCGAAGCCCATCCCTCCAGTACTATAACTCTCCAATCGAAGCCCATCCCTCCAGTACTATAACTCTCCAATCGAAGCCCAGCCACCAGTACTATAACTCTCCAATCGAAGCCCATCCCCCCAGTACTATAACTCTCCAATCGAAGCCCATCCCCCCAGTACTATAACTCTCCAATCGAAGCCCATCCCCCCAGTACTATAACTCTCCAATCGAAGCCCATCCCCCCAGTACTATAACTCTCCAATCGAAGCCCATCCCCCCAGTACTATAACTCTCCAATCGAAGCCCATCCCTCCAGTACTATAACTCTCCAATCGAAGCCCATCCCCCAGTACTATAACTCTCCAATCGAAGCCCATCCCCCCAGTACTATAACTCTCCAATCGAAGCCCATCCTACCAGTACTATAACTCTCCAATCGAAGCCCATCCCCCCAGTACTATAACTCTCCAATCAAGGCCCATCCCCCCAGTAATATACCTCTCCAATCGAAACCAATCCCCCCAGTACTATAACTCTCCAGTCGAAGCCCATCCCTCCAGTACTATAACTCTCCAATCGAGGCCCATCCCTCCAGTACTATAACTCTCCAATCGAAGCCAACCCCCCAGTACTATAACTCTCCAATCGAAGCCCATCCCCCCAGTACTATAACTCTCCAATCAAGGCCCATCCGTCCAGTATTATAACTCTCAAATCGAAGCCCATCCCTCCAGTACTATAACTCTCCAATCGAAGCCCATCCCTCCAGTACTATAACTCTCCAATCGAAGCCCATCCCTCCAGTACTATAACTCTCCAATCGAAGCCCAGCCCCCAGTACTATAACTCTCCAATCGAAGCCCATCCCCCCAGTACTATAACTCTCCAATCGAAGCCCATCCCTCCAGTACTATAACTCTCCAATCGATGCCCATCCCCCCAGTACTATAACTCTCCAATCGAAGCCCATCCCCCCAGTACTATAACTCTCCAATCGAAGCCCATCCCTCCAGTACTATAACTCTCCAATCGAAGCCCATCCCCCCAGTACTATAACTCTCCAATCGAAGCCCATCCCTCCAGCACTATAACTCTCCAATCGAAACCCATCCCCCCAGTACTATAACTCTCCAATCGAAGCCCATCCCTCCAGTACTATAACTCTCCAATCGAGGCCCATCCCTCCAGTACTATAACTCTCCAATCGAGGCCCATCCCCCCAGTACTATAACTCTCCAATCGAAGCCCATTCCCCCAGTACGATAACTCTCCAATCGAAGCCCATCCCCCCAGTACTATAACTCTCCAATCAAGGCCCATCCCCCCAGTACTATACCTCTCCAATCGAAACCAATCCCCCCAGTACTATAACTCTCCAATCGAAGCCCATCCCTCCAGTACTATAACTCTCCAATCGAGGCCCATCCCTCCAGTACTATAACTCTCCAATCGAAGCCCAGCCCCCAGTACTATAACTCTCCAATCGAAGCCCATCCCTCCAGTACTATAACTCTCCAATCGAAGCCCAGCCCCCAGTACTATAACTCTCCAATCGAAGCCCATCCCCCCAGTACTATAACTCTCCAATCGAAGCCCATCCCTCCAGTACTATAACTCTCCAATCGAAGCCCATCCCCCCAGTACTATAACTCTCCAATCGAAGCCCATCCCTCCAGTACTATAACTCTCCAATCGAAGCCCATCCCCCCAGTACTATAACTCTCCAATCGAAGCCCATCCCTCCAGTACTATAACTCTCCAATCGAAACCCATCCCCCCAGTACTATAACTCTCCAATCGAAGCCCATCCCTCCAGTACTATAACTCTCCAATCGAGGCCCATCCCTCCAGTACTATAACTCTCCAATCGAGGCCCATCCCCCCAGTACTATAACTCTCCAATCGAAGCCCATCCCCCCAGTGCGATAACTCTCCAATCGAAGCCCATCCCCCCAGTACTATAACTCTCCAATCGAGGCCCATCCCTCCAGTACTATAACTCTCCAATCGAAGCCCATCCCCCCAGTATTATAACTCTCAAATCGAAGCCCATCCCTCCAGTACTATAACTCTCCAATTGAAGCCCATCCCTCCAGTACTATAACTCTCCAATCGAAGCCCATCCCTCCAGTACTATAACTTTCCAATCGAAGCCCAGCCACCAGTACTATAACTCTCCAATCGAAGCCCATCCCCCCGTACTATAACTCTCCAATCGAAGCCCATCCCCCCAGTACTATAACTCTCCAATCGAAGCACATCCCCCCAGTACTATAACTCTCCAATCGAAGCCCATCCCCCCAGTACTATAACTCTCCAATCGAAGCCCATCCCCCCAGTACTATAACTCTCCAATCGAAGCCCATCCCTCCAGTACTATAACTCTCCAATCGAAGCCCATCCCCCCAGTACTATAACTCTCCAATCGAAGCCCATCCCTCCAGTACTATAACTCTCCAATCGAAACCCATCCCCCCAGTACTATAACTCTCCAATCGAAGCCCACCCCTCCAGTACTATAACTCTCCAATCGAGGCCCATCCCTCCAGTACTATAACTCTCCAATCGAGGCCCATCCCCCCAGTACTATAACTCTCCAATCGAAGCCCATTACCTCAGTACGATAACTCTCCAATCGAAGCCCATCCCCCCAGTACTATAACTCTCCAATCGAGGCCCATCCCTCCAGTACTATAACTCTCCAATCGAAGCCCATCCCCCCAGTATTATAACTCTCAAATCGAAGCCCATCCCTCCAGTACTATAACTCTCCAATCGAAGCCCATCCCTCCAGTACTATAACTCTCCAATCGAAGCCCATCCCTCCAGTACTATAACTCTCCAATCGAAGCCCAGCCCCCAGTACTATAACTCTCCAATCGAAGCCCATCCCCCCAGTACTATAACTCTCCAATCGAAGCCCATCCCCCCAGTAGTATAACTCTCCAATCGAAGCCCATCCCCCCCAGCACTATAACTCTCCAATCGAAGCCCATCCCTCCAGTACTATAACTCTCCAATCGAGGCCCATCCCTCCAGTACTATAACTCTCCAATCGAAGCCCATCCCCCCAGTACTATAACTCTCCAATCGAAGCCCATCCCCCCAGTACTATAACTCTCCAATCGAAGCCCATCCCTCCAGTACTATAACTCTCCAATCGAAGCCCATCCCCCCAGTACTATAACTCCAATCGAAGCCCATCCCCCCAGTACTATCACTCTCCAATCGAAGCCCATCCCTCCAGTACTATAACTCTCCAATCGAATCCCATCCCCCCAGTACTATAACTCTCCAATCGAGGCCCATCCCCCCAGTACTATAACTCTCCAATCGAAGCCCATCCCCCAGTACTATAACTCTCCAATCGAAGCCCATCCCCCCAGTACCATAACTCTCCAATCGAAGCCCATCCGTCCAGTACTATAACTCTCCAATCGAAGCCCATCCCCGCAGTACTATAACTCTCCAATCGAAGCCCATCCCTCCAGCACTATAACTCTCCAATCGAGGCCCATCCCCCCAGTACTATAACTCTGCAATCGAAGCCCATCCCCCCAGTACTATCACTCTCCAATCGAAGCCCATCCCCCCAGTACTATAACTCTCCAATCAAGGCCCATCCGTCCAGTACTGTAACTCTCCAATCGAAGCCCGTCCCTCCAGTACTATAACTCTCCAATCGAAGCCCATCCCCCCAGTACGATAACTCTCCAATCGAAGCCCATACCTCCAGTACTATAACTCTCCAATCGAAGCCCATCCCTCCAGTACTATAACTCTCCAATCGAAGACCGTCCCTCCAGTGCTATAACTCTCCAATCGAGGCCCATCCCTCCAGTACTATAACTCTCCAATCGAAGCCCATCCCCCCAGTACTATAACTCTCCAATCGAAGACCGTCCCTCCAGTGCTATAACTCTCCAATCGAGGCCCATCCCTCCAGTACTATAACTCTCCAATCGAAGCCCATCCCCCAGTACTATAACTCTCCAATCGAAGCCCATTCCCCCAGTACTATAACTCTCCAATCGAAGCCCATCCTACCAGTACTATAACTCTCCAATCGAAGCCCATCCCCCCAGTACTATAACTCTCCAATCAAGGCCCATCCCCCCAGTAATATACCTCTCCAATCGAAACCAATCCCCCCAGTACTATAACTCTCCAATCGAAGCCCATCCCTCCAGTACTATAACTCTCCAATCGAGGCCCATCCCTCCAGTACTATAACTCTCCAATCGAAGCCCAGCCCCCAGTACTATAACTCTCCAATCGAAGCCAACCCCCCAGTACTATAACTCTCCAATCGAAGCCCATCCCCCCAGTACTATAACTCTCCAATCAAGGCCCATCCGTCCAGTATTATAACTCTCAAATCGAAGCCCATCCCTCCAGTACTATAACTCTCCAATCGAAGCCCATCCCTCCAGTACTATAACTCTCCAATCGAAGCCCATCCCTCCAGTACTATAACTCTCCAATCGAAGCCCAGCCCCCAGTACTATAACTCTCCAATCGAAGCCCATCCCCCCAGTACTATAACTCTCCAATCGAAGCCCATCCCTCCAGTACTATAACTCTCCAATCGAAGCCCATCCCCCCAGTACTATAACTCTCCAATCGAAGCCCATCCCCCCAGTACTATAACTCTCCAATCGAAGCCCATCCCTCCAGTACTATAACTCTCCAATCGAAGCCCATCCCCCCAGTACTATAACTCTCCAATCGAAGCCCATCCCTCCAGCACTATAACTCTCCAATCGAAACCCATCCCCCCAGTACTATAACTCTCCAATCGAAGCCCATCCCTCCAGTACTATAACTCTCCAATCGAGGCCCATCCCTCCAGTACTATAACTCTCCAATCGAGGCCCATCCCCCCAGTACTATAACTCTCCAATCGAAGCCCATTCCCCCAGTACGATAACTCTCCAATCGAAGCCCATCCCCCAAGTACTATCACTCTCCAATCAAGGCCCATCCCCCCAGTACTATACCTCTCCAATCGAAACCAATCCCCCCAGTACTATAACTCTCCAATCGAAGCCCATCCCTCCAGTACTATAACTCTCCAATCGAGGCCCATCCCTCCAGTACTATAACTCTCCAATCGAAGCCCAGCCCCCAGTACTATAACTCTCCAATCGAAGCCCAGCCACCAGTACTATAACTCTCCAATCGAAGCCCATCCCCCCAGTACTATAACTCTCCAATCGAAGCACATCCCCCCAGTACTATAACTCTCCAATCGAAGCCCATCCCCCCAGTACTATAACTCTCCAATCGAAGCCCATCCCCCCAGTACTATAACTCTCCAATCGAAGCCCATCCCTCCAGTACTATAACTCTCCAATCGAAGCCCATCCCCCCAGTACTATAACTCTCCAATCGAAGCCCATCCGTCCAGTACTATAACTCTCCAATCGAAGCCCATCCCCCCAGTACCATAACTCTCCAATCGAAGCCCATACCTCCAGTACTATAACTCTCCAATCGAAGCCCATCCCTCCAGTACTATAACTCTCCAATCGAAGACCGTCCCTCCAGTGCTATAACTCTCCAATCGAGGCCCATCCCTCCAGTACTATAACTCTCCAATCGAAGCCCATCCCCCCAGTACTATAACTCTCCAATCGAAACCCATTCCCCCAGTACTATAACTCTCCAATCGAAGCCCATCCCTCCAGTACTATAACTCTCCAATCGAAGCCCATCCCCCCAGTACTAAAACTCTCCAATCAAGGCCCATCCCCCCAGTACTATACCTCTCCAATCGAGTCCCATCCCCCCAGTACTATAACTCTCCAATCGAAGCCCATCCCTCCAGTACTATAACTCTCCAATCGAGGCCCATCCCCCCAGTACTATAACTCTCCAATCGAAGCCCATCCCTCCAGTACTATAACTCTCCAATCGAAGCCCATCCCCCCAGTACTATAACTCTCCAATCGAAGCCCATCCCTCCAGCACTATAACTCTCCAATCGAAGCCCATCCCCCCAGTACTATAACTCTCCAATCGAAGCCCATCCCTCCAGTACTATAACTCTCCAATCGAAGCCCATCCCTCCAGTACTATAACTCTCCAATCGAAGCCCATCCCCCCAGTACTATAACTCTCCAATCGAGGCCCATCCCTCCAGTACTATAACTCTCCAATCGAAGCCCATCCCCCCAGTATTATAACTCTCAAATCGAAGCCCATCCCTCCAGTACTATAACTCTCCAATCGAAGCCCATCCCTCCAGTACTATAACTCTCCAATCGAAGCCCATCCCTCCAGTACTATAACTCTCCAATCGAAGCCCAGCCACCAGTACTATAACTCTCCAATCGAAGCCCATCCCCCCAGTACTATAACTCTCCAATCGAAGCCCATCCCCCCAGTACTATAACTCTCCAATCGAAGCCCATCCCCCCAGTACTATAACTCTCCAATCGAAGCCCATCCCCCCAGTACTATAACTCTCCAATCGAAGCCCATCCCCCCAGTACTATAACTCTCCAATCGAAGCCCATCCCTCCAGTACTATAACTCTCCAATCGAAGCCCATCCCCCAGTACTATAACTCTCCAATCGAAGCCCATCCCCCCAGTACTATAACTCTCCAATCGAAGCCCATCCTACCAGTACTATAACTCTCCAATCGAAGCCCATCCCCCCAGTACTATAACTCTCCAATCAAGGCCCATCCCCCCAGTAATATACCTCTCCAATCGAAACCAATCCCCCCAGTACTATAACTCTCCAGTCGAAGCCCATCCCTCCAGTACTATAACTCTCCAATCGAGGCCCATCCCTCCAGTACTATAACTCTCCAATCGAAGCCAACCCCCCAGTACTATAACTCTCCAATCGAAGCCCATCCCCCCAGTACTATAACTCTCCAATCAAGGCCCATCCGTCCAGTATTATAACTCTCAAATCGAAGCCCATCCCTCCAGTACTATAACTCTCCAATCGAAGCCCATCCCTCCAGTACTATAACTCTCCAATCGAAGCCCATCCCTCCAGTACTATAACTCTCCAATCGAAGCCCAGCCCCCAGTACTATAACTCTCCAATCGAAGCCCATCCCCCCAGTACTATAACTCTCCAATCGAAGCCCATCCCTCCAGTACTATAACTCTCCAATCGATGCCCATCCCCCCAGTACTATAACTCTCCAATCGAAGCCCATCCCCCCAGTACTATAACTCTCCAATCGAAGCCCATCCCTCCAGTACTATAACTCTCCAATCGAAGCCCATCCCCCCAGTACTATAACTCTCCAATCGAAGCCCATCCCTCCAGCACTATAACTCTCCAATCGAAACCCATCCCCCCAGTACTATAACTCTCCAATCGAAGCCCATCCCTCCAGTACTATAACTCTCCAATCGAGGCCCATCCCTCCAGTACTATAACTCTCCAATCGAGGCCCATCCCCCCAGTACTATAACTCTCCAATCGAAGCCCATTCCCCCAGTACGATAACTCTCCAATCGAAGCCCATCCCCCCAGTACTATAACTCTCCAATCAAGGCCCATCCCCCCAGTACTATACCTCTCCAATCGAAACCAATCCCCCCAGTACTATAACTCTCCAATCGAAGCCCATCCCTCCAGTACTATAACTCTCCAATCGAGGCCCATCCCTCCAGTACTATAACTCTCCAATCGAAGCCCAGCCCCCAGTACTATAACTCTCCAATCGAAGCCCATCCCTCCAGTACTATAACTCTCCAATCGAAGCCCAGCCCCCAGTACTATAACTCTCCAATCGAAGCCCATCCCCCCAGTACTATAACTCTCCAATCGAAGCCCATCCCTCCAGTACTATAACTCTCCAATCGAAGCCCATCCCCCCAGTACTATAACTCTCCAATCGAAGCCCATCCCTCCAGTACTATAACTCTCCAATCGAAGCCCATCCCCCCAGTACTATAACTCTCCAATCGAAGCCCATCCCTCCAGTACTATAACTCTCCAATCGAAACCCATCCCCCCAGTACTATAACTCTCCAATCGAAGCCCATCCCTCCAGTACTATAACTCTCCAATCGAGGCCCATCCCTCCAGTACTATAACTCTCCAATCGAGGCCCATCCCCCCAGTACTATAACTCTCCAATCGAAGCCCATCCCCCCAGTACGATAACTCTCCAATCGAAGCCCATCCCCCCAGTACTATAACTCTCCAATCGAGGCCCATCCCTCCAGTACTATAACTCTCCAATCGAAGCCCATCCCCCCAGTATTATAACTCTCAAATCGAAGCCCATCCCTCCAGTACTATAACTCTCCAATTGAAGCCCATCCCTCCAGTACTATAACTCTCCAATCGAAGCCCATCCCTCCAGTACTATAACTTTCCAATCGAAGCCCAGCCACCAGTACTATAACTCTCCAATCGAAGCCCATCCCCCCGTACTATAACTCTCCAATCGAAGCCCATACCCCCAGTACTATAACTCTCCAATCGAAGCACATCCCCCCAGTACTATAACTCTCCAATCGAAGCCCATCCCCCCAGTACTATAACTCTCCAATCGAAGCCCATCCCCCCAGTACTATAACTCTCCAATCGAAGCCCATCCCTCCAGTACTATAACTCTCCAATCGAAGCCCATCCCCCAGTACTATAACTCTCCAATCGAAGCCCATCCCCCCAGTACTATAACTCTCCAATCGAAGCCCATCCTACCAGTACTATAACTCTCCAATCGAAGCCCATCCCCCCAGTACTATAACTCTCCAATCAAGGCCCATCCCCCCAGTAATATACCTCTCCAATCGAAACCAATCCCCCCAGTACTATAACTCTCCAATCGAAGCCCATCCCTCCAGTACTTTTACTCTCCAATCGAGGCCCATCCCTCCAGTACTATAACTCTCCAATCGAAGCCCAGCCCCCAGTACTGTAACTCTCCAATCGAAGCCCATCCCCCCAGTACTATAACTCTCCAATCAAGGCCCATCCGTCCAGTATTATAACTCTCAAATCGAAGCCTATCCCTCCAGTACTATAACTCTCCAATCGAAGCCCATCCCTCCAGTACTATAACTCTCCAATCGAAGCCCATCCCTCCAGTACTATAACTCTCCAATCGAAGCCCAGCCCCCAGTACTATAACTCTCATAGAGTCATAGAGTCATAGAGTAATACAGCACGGATAGAGGCCCTTCGGCCCATCGTGTCCATGCCGGCCATCAAGCCCTGTCTGATCTAATCCCATATTCCAGCATTTGGCCCGTAGCCTTGTATGCTATGGCATTTCAAATGCTCATCCAAATGCTTCTTAAATGTTGTGAGGGTTTCTGCCTCCACAACCCTTTCAGGCAGTGAGTTCCATCCAACCACCCTCTGGGTGAAAAAGTTCTTTCTCAAATCCCCTCTAAACCTCCCGCCCTTTACCTTGAATCTATGCCCCCTAGTTATTGACCCCTCTACTAAGGGGAAAAGCTCCTCAGCATCCATCCTATCTATGCCCCTCACAATTTTGTACACCTCAATCATGTCCCCCCTCAGCCTCCTCTGCTCCAAGGAAAACAAACCCAATCTGCCCAGTCTCTCTTCATAGCTGAAGCCCATCCCCCCAGTACTATAACTCTCCAATCGAAGCCCATCCCTCCAGTACTATAACTCTCCAATCGAAGCCCATCCCCCCAGTACTATAACTCTCCAATCGAAGCCCATCCCCCCAGTCCTATAACTCTCCAATCGAAGCCCATCCCTCCAGTACTATAACTCTCCAATCGAAGCCCATCCCCCCAGTACTATAACTCTCCAATCGAGGCCCATCCCTCCAGTACTATAACTCTCCAATCGAAGCCCATCCCCCCAGTATTATAACTCTCAAATCGAAGCCCATCCCTCCAGTACTATAACTCTCCAATCGAAGCCCATCCCTCCAGTACTATAACTCTCCAATCGAAGCCCATCCCTCCAGTACTATAACTCTCCAATCGAAGCCCAGCCACCAGTACTATAACTCTCCAATCGAAGCCCATCCCCCCAGTACTATAACTCTCCAATCGAAGCCCATCCCCCCAGTACTATAACTCTCCAATCGAAGCCCATCCCCCCAGTACTATAACTCTCCAATCGAAGCCCATCCCCCCAGTACTATAACTCTCCAATCGAAGCCCATCCCCCCAGTACTATAACTCTCCAATCGAAGCCCATCCCTCCAGTACTATAACTCTCCAATCGAAGCCCATCCCCCAGTACTATAACTCTCCAATCGAAGCCCATCCCCCCAGTACTATAACTCTCCAATCGAAGCCCATCCTACCAGTACTATAACTCTCCAATCGAAGCCCATCCCCCCAGTACTATAACTCTCCAATCGAGGCCCATCCCTCCAGTACTATAACTCTCCAATCGAAGCCAACCCCCCAGTACTATAACTCTCCAATCGAAGCCCATCCCCCCAGTACTATAACTCTCCAATCAAGGCCCATCCGTCCAGTATTATAACTCTCAAATCGAAGCCCATCCCTCCAGTACTATAACTCTCCAATCGAAGCCCATCCCTCCAGTACTATAACTCTCCAATCGAAGCCCATCCCTCCAGTACTATAACTCTCCAATCGAAGCCCAGCCCCCAGTACTATAACTCTCCAATCGAAGCCCATCCCCCCAGTACTATAACTCTCCAATCGAAGCCCATCCCTCCAGTACTATAACTCTCCAATCGATGCCCATCCCCCCAGTACTATAACTCTCCAATCGAAGCCCATCCCCCCAGTACTATAACTCTCCAATCGAAGCCCATCCCTCCAGTACTATAACTCTCCAATCGAAGCCCATCCCCCCAGTACTATAACTCTCCAATCGAAGCCCATCCCTCCAGCACTATAACTCTCCAATCGAAACCCATCCCCCCAGTACTATAACTCTCCAATCGAAGCCCATCCCTCCAGTACTATAACTCTCCAATCGAGGCCCATCCCTCCAGTACTATAACTCTCCAATCGAGGCCCATCCCCCCAGTACTATAACTCTCCAATCGAAGCCCATTCCCCCAGTACGATAACTCTCCAATCGAAGCCCATCCCCCCAGTACTATAACTCTCCAATCAAGGCCCATCCCCCCAGTACTATACCTCTCCAATCGAAACCAATCCCCCCAGTACTATAACTCTCCAATCGAAGCCCATCCCTCCAGTACTATAACTCTCCAATCGAGGCCCATCCCTCCAGTACTATAACTCTCCAATCGAAGCCCAGCCCCCAGTACTATAACTCTCCAATCGAAGCCCATCCCTCCAGTACTATAACTCTCCAATCGAAGCCCAGCCCCCAGTACTATAACTCTCCAATCGAAGCCCATCCCCCCAGTACTATACCTCTCCAATCGAAGCCCATCCCTCCAGTACTATAACTCTCCAATCGAAGCCCATCCCCCCAGTACTATAACTCTCCAATCGAAGCCCATCCCTCCAGTACTATAACTCTCCAATCGAAGCCCATCCCCCCAGTACTATAACTCTCCAATCGAAGCCCATCCCTCCAGTACTATAACTCTCCAATCGAAACCCATCCCCCCAGTACTATAACTCTCCAATCGAAGCCCATCCCTCCAGTACTATAACTCTCCAATCGAGGCCCATCCCTCCAGTACTATAACTCTCCAATCGAGGCCCATCCCCCCAGTACTATAACTCTCCAATCGAAGCCCATCCCCCCAGTACGATAACTCTCCAATCGAAGCCCATCCCCCCAGTACTATAACTCTCCAATCGAGGCCCATCCCTCCAGTACTATAACTCTCCAATCGAAGCCCATCCCCCCAGTATTATAACTCTCAAATCGAAGCCCATCCCTCCAGTACTATAACTCTCCAATTGAAGCCCATCCCTCCAGTACTATAACTCTCCAATCGAAGCCCATCCCTCCAGTACTATAACTTTCCAATCGAAGCCCAGCCACCAGTACTATAACTCTCCAATCGAAGCCCATCCCCCCGTACTATAACTCTCCAATCGAAGCCCATCCCCCCAGTACTATAACTCTCCAATCGAAGCACATCCCCCCAGTACTATAACTCTCCAATCGAAGCCCATCCCCCCAGTACTATAACTCTCCAATCGAAGCCCATCCCCCCAGTACTATAACTCTCCAATCGAAGCCCATCCCTCCAGTACTATAACTCTCCAATCGAAGCCCATCCCCCAGTACTATAACTCTCCAATCGAAGCCCATCCCCCCAGTACTATAACTCTCCAATCGAAGCCCATCCTACCAGTACTATAACTCTCCAATCGAAGCCCATCCCCCCAGTACTATAACTCTCCAATCAAGGCCCATCCCCCCAGTAATATACCTCTCCAATCGAAACCAATCCCCCCAGTACTATAACTCTCCAATCGAAGCCCATCCCTCCAGTACTTTTACTCTCCAATCGAGGCCCATCCCTCCAGTACTATAACTCTCCAATCGAAGCCCAGCCCCCAGTACTGTAACTCTCCAATCGAAGCCCATCCCCCCAGTACTATAACTCTCCAATCAAGGCCCATCCGTCCAGTATTATAACTCTCAAATCGAAGCCTATCCCTCCAGTACTATAACTCTCCAATCGAAGCCCATCCCTCCAGTACTATAACTCTCCAATCGAAGCCCATCCCTCCAGTACTATAACTCTCCAATCGAAGCCCAGCCCCCAGTACTATAACTCTCATAGAGTCATAGAGTCATAGAGTAATACAGCACGGATAGAGGCCCTTCGGCCCATCGTGTCCATGCCGGCCATCAAGCCCTGTCTAATCTAATCCCATATTCCAGCATTTGGCCCGTAGCCTTGTATGCTATGGCATTTCAAATGCTCATCCAAATGCTTCTTAAATGTTGTGAGGGTTTCTGCCTCCACAACCCTTTCAGGCAGTGAGTTCCAGACTCCAACCACCCTCTGGGTGAAAAAGTTCTTTCTCAAATCCCCTCTAAACCTCCCGCCCTTTACCTTGAATCTATGCCCCCTAGTTATTGACCCCTCTACTAAGGGGAAAAGCTCCTCAGCATCCATCCTATCTATGCCCCTCACAATTTTGTACACCTCAATCATGTCCCCCCTCAGCCTCCTCTGCTCCAAGGAAAACAAACCCAATCTGCCCAGTCTCTCTTCATAGCTGAAGCCCATCCCCCCAGTACTATAACTCTCCAATCGAAGCCCATCCCTCCAGTACTATAACTCTCCAATCGAAGCCCATCCCCCCAGTACTATAACTCTCCAATCGAAGCCCATCCCCCCAGTCCTATAACTCTCCAATCGAAGCCCATCCCTCCAGTACTATAACTCTCCAATCGAAGCCCATCCCCCCAGTACTATAACTCTCCAATCGAAGCCCATCCCTCCAGTACTATAACTCTCCAATCGAAACCCATCCCCCCAGTACTATAACTCTCCAATCGAAGCCCACCCCTCCAGTACTATAACTCTCCAATCGAGGCCCATCCCTCCAGTACTATAACTCTCCAATCGAGGCCCATCCCCCCAGTACTATAACTCTCCAATCGAAGCCCATTCCCTCAGTACGATAACTCTCCAATCGAAGCCCATCCCCCCAGTACTATAACTCTCCAATCGAGGCCCATCCCTCCAGTACTATAACTCTCCAATCGAAGCCCATCCCCCCAGTATTATAACTCTCAAATCGAAGCCCATCCCTCCAGTACTATAACTCTCCAATCGAAGCCCATCCCTCCAGTACTATAACTCTCCAATCGAAGCCCATCCCTCCAGTACTATAACTCTCCAATCGAAGCCCAGCCCCCAGTACTATAACTCTCCAATCGAAGCCCATCCCCCCAGTACTATAACTCTCCAATCGAAGCCCATCCCCCCAGTAGTATAACTCTCCAATCGAAGCCCATCCCCCCCAGCACTATAACTCTCCAATCGAAGCCCATCCCTCCAGTACTATAACTCTCCAATCGAGGCCCATCCCTCCAGTACTATAACTCTCCAATCGAAGCCCATCCCCCCAGTACTATAACTCTCCAATCGAAGCCCATCCCCCCAGTACTATAACTCTCCAATCGAAGCCCATCCCTCCAGTACTATAACTCTCCAATCGAAGCCCATCCCCCCAGTACTATAACTCCAATCGAAGCCCATCCCCCCAGTACTATCACTCTCCAATCGAAGCCCATCCCTCCAGTACTATAACTCTCCAATCGAATCCCATCCCCCCAGTACTATAACTCTCCAATCGAGGCCCATCCCCCCAGTACTATAACTCTCCAATCGAAGCCCATCCCCCAGTACTATAACTCTCCAATCGAAGCCCATCCCCCCAGTACCATAACTCTCCAATCGAAGCCCATCCGTCCAGTACTATAACTCTCCAATCGAAGCCCATCCCCGCAGTACTATAACTCTCCAATCGAAGCCCATCCCTCCAGCACTATAACTCTCCAATCGAGGCCCATCCCCCCAGTACTATAACTCTGCAATCGAAGCCCATCCCCCCAGTACTATCACTCTCCAATCGAAGCCCATCCCCCCAGTACTATAACTCTCCAATCAAGGCCCATCCGTCCAGTACTGTAACTCTCCAATCGAAGCCCGTCCCTCCAGTACTATAACTCTCCAATCGAAGCCCATCCCCCCAGTACGATAACTCTCCAATCGAAGCCCATACCTCCAGTACTATAACTCTCCAATCGAAGCCCATCCCTCCACTACTATAACTCTCCAATCGAAGACCGTCCCTCCAGTGCTATAACTCTCCAATCGAGGCCCATCCCTCCAGTACTATAACTCTCCAATCGAAGCCCATCCCCCCAGTACTATAACTCTCCAATCGAAGACCGTCCCTCCAGTGCTATAACTCTCCAATCGAGGCCCATCCCTCCAGTACTATAACTCTCCAATTGAAGCCCATCCCCCAGTACTATAACTCTCCAATCGAAGCCCATTCCCCCAGTACTATAACTCTCCAATCGAAGCCCATCCTACCAGTACTATAACTCTCCAATCGAAGCCCATCCCCCCAGTACTATAACTCTCCAATCAAGGCCCATCCCCCCAGTAATATACCTCTCCAATCGAAACCAATCCCCCCAGTACTATAACTCTCCAATCGAAGCCCATCCCTCCAGTACTATAACTCTCCAATCGAGGCCCATCCCTCCAGTACTATAACTCAACAAACGAAGCCTAGCCCCCAGTACTATAACTCTCCAATCGAAGCCAACCCCCCAGTACTATAACTCTCCAATCGAAGCCCATCCCCCCAGTACTATAACTCTCCAATCAAGGCCCATCCGTCCAGTATTATAACTCTCAAATCGAAGCCCATCCCTCCAGTACTATAACTCTCCAATCGAAGCCCATCCCTCCAGTACTATAACTCTCCAATCGAAGCCCATCCCTCCAGTACTATAACTCTCCAATCGAAGCCCAGCCCCCAGTACTATAACTCTCCAATCGAAGCCCATCCCCCCAGTACTATAACTCTCCAATCGAAGCCCATCCCTCCAGTACTATAACTCTCCAATCGAAGCCCATCCCCCCAGTACTATAACTCTCCAATCGAAGCCCATCCCCCCAGTACTATAACTCTCCAATCGAAGCCCATCCCTCCAGTACTATAACTCTCCAATCGAAGCCCATCCCCCCAGTACTATAACTCTCCAATCGAAGCCCATCCCTCCAGCACTATAACTCTCCAATCGAAACCCATCCCCCCAGTACTATAACTCTCCAATCGAAGCCCATCCCTCCAGTACTATAACTCTCCAATCGAGGCCCATCCCTCCAGTACTATAACTCTCCAATCGAGGCCCATCCCCCCAGTACTATAACTCTCCAATCGAAGCCCATTCCCCCAGTACGATAACTCTCCAATCGAAGCCCATCCCCCAAGTACTATAACTCTCCAATCAAGGCCCATCCCCCCAGTACTATACCTCTCCAATCGAAACCAATCCCCCCAGTACTATAACTCTCCAATCGAAGCCCATCCCTCCAGTACTATAACTCTCCAATCGAGGCCCATCCCTCCAGTACTATAACTCTCCAATCGAAGCCCAGCCCCCAGTACTATAACTCTCCAATCGAAGCCCATCCCTCCAGTACTATAACTCTCCAATCGAAGCCCAGCCCCCAGTACTACAACTCTCCAATCGAAGCCCATCCCCCCAGTACTATAACTCTCCAATCGAAGCCCATCCCTCCAGTACTATAACTCTCCAATCGAAGCCCATCCCCCCAGTACTATAACTCTCCAATCGAAGCCCATCCCTCCAGTACTATAACTCTCCAATTGAAGCCCAGCCCCCAGTCCTATAACTCTCCAATCGAAGCCCATCCCCCCAGTACTATAACTCTCCAATCGAAGCCCATCCCTCCAGTACTATAACTCTCCAATCGAAGCCCATCCCTCCAGTACTATAACTCTCCAATCGAAGCCCAACCCCCAGTACTTTTACTCTCCAATCGAAGCCCATCCCCCCAGTACTATAACTCTCCAATCGAAGCCCATCCCTCCAGGACTATAACTCTCCAATCGAAACCCATCCCCCCAGTACTATAACTCTCCAATCGAAGCCCATCCCCCCCAGTACTATAACTCTCCAATCGAAGCCCATCCCTCCAGTACTATAACTCTCCAATCGAAGCCCATCCCCCCAGTACTATAACGCTCCAATCGAAGCCCATCCCTCCAGTACTATAACTCTCCAATCGAAACCCATCCCCCCAGTACTATAACTCTCCAATCGAAGCCCATCCCTCCAGTACTATAACTCTCCAATCGAGGCCCATCCCTCCAGTACTATAACTCTCCAATCGAGGCCCATCCCCCCAGTACTATAACTCTCCAATCGAACCCCATCCCCCCAGTACGATAACTCTCCAATCGAAGCCCATCCTCCCAGTACTATAACTCTCCAATCGAGGCCCATCCCTCCAGTACTATAACTCTCCAATCGAAGCCCATCCCCCCAGTATTATAACTCTCAAATCGAAGCCCATCCCTCCAGTACTATAACTCTCCAATTGAAGCCCATCCCTCCAGTACTATAACTCTCCAATCGAAGCCCATCCCTCCAGTACTATAACTTTCCAATCGAAGCCCAGCCACCAGTACTATAACTCTCCAATCGAAGCCCATCCCCCCGTACTATAACTCTCCAATCGAAGCCCATCCCCCCAGTACTATAACTCTCCAATCGAAGCACATCCCCCCAGTACTATAACTCTCCAATCGAAGCCCATCCCCCCAGTACTATAACTCTCCAATCGAAGCCCATCCCCCCAGTACTATAACTCTCCAATCGAAGCCCATCCCTCCAGTACTATAACTCTCCAATCGAAGCCCATCCCCCAGTACTATAACTCTCCAATCAAAGCCCATCCCCCCAGTACTATAACTCTCCAATCGAAGCCCATCCTACCAGTACTATAACTCTCCAATCGAAGCCCATCCCCCCAGTACTATAACTCTCCAATCAAGGCCCATCCCCCCAGTACTATAACTCTCCAATCGAAACCAATCCCCCCAGTACTATAACTCTCCAATCGAAGCCCATCCCTCCAGTACTTTTACTCTCCAATCGAGGCCCATCCCTCCAGTACTATAACTCTCCAATCGAAGCCCAGCCCCCAGTACTATAACTCTCCAATCGAAGCCCATCCCCCCAGTACTATAACTCTCCAATCAAGGCCCATCCGTCCAGTATTATAACTCTCAAATCGAAGCCTATCCCTCCAGTACTATAACTCTCCAATCGAAGCCGATCCCTCCAGTACTATAACTCTCCAATCGAAGCCCATCCCTCCAGTACTATAACTCTCCAATCGAAGCCCAGCCCCCAGTACTATAACTCTCCAATCGAAGCCCATCCCCCCAGTACTATAACTCTCCAATCGAAGCCCATCCCTCCAGTACTATAACTCTCCAATCGAAGCCCATCCCCCCAGTACTATAACTCTCCAATCGAAGCCCATCCCCCCAGTCCTATAACTCTCCAATCGAAGCCCATCCCTCCAGTACTATAACTCTCCAATCGAAGCCCATCCCCCCAGTACTATAACTCTCCAATCGAAGCCCATCCCTCCAGTACTATAACTCTCCAATCGAAACCCATCCCCCCAGTACTATAACTCTCCAATCGAAGCCCACCCCTCCAGTACTATAACTCTCCAATCGAGGCCCATCCCTCCAGTACTATAACTCTCCAATCGAGGCCCATCCCCCCAGTACTATAACTCTCCAATCGAAGCCCATTCCCTCAGTACGATAACTCTCCAATCGAAGCCCATCCCCCCAGTACTATAACTCTCCAATCGAGGCCCATCCCTCCAGTACTATAACTCTCCAATCGAAGCCCATCCCCCCAGTATTATAACTCTCAAATCGAAGCCCATCCCTCCAGTACTATAACTCTCCAATCGAAGCCCATCCCTCCAGTACTATAACTCTCCAATCGAAGCCCATCCCTCCAGTACTATAACTCTCCAATCGAAGCCCAGCCCCCAGTACTATAACTCTCCAATCGAAGCCCATCCCCCCAGTACTATAACTCTCCAATCGAAGCCCATCCCCCCAGTAGTATAACTCTCCAATCGAAGCCCATCCCCCCAGCACTATAACTCTCCAATCGAAGCCCATCCCCCCAGCACTATAACTCTCCAATCGAAGCCCATCCCTCCAGTACTATAACTCTCCAATCGAAGCCCATCCCCCCAGTACTATAACTCTCCAATCGAAGCCCATCCCTCCAGTACTATAACTCTCCAATCGAAGCCCATCCTCCCAGTACTATAACTCCAATTGAAGCCCATCCCCCCAGTACTATAACTCTCCAATCGAAGCCCATCCCTCCAGTACTATAACTCTCCAATCGAATCCCATCCCCCCAGTACTATAACTCTCCAATCGAGGCCCATCCCCCCAGTACTATAACTCTCCAATCGAAGCCCATCCCCCAGTACTATAACTCTCCAATCGAAGCCCATCCCCCCAGTACCATAACTCTCCAATCGAAGCCCATCCGTCCAGTACTATAACTCTCCAATCGAAGCCCATCCCCGCAGTACTATAACTCTCCAATCGAAGCCCATCCCTCCAGCACTATAACTCTCCAATCGAGGCCCATCCCCCCAGTACTATAACTCTCCAATCGAAGCCCATCCCCCCAGTACTATCACTCTCCAATCGAAGCCCATCCCCCCAGTACTATAACTCTCCAATCAAGGCCCATCCGTCCAGTACTGTAACTCTCCAATCGAAGCCCGTCCCTCCAGTACTATAACTCTCCAATCGAAGCCCATCCCCCCAGTACGATAACTCTCCAATCGAAGCCCATACCTCCAGTACTATAACTCTCCAATCGAAGCCCATCCCTCCAGTACTATAACTCTCCAATCGAAGACCGTCCCTCCAGTGCTATAACTCTCCAATCGAGGCCCATCCCTCCAGTACTATAACTCTCCAATCGAAGCCCATCCCCCCAGTACTATCACTCTCCAATCGAAGCCCGTCCCTCCAGTACTATAACTCTCCAATCGAAGCCCATCCCCCCAGTACGATAACTCTCCAATCGAAGCCCATACCTCCAGTACTATAACTCTCCAATTGAAGCCCATCCCTCCAGTACTATAACTCTCCAATCGAAGACCGTCCCTCCAGTGCTATAACTCTCCAATCGAGGCCCATCCCTCCAGTACTATAACTCTCCAATCGAAGCCCATCCCCCCAGTACTATCACTCTCCAATCGAAGCCCATCCCCGCAGTACTATAACTCTCCAATCGAAGCCCATCTCTCCAGTACTATAACTCTCCAATCGAAGCCCATCCCTCCAGTACTATAACTCTCCAATCGAAGCCCATCCCCCCAGTACTATAACTCTCCAATCGAAGCCCATCCCTCCAGTACTATAACTCTCCAATCGAAGCCCATCCCCCCAGTACTATAACTCTCCAATCGAAGCCCATCCACCCAGTACTATAACTCTCCAAACGAAGCCCATCCCCCCAGTACTATAACTCTCCAATCGAAGCCCATCCCCCCAGTACTATAACTCTCCAATCGAAGCCCATCCCCCCAGTACTATAACTCTCCAATCGAAGCCCATCCCCCCAGTACTATAACTCTCCAATCGAAGCCCATCCCCCCAGTACTATAACTCTCCAATCGAGGCCCATCCCCCCAGTACTATAACTCTCCAATCGAAGCCCATCCCCCCAGTACTATAACTCTCCAATCGAAGCCCATCCCCCCAGTATTATAACTCTCCAATCGAGGTCCTTCCCTCCAGTACTATAACTCTCCAATCGAAGCCCCTCCCCCCAGTACTATAACTCTCCAATCGAAGCCCATCCCTCCAGTACTATAACTCTCCAATCGAAGCCCATCCCTCCAGTACTATAACTCTCCAATCGAAGCCCATCCCCCCAGTACTACAACTCTCCAATCGAGGCCCATCCCTCCAGTACTATCACTCTCCAATCGAGGCCCATCCCTCCAGTACTATAACTCTCCAATCGAAGCCCATCCCTCCAGTACTATAACTCTCCAATCGAAGCCCATCCCCGCAGTACTTTAACTCTCCAATCGAAGCCCATCCCCCCAGTACTATAACTCTCCAATCGAAGCCCATCCCTCCAGTACTATAACTCTCCAATCGAAGCCCATCCCTCCAGAACTATAACTCTCAAATCGAAGCCCATCCCCCAGTACTATAACTCTCCAATCGAGGCCCATCCCCCCAGTACTATAACTCTCCAATCGAAGCCCATCCCCCCAGTACTATAACTCTCCAATCGAGGCCCATCCCCCCAGTACGATAACTCTCCAATCGAGGCCCATCCCTCCAGTACTATAACTCTCCAATCGAGGCCCATCCCTCCAGTACTATAACTCTCCAATCGAAGCCCATCCCCCCAGTACTATAACTCTCCAATCGAAGCCCATCCCCCCAGTACTATAACTCTCCAATCGAAGCCCATCCCCCCAGGACTATAACTCTCCAATCGAAGCCCCATCCCCCCAGTGCTGTAACTCTCCATTCGAAGCCCATCCCCCCAGTACTATAACTCTCCAATCGAAGCCCATCCCTCCAGTACAAAAACTCTCCAATCGAAGCCCATCCCCGCAGTACTATAACTCTCCAATCGACGCCCATCGCTCCAGTACTATAACTCTCCAATCGAGGCCCATCCCCCCAGTACTAAAACTCTCCAATCGAAGCCCATCCCTCCTGTACTATAACTCTCCAATCGAGGCCCATCCCTCCAGTACTATAACTCTCCAATCGAAGCCCATCCCTCCAGTACTATAACTCTCCAATCGAAGCCCATCCCTCCAGTCCTATAACTCTCCAATCGAAGCCCATCCCCCCAGTACTATAACTCTCCAATCGAAGCCCATCCCTCCAGTACTATAACTCTCCAATGGAAGCCCATCCCCGCAGTACTTTAACTCTCCAATCGAAGCCCATCCCCCCAGTACTATAACTCTCCAATCGAAGCCCATCCCTCCAGTACTATAACTCTCCAATCGAAGCCCATCCCTCCAGTACTATAACTCTCCAATCGAAGCCCATCCCCCAGTACTATAACTCTCCAATCGAGGCCCATCCCCCCAGTACTATAACTCTCCAATCGAAGCCCATCCCTCCTGTACTATAACTCTCCAATCGAAGCCCAGCCCCCAGGACTATAACTCTCCAATCGAAGCCCATCCCCCCTGTACTATAACTCTCCAATCGAAGCCCATCCCCCCAGTACGATAACTCTCCAATCGAGGCCCATCCCTCTAGTACTATAACTCTCCAATCGAAGCCCATCCCCCCAGTACTATAACTCTCCAATCGAAGCCCATCCCCCCAGTACTATAACTCTCCAATCGAGGCCCATCCCTCCAGTACTATAACTCTCCAATCGAGGCCCACCCCTCCAGTACTATAACTCTCCAATCGAAGCCCATCCCCCCACTACTATAACTCTCCAATCGAAGCCCATCCCCCCAGTACTATAACTCTCCAATCAAAGCCCATCCCTCCAATACTATAACTCTCCAATCGAAGCCCATCCCTCCAGTACTATAACTCTCCAATCGAAGCCCATCCCCCCAGTACTGTAACTCTCCAATCGAAGCCCATCCCCCCAGTACTATAACTCTCCAATCGAAGCCCATCCCTCCTGTACTATAACTCTCCAATCGAAGCCCATCCCCCCAGTACTAAAGCTCTCCAATCGAAGCCCATCCCTCCTGTACTATAACTCTCCAATCGAAGCCCATCCCTCCAGTACTATAACTCTCCAATCGAAGCCCATCCCTCCAGTACTATAACTCTCCAATCGAAGCCCATCCCTCCAGTACTATAACTCTCCAATCGAGGCCCATCCCCCCAGGACTATAACTCTCCAATCGAGGCCCATCCCTCCAGTACTATAACTCTCCAATCGAAGCCCATCCCTCCAGTACTATAACTCTCCAATCGAAGCCCATCCCCCCAGAACTATAACTCTCCAATCGAAGCCCATCCCTCCAGTACTATCACTCTCCAATCGAAGCCCATCCCCCCAGTACTATAACTCTCCAATCGAGGCCCATCCCCCCAGTACTATAACTCTCCAATCGAGGCCCATCCCTCCAGTACTATAACTCTCCAATCGAGGCCCATCCCTCCAGTACTATAACTCTCCAATCGAAGCCCATCCCTCTAGTACTATAACTCCCCAATCGAAGCCCATCCCCGCAGTAGTATAACTCTCCAATCGAAGCCCATCCCCCCAGTACTATAACTCTCCAATCGAAGCCCATCCCTCCAGTACTATAACTCTCCAATCGAAACCCATCCCCCCAGTACTATAACTCTCCAATCGAGGCCCATCCCCCCAGTACTATAACTCTCCAATCGAGGCCCATCCCCCCAGTACTATAACTCTCCAATCGAGGCCCATCCCCCCAGTACAATAACTCTCCAATCGAGGCCCATCCCTCCAGTACTATAACTCTCCAATCGAGGCCCATCCCTCCAGTACTATAACTCTCCAATCGAAGCCCATCCCCCAGTACCATAACTCTCCAATCGAAGCCCATCCCCCCAGTACTATAACTCTCCAATCGAAGCCCATCCCCCCAGGACTATAACTTTCCAATCGAAGCCCATCCCTCCAGTACTATAACACTCCAATCGAAGCCCATCCCCCCAGTACTATAACTCTCCAAGCGAAGCCCATCCCCCCAGTCCTATAACTCTCCAATCGAAGCCCATCCCCCCAGTACTATAACTCTCCAATCGAGGCCCATCCCCCCAGTACTATAACTCTCCAATCGAAGCCCATCCCCCCAGTACGATAACTCTCCAATCGAAGCCCATCCCTCCAGTACTATAACTCTCCAATCAAGGCCCATCCGTCCAGTACTATAACTCTCCAATCGAGGCCCATCCCTCCAGTACTATAACTCTCCAATCGAGGCCCATCCCTCCAGTACTATAACTCTCCAATCGAGGCCCATCCCTCCAGTACTATAACTCTCCAATCGAAGCCCATCCCCCCAGTACTATAACTCTCCAATCGAAGCCCATCCCCCCACTACTGTAACTCTCCAATCGAAGCCCATCCCCCCAGTACTATAACTCTCCAATCGAAGCCCATCCCTCCAATACTATAACTCTCCAATCGAAGCCCATCCCTCCAGTGCTATAACTCTCCAATCGAGGCCCATCCCTCCTGTACTATAACTCTCCAATCGAAGCCCATCCCCCCAGTACTATAACTCTCCAATCGAGGCCCATCCCCCCAGTACTATAACTCTCCAATCGAAGCCCATCCCTCCAGTACTATAACTCTCCAATCGAGGCCCATCCCTCCAGTACTATAACTCTCCAATCGAAGCCCATCCCCCCAGTACTATAACTCTCCAATCGAAGCCCATCCCCCCAGGTACTATAACTCTCCAATCGAAGCCCTTCCCCCCAGTACTATAACTCTCCAATCGAAGCCCATCCCCCCAGTACTATAACTCTCCAATCAAAGCCCATCCCTCCAGTACTATAACTCTCCAATCGAGGCCCATCCCCCCAGTACTATAACTCTCCAATCGAAGCCCATCCCTCCAGTACTATAACTCTCCAATCGAAGCCCATCCCCCCAGTACTATAACTCTCCAATCGAAGCCCATCACCCCAGTACTATAACTCTCCAATCGAAGCCCATCCCTCCAGTACTGTAACTCTCCAATCGAAGCCCATCCCTCCAGTACTATAACTCTCCAATCGAAGCCCATCCCTCCAGTACTATAACTCTCCAATCGAGGCCCATCCCTCCAGTACTATAACTCTCCAATCGAGGCCCATCCCTCCAGTACTATAACTCTCCAATCGAAGCCCATCCCTGCAGTACTATAACTCTCCAATCGAAGCCCATCCCTGCAGTACTATAACTCTCCAATCGAAGCCCATCCCTCCAGTACTATAACTCTCCAATCGAAGCCCATCCCTCCAGTACTATAACTCTCCAATCGAAGCCCATCCCTCCAGCACAATAACTCTCCAATCGAGGCCCATCCCTCCAGTACTATAACTCTCCAATCGCGGCCCATCCCTCCAGTACTCTAACTCTCCAATCGAAGCCCATCCCTGCAGTACCATAACTCTCCAATCGAAGCCCATCCCTCCAGTACTTTTACTCTCCAATCGAAGCCCATCCCCCCAGTACTATAACTCTCCAATCGAAGCCCATCCCTCCAGTACTATAACTCTCCAATCGAAGCCCACCCCTCCAGTACTATCACTCTCCAATCGAAGCCCATCCCCCCAGCACTATAACTCCCCAATCGCGGCCCATCCCCCCAGCACTATAACTCTCCAATCGAGGCCCATCCCCCCAGTACTATAACTCTCCAATCGAAGCCCATCCCTCCAGCACTATAACTCTCCAATCGAGGCCCATCCCTTCAGTAGTATAACTCTTCAATCGAGGCCCATCCCTCTGGTACTATAACTCTCCAATCGAAGCCCATCCCCCCAGTACTATAACTCTCCAATGGAGGCCCATCCCCGCAGTACTATAACTCTCCAATCGAAGCCCATCCCCCCAGTACTATAACTCTCCAATCGCAGCCCATCCCCCCAGTACTATATCTCTCCAATCGAGGCCCATCCTCCAGTACTATAACTCTCCAATCGAGGCCCATCCCCCCAGTACTATAACTCTCCAATCGAAGCCCATCCCCCCAGTACTATAACTCTCCAATCGAAGCCCATCCCCCCAGTACTATAACTCTCCAATCGAAGCCCATCCCTTCAGTACTATAGCTCTCCAATCGAAGCCCATCCCTCCAGTACGATAACTCTCCAATCGAGGCCCATCCCTCCAGTACTATAACTCTCCAATCGAAGCCCATCCCCCCAGTACTATAACTCTCCAATCGAAGCCCATCCCCCCAGTACTATAACTCTCCAATCGAAGCCCATCCCTCCAGTACTGTAACTCTCCAATCGAAGCCCATCCCCCCAGTACTATAACTCTCCAATCGAAGCCCATCCCCCCAGTACTATAACTCTCCAATCGAAGCCCATCCCTCCAGTACTATAACTCTCCAATCGAAGCCCATCCCCCCAGTACTATAACTCTCCAATCGAAGCCCATCCCCCCAGTACTATAACTCTCCAATCGAAGCCCAGCCCCCCAGTACTATAACTCTCCAATCGAGGCCCATCCCTCCAGTACTATAACTCTCCAATCGAGGCCCATTCCCCCAGTGCTATAACTCTCCAATCGAGGCCCATCCCTCCAGTACTATAACTCTCCAATCGAGGCCCATCCCCCAGTACTATAACTCTCCAATCGAAGCCCATCCCCCCAGTACTATAACTCTCCAATCGATGCCCATCCCTCCAGGACTATAACTCTCCAATCGAGGCCCATCCCCCCAGTACTATAACTCTCCAATCGAAGCCCATCCCCCCAGTACTATAACTCTCCAATCGAAGCCCATCCCTCCAGTACTATAACTCTCCAATCGAAGCCCATCCCTCCAGTACTATAACTCTCCAATCGAAGCCCATCCCTCCAGTACTATAACTCTCCACTCGAAGCCCATCCCCCCAGTACTATGACTCTCCAATCGAGGCCCATCCCTCCAGTACTATAACTCTCCAATCGAAGCCCATCCCCCCAGTACTATAACTCTCCAATCAAAGCCCATCCCTCCAGTACTATAACTCTCCAATCGAGGCCCATCCCCCCAGTACTATAACTCTCCAATCGAAGCCCATCCCTCCAGTACTATAACTCTCCAATCGAAGCCCATCCCCCCAGTACTATAACTCTCCAATCGAAGCCCATCACCCCAGTACTATAACTCTCCAATCGAAGCCCATCCCTCCAGTACTGTAACTCTCCAATCGAAGCCCATCCCTCCAGTACTATAACTCTCCAATCGAAGCCCATCCCTCCAGTACTATAAATCTCCAATCGAGGCCCATCCCTCCAGTACTATAACTCTCCAATCGAGGCCCATCCCTCCAGTACTATAACTCTCCAATCGAATCCCATCCCTGCAGTACTATAACTCTCCAATCGAAGCCCATCCCTGCAGTACTATAACTCTCCAATCGAAGCCCATCCCTCCAGTACTATAACTCTCCAATCGAAGCCCATCCCTCCAGTACTATAACTCTCCAATCGAAGCCCATCCCTCCAGCACAATAACTCTCCAATCGAGGCCCATCCCTCCAGTACTATAACTCTCCAATCGCGGCCCATCCCTCCAGTACTCTAACTCTCCAATCGAAGCCCATCCCTGCAGTACCATAACTCTCCAATCGAAGCCCATCCCTCCAGTACTTTTACTCTCCAATCGAAGCCCATCCCCCCAGTACTATAACTCTCCAATCGAAGCCCATCCCTCCAGTACTATAACTCTCCAATCGAAGCCCACCCCTCCAGTACTATCACTCTCCAATCGAAGCCCATCCCCCCAGCACTATAACTCCCCAATCGCGGCCCATCCCCCCAGCACTATAACTCTCCAATCAAGGCCCATCCCCCCAGTACTATAACTCTCCAATCGAAGCCCATCCCTCCAGCACTATAACTCTCCAATCGAGGCCCATCCCTTCAGTAGTATAACTCTTCAATCGAGGCCCATCCCTCTGGTACTATAACTCTCCAATCGAAGCCCATCCCCCCAGTACTATAACTCTCCAATCGCAGCCCATCCCCCCAGTACTATAACTCTCCAATCGAGGCCCATCCTCCAGTACTATAACTCTCCAATCGAGGCCCATCCCCCCAGTACTATAACTCTCCAATCGAAGCCCATCCCCCCAGTACTATAACTCTCCAATCGAAGCCCATCCCCCCAGTACTATAACTCTCCAATCGAAGCCCATCCCTTCAGTACTATAGCTCTCCAATCGAAGCCCATCCCCGCAGTACTATAACTCTCCAATCGAAGCCCATCCCCCCAGTACTATAACTCTCCAATCGCAGCCCATCCCCCCAGTACTATAACTCTCCAATCGAGGCCCATCCTCCAGTACTATAACTCTCCAATCGAGGCCCATCCCCCCAGTACTATAACTCTCCAATCGAAGCCCATCCCCCCAGTACTATAACTCTCCAATCGAAGCCCATCCCCCCAGTACTATAACTCTCCAATCGAAGCCCATCCCTTCAGTACTATAGCTCTCCAATCGAAGCCCATCCCTCCAGTACGATAACTCTCCAATCGAGGCCCATCCCTCCAGTACTATAACTCTCCAATCGAAGCCCATCCCCCCAGTACTATAACTCTCCAATCGAAGCCCATCCCCCCAGTACTATAACTCTCCAATCGAAGCCCATCCCTCCAGTACTGTAACTCTCCAATCGAAGCCCATCCCCCCAGTACTATAACTCTCCAATCGAAGCCCATCCCCCCAGTACTATAACTCTCCAATCGAAGCCCATCCCTCCAGTACTATAACTCTCCAATCGAAGCCCATCCCCCCAGTACTATAACTCTCCAATCGAAGCCCATCCCCCCAGTACCATAACTCTCCAATCGAAGCCCAGCCCCCCAGTACTATAACTCTCCAATCGAGGCCCATCCCTCCAGTACTATAACTCTCCAATCGAGGCCCATTCCCCCAGTGCTATAACTCTCCAATCGAGGCCCATCCCTCCAGTACTATAACTCTCCAATCGAGGCCCATCCCCCAGTACTATAACTCTCCAATCGAAGCCCATCCCCCCAGTACTATAACTCTCCAATCGATGCCCATCCCTCCAGGACTATAACTCTCCAATCGAGGCCCATCCCCCCAGTACTATAACTCTCCAATCGAAGCCCATCCCCCCAGTACTATAACTCTCCAATCGAAGCCCATCCCTCCAGTACTATAACTCTCCAATCGAAGCCCATCCCTCCAGTACTATAACTCTCCAATCGAAGCCCATCCCTCCAGTACTATAACTCTCCAATCGAAGCCCATCCCTCCAGTACTATAACTCTCCACTCGAAGCCCATCCCCCCAGTACTATGACTCTCCAATCGAGGCCCATCCCTCCAGTACTAAACCTCTCCAATCGAAGCCCATCCCCCAGTACTATAACTCTCCAATCGAAGCCCATCCCCCCAGTACTATAACTCTCCAATCGAGGCCCATCCCTCCAGTACTATAACTCTCCAATCGAGGCCCATCCCTCCAGTACTATAACTCTCCAATCGAAGCCCATCCCCCAGTACCATAACTCTCCAATCGAAGCCCATCCCCCCAGTACTATAACTCTCCAATCGAAGCCCATCCCCCCAGGACTATAACTTTCCAATCGAAGCCCATCCCTCCAGTACTATAACACTCCAATCGAAGCCCATCCCCCCAGTACTATAACTCTCCAAGCGAAGCCCATCCCCCCAGTCCTATAACTCTCCAATCGAAGCCCATCCCCCCAGTACTATAACTCTCCAATCGAGGCCCATCCCCCCAGTACTATAACTCTCCAATCGAAGCCCATCCCCCCAGTACGATAACTCTCCAATCGAAGCCCATCCCTCCAGTACTATAACTCTCCAATCAAGGCCCATCCGTCCAGTACTATAACTCTCCAATCGAGGCCCATCCCTCCAGTACTATAACTCTCCAATCGAGGCCCATCCCTCCAGTACTATAACTCTCCAATCGAGGCCCATCCCTCCAGTACTATAACTCTCCAATCGAAGCCCATCCCCCCAGTACTATAACTCTCCAATCGAAGCCCATCCCCCCACTACTGTAACTCTCCAATCGAAGCCCATCCCCCCAGTACTATAACTCTCCAATCGAAGCCCATCCCTCCAATACTATAACTCTCCAATCGAAGCCCATCCCTCCAGTGCTATAACTCTCCAATCGAGGCCCATCCCTCCTGTACTATAACTCTCCAATCGAAGCCCATCCCCCCAGTACTATAACTCTCCAATCGAGGCCCATCCCCCCAGTACTATAACTCTCCAATCGAAGCCCATCCCTCCAGTACTATAACTCTCCAATCGAGGCCCATCCCTCCAGTACTATAACTCTCCAATCGAAGCCCATCCCCCCAGTACTATAACTCTCCAATCGAAGCCCATCCCCCCAGGTACTATAACTCTCCAATCGAAGCCCTTCCCCCCAGTACTATAACTCTCCAATCGAAGCCCATCCCCCCAGTACTATAACTCTCCAATCAAAGCCCATCCCTCCAGTACTATAACTCTCCAATCGAGGCCCATCCCTCCAGTACGATAACTCTCCAATCGAGGCCCATCCCTCCAGTACTATAACTCTCCAATCGAAGCCCATCCCCCCAGTACTATAACTCTCCAATCGAAGCCCATCCCCCCAGTACTATAACTCTCCAATCGAAGCCCATCCCTCCAGTACTGTAACTCTCCAATCGAAGCCCATCCCCCCAGTACTATAACTCTCCAATCGAAGCCCATCCCCCCAGTACTGTAACTCTCCAATCGAAGCCCATCCCTCCAGTACTATAACTCTCCAATCGAAGCCCATCCCCCCAGTACTATAACTCTCCAATCGAAGCCCATCCCCCCAGTACTATAACTCTCCAATCGAAGCCCAGCCCCCCAGTACTATAACTCTCCAATCGAGGCCCATCCCTCCAGTACTATAACTCTCCAATCGAGGCCCATTCCCCCAGTGCTATAACTCTCCAATCGAGGCCCATCCCTCCAGTACTATAACTCTCCAATCGAGGCCCATCCCCCAGTACTATAACTCTCCAATCGAAGCCCATCCCCCCAGTACTATAACTCTCCAATCGATGCCCATCCCTCCAGGACTATAACTCTCCAATCGAGGCCCATCCCCCCAGTACTATAACTCTCCAATCGAAGCCCATCCCCCCAGTACTATAACTCTCCAATCGAAGCCCATCCCTCCAGTACTATAACTCTCCAATCGAAGCCCATCCCTCCAGTACTATAACTCTCCAATCGAAGCCCATCCCTCCAGTACTATAACTCTCCAATCGAAGCCCATCCCTCCAGTACTATAACTCTCCACTCGAAGCCCATCCCCCCAGTACTATGACTCTCCAATCGAGGCCCATCCCTCCAGTACTAAACCTCTCCAATCGAAGCCCATCCCCCAGTACTATAACTCTCCAATCGAAGCCCATCCCCCCAGTACTATAACTCTCCAATCGAGGCCCATCCCTCCAGTACTATAACTCTCCAATCGAGGCCCATCCCTCCAGTACTATAACTCTCCAATCGAAGCCCATCCCCCAGTACCATAACTCTCCAATCGAAGCCCATCCCCCCAGTACTATAACTCTCCAATCGAAGCCCATCCCCCCAGGACTATAACTTTCCAATCGAAGCCCATCCCTCCAGTACTATAACACTCCAATCGAAGCCCATCCCCCCAGTACTATAACTCTCCAAGCGAAGCCCATCCCCCCAGTCCTATAACTCTCCAATCGAAGCCCATCCCCCCAGTACTATAACTCTCCAATCGAGGCCCATCCCCCCAGTACTATAACTCTCCAATCGAAGCCCATCCCCCCAGTACGATAACTCTCCAATCGAAGCCCATCCCTCCAGTACTATAACTCTCCAATCAAGGCCCATCCGTCCAGTACTATAACTCTCCAATCGAGGCCCATCCCTCCAGTACTATAACTCTCCAATCGAGGCCCATCCCTCCAGTACTATAACTCTCCAATCGAGGCCCATCCCTCCAGTACTATAACTCTCCAATCGAAGCCCATCCCCCCAGTACTATAACTCTCCAATCGAAGCCCATCCCCCCACTACTGTAACTCTCCAATCGAAGCCCATCCCCCCAGTACTATAACTCTCCAATCGAAGCCCATCCCTCCAATACTATAACTCTCCAATCGAAGCCCATCCCTCCAGTGCTATAACTCTCCAATCGAGGCCCATCCCTCCTGTACTATAACTCTCCAATCGAAGCCCATCCCCCCAGTACTATAACTCTCCAATCGAGGCCCATCCCCCCAGTACTATAACTCTCCAATCGAAGCCCATCCCTCCAGTACTATAACTCTCCAATCGAGGCCCATCCCTCCAGTACTATAACTCTCCAATCGAAGCCCATCCCCCCAGTACTATAACTCTCCAATCGAAGCCCATCCCCCCAGGTACTATAACTCTCCAATCGAAGCCCTTCCCCCCAGTACTATAACTCTCCAATCGAAGCCCATCCCCCCAGTACTATAACTCTCCAATCAAAGCCCATCCCTCCAGTACTATAACTCTCCAATCGAGGCCCATCCCCCCAGTACTATAACTCTCCAATCGAAGCCCATCCCTCCAGTACTATAACTCTCCAATCGAAGCCCATCCCCCCAGTACTATAACTCTCCAATCGAAGCCCATCACCCCAGTACTATAACTCTCCAATCGAAGCCCATCCCTCCAGTACTGTAACTCTCCAATCGAAGCCCATCCCTCCAGTACTATAACTCTCCAATCGAAGCCCATCCCTCCAGTACTATAACTCTCCAATCGAGGCCCATCCCTCCAGTACTATAACTCTCCAATCGAGGCCCATCCCTCCAGTACTATAACTCTCCAATCGAAGCCCATCCCTGCAGTACTATAACTCTCCAATCGAAGCCCATCCCTGCAGTACTATAACTCTCCAATCGAAGCCCATCCCTCCAGTACTATAACTCTCCAATCGAAGCCCATCCCTCCAGTACTATAACTCTCCAATCGAAGCCCATCCCTCCAGCACAATAACTCTCCAATCGAGGCCCATCCCTCCAGTACTATAACTCTCCAATCGCGGCCCATCCCTCCAGTACTCTAACTCTCCAATCGAAGCCCATCCCTGCAGTACCATAACTCTCCAATCGAAGCCCATCCCTCCAGTACTTTTACTCTCCAATCGAAGCCCATCCCCCCAGTACTATAACTCTCCAATCGAAGCCCATCCCTCCAGTACTATAACTCTCCAATCGAAGCCCACCCCTCCAGTACTATCACTCTCCAATCGAAGCCCATCCCCCCAGCACTATAACTCCCCAATCGCGGCCCATCCCCCCAGCACTATAACTCTCCAATCGAGGCCCATCCCCCCAGTACTATAACTCTCCAATCGAAGCCCATCCCTCCAGCACTATAACTCTCCAATCGAGGCCCATCCCTTCAGTAGTATAACTCTTCAATCGAGGCCCATCCCTCTGGTACTATAACTCTCCAATCGAAGCCCATCCCCCCAGTACTATAACTCTCCAATGGAGGCCCATCCCCGCAGTACTATAACTCTCCAATCGAAGCCCATCCCCCCAGTACTATAACTCTCCAATCGCAGCCCATCCCCCCAGTACTATAACTCTCCAATCGAGGCCCATCCTCCAGTACTATAACTCTCCAATCGAAGCCCATCCCCCCAGTACTATAACTCTCCAATCGAAGCCCATCCCCCCAGTACTATAACTCTCCAATCGAAGCCCATCCCTCCAGTACTATAACTCTCCAATCGAAGCCCATCCCCCCAGTACTATAACTCTCCAATCGAAGCCCATCCCCCCAGTACTATAACTCTCCAATCGAAGCCCAGCCCCCCAGTACTATAACTCTCCAATCGAGGCCCATCCCTCCAGTACTATAACTCTCCAATCGAGGCCCATTCCCCCAGTGCTATAACTCTCCAATCGAGGCCCATCCCTCCAGTACTATAACTCTCCAATCGAGGCCCATCCCCCAGTACTATAACTCTCCAATCGAAGCCCATCCCCCCAGTACTATAACTCTCCAATCGATGCCCATCCCTCCAGGACTATAACTCTCCAATCGAGGCCCATCCCCCCAGTACTATAACTCTCCAATCGAAGCCCATCCCCCCAGTACTATAACTCTCCAATCGAAGCCCATCCCTCCAGTACTATAACTCTCCAATCGAAGCCCATCCCTCCAGTACTATAACTCTCCAATCGAAGCCCATCCCTCCAGTACTATAACTCTCCAATCGAAGCCCATCCCTCCAGTACTATAACTCTCCACTCGAAGCCCATCCCCCCAGTACTATGACTCTCCAATCGAGGCCCATCCCTCCAGTACTAAACCTCTCCAATCGAAGCCCATCCCCCAGTACTATAACTCTCCAATCGAAGCCCATCCCCCCAGTACTATAACTCTCCAATCGAAGCCCATCCCCCCAGTACTATAACTCTCCAATCGAAGCCCATCCCCCCAGTACTATAACTCTCCAATCGAGGCCCATCCCCCCAGTACTATAACTCTCCAATTGAAGCCCATCCCTCCAGTACTATAACTCTCCAATCGAAGCCCATCCCCCAGTACTATAACTCTCCAATCGAAGCCCATCCCTCCAGTACTATAACTCTCCAATCGAAGCCCATCCCCCAGTACTATAACTCTCCAATCGAAGCCCATCCCTCCAGTACTATAACTCTCCAATCGAGGCCCATCCCTCCAGTACTATAACTCTCCAATCGAAGCCCATCCCCCCAGTACTATAACTCTCCAATCGAAGCCCATCCCCCCATGTACTATAACTCTCCAATCGAAGCCCTTCCCCCCAGTACTATAACTCTCCAATCGAAGCCCATCCCCCCAGTACTATAACTCTCCAATCGAGGCCCATCCCTCCAGTACTATAACTCTCCAATCGAAGCCCATCCCCCCAGTACTGTAACTCTCCAATCGAAGCCCATCCCCCCAGTACTATAACTCTCCAATCGAGGCCCATCCCCCCAGTACTATAACTCTCCAATCGAGGCCCATCCCCCCAGTACTATAACTCTCCAATCGAACCCCATCCCCCCAGTACTATAACTCTCCAATCGAGGCCCATCCCCCCAGTACTATAACTCTCCAATCGAGGCCCATCCCCCCAGTACAAAAACTCTCCAATCGAAGCCCATCCCCCCAGTACTATAACTCTCCAATCGAGGCCCATCCCCCCAGTACTATAACTCTCCAATCGAATCCCATCCCCCCAGTACTATAACTCTCCAATCGAAGCCCATCCCCCCAGTACTATAACTCTCCAATCGAGGCCCATCCCTCCAGTACTATAACTCTCCAATCGAAGCACATCCCTCCAGTACTATAACTCTCCAATCGAAGCCCATCCCTCCAGTACTATAACTCTCCAATCGAAGCCCATCCCTCCAGTACTATAACTCTCCAATCGAAGCCCATCCCCCCAGTACTATAACTCTCCAATCGAAGCCCATCCCCCCCCAGTACTATAACTCTCCAATCGAAGCCCATCCCCCCAGGACTATAACTCTCCAATCGAAGCCCATCCCCCCAGTACTATAACTCTCCAATCGAGGCCCATCCCTCCAGTACTATATCTCTCCAATCGAAGCCCATCCCCCCAGTACTATAACTCTCCAATCGAAGCCCATCCCCCCCCAGTACTATAACTCTCCAATCGAAGCCCATCCCCCCAGGACTATAACTCTCCAATCGAAGCCCATCCCCCCAGTACTATAACTCTCCAATCGAGGCCCATCCCTCCAGTACTATATCTCTCCAATCGAAGCCCATCCCCCCAGTACTATAACTCTCCAATCGAAGCCCATCCCTCCAGTACTATAACTCTCCAATCGAAGCCCATCCCCCCAGTACTATAACTCTCCAATCGAAGCCCATCCCCCCAGTACCATAACTCTCCAATCGAAGCCCATCCCTCCAGTACTATAACTCTCCAATCGAAGCCCATCCCTCCAGTACTATAACTCTCCAATCGAAGCCCATCCCTCCAGTACTATAACTCTCCAATCGAAGCCCATCCCTCCAGTACTGTAACTCTCCAATCGAGGCCCATCCCTCCCGTACTATAACTCTCCAATCGAAGCCCATCCCTCCAGTACTATAACTCTCCAATCGAAGCCCATCCCTCCAGTACTATAACTCTCCAATCGAAGCCCATCCCCCCAGTACTATAACTCTCCAATCGAAGCCCATCCCTCCAGTACTATAACTCTCCAATCGACGCCCATCCCCCAGTACTATAACTCACCAATCGAAGCCCATCCCCCCAGTACTATAACTCTCCAATCGATGCCCATCCCTCCAGTACTATAACTCTCCAATCGAGGCCCATCCCCCCAGTACTATAACTCTCCAATCGAGGCCCATCCCCCCAGTACTATAACTCTCCAATCGAAGCCCATCCCCCCAGTACTATAACTCTCCAATCGAAGCCCATCCCTCCAGTGCTATGACTCTCCAATCGAAGCCCATCCCTCCAGTACTATAACTCTCCAATCGAAGCCCATCCCCGCAGTACTATAACTCTCCAATCGAAGCCCATCCCTCCAGTACTATAACTCTCCAATCGAAGCCCATCCCCCCAGTACTATAACTCTCCAATCGAAGCCCATCCCTCCAGTACTATAACTCTCCAATCGAAGCCCATCCCTCCAGTACTATAACTCTCCAATCGAAGCCCATCCCTCCAGTACTATAACTCTCCACTCGAAGCCCATCCCCCCAGTACTATAACTCTCCAATCGAGGCCCATCCCTCCAGTACTATAACTCTCCAATCGAAGCCCATCCCCCCATGTACTATAACTCTCCAATCGAAGCCCTTCCCCCCAGTACTATAACTCTCCAATCGAAGCCCATCCCCCCAGTACTATAACTCTCCAATCGAGGCCCATCCCTCCAGTACTATAACTCTCCAATCGAAGCCCATCCCCCCAGTACTGTAACTCTCCAATCGAAGCCCATCCCCCCAGTACTATAACTCTCCAATCGAGGCCCATCCCCCCAGTACTATAACTCTCCAATCGAGGCCCATCCCCCCAGTACTATAACTCTCCAATCGAACCCCATCCCCCCAGTATTATAACTCTCCAATCGAGGCCTATCCCCCCAGTACTATAACTCTCCAATCGAAGCCCATCCCTCCAGTACTGTAACTCTCCAATCGAAGCCCATCCCTCCAGTACTATAACTCTCCAATCGAAGCCCATCCCTCCAGTACTATAACTCTCCAATCGAGGCCTATCCCTCCAGTACTATAACTCTACAATCGAGGCCCATCCCTCCAGTACTATAACTCTCCAATCGAAGCCCATCCCTGCAGTACTATAACTCTCCAATCGAAGCCCATCCCTCCAGTACGAAAACTCTCCAATCGAAGCCCATCCCTCCAGTACTATAACTCTCCAATCGAAGCCCATCCCTCCAGCACATTAACTCTCCAATCGAGGCCCATCCCTCCAGTACTATAACTCTCCAATCGAGGCCCATCCCTCCAGTACTATAACTCTCCAATCGAAGCCCATCCCTGCAGTACCATAACTCTCCAATCGAAGCCCATCCCTCCAGTACTATAACTCTCCAATCGAAGCCCATCCCCCCAGTACTATAACTCTCCAATCGAGGCCCATCCCTCCAGTACTATAACTCCAATCGAAGCCCATCCCTGCAGTACTATAACTCTCCAATCGAAGCCCATCCCTCCAGTACTATAACTCTCCAATCGAAGCCCATCCCTCCAGTACTATAACTCTCCAATCGAAGCCCATCCCCCCAGTACTATAACTGTCCAATCGAAGCCCATCCCTCCAGTACTATAACTCTCAAATCGAAGCCCATCCCCCCAGTACTATAACTCTCCAATCGAAGCCCATCCCCCCAGTACTATAACTCTCCAATCGAGGCCCATCCCTCCAGTACTTTCACTCTCCAATCGAAGCCCATCCCCCCAGTACTATAACTCTCCAATCGAAGCCCATCCCCCCAGTACTATAACTCTCCAATCGAGGCCCATCCCCCCAGTACTATAACTCTCCAATCGAAGCCCATCCCCCCAGCACTATAACTCTCCAATGGAAGCCCATCCCCCCAGTACTATCACTCTCCAATCGAAGCCCATCCCTCCAGTACTATAACTCTCCAATCGAAGCCCACCCCTCCAGTACTATCACTCTCCAATCGAAGCCCATCCCCCCAGCACTATAACTCCCCAATCGCGGCCCATCCCCCCAGTACTATAACTCTCCAATCGAAGCCCATCCCTCCAGTACTTTAACTCTCCAATCGAGGCCCATCCCTCCAGTACTATAACTCTTCAATCGAGGCCCATCCCTCTCGTACTATAACTCTCCAATCGAAGCCCATCCCCCCAGTACTATAACTCTCCAATGGAGGCCCATCCCCGCAGTACTATAACTCTCCAATCGAAGCCCATCCCCCCAGTACTATAACTCTCCAATCGCAGCCCATCCCCCCAGTACTATAACTCTCCAATCGAGGCCCATCCCCCAGTACTATAACTCTCCAATCGAGGCCCATCCCCCCAGTACTATAACTCTCCAATCGAAGCCCATCCCCCCAGTACTATAACTCTCCAATCGAAGCCCATCCCTCCAGTGCTATGACTCTCCAATCGAAGCCCATCCCTCCAGTACTATAACTCTCCAATCGAAGCCCATCCCCGCAGTACTATAACTCTCCAATCGAAGCCCATCCCTCCAGTACTATAACTCTCCAATCGAAGCCCATCCCCCCAGTACTATAACTCTCCAATCGAAGCCCATCCCTCCAGTACTATAACTCTCCAATCGAAGCGCATCCCTCCAGTACTATAACTCTCCAATCGAAGCCCATCCCTCCAGTACTATAACTCTCCACTCGAAGCCCATCCCCCCAGTACTATAACTCTCCAATCGAGGCCCATCCCTCCAGTACTATAACTCTCCAATCGAAGCCCATCCCCCCATGTACTATAACTCTCCAATCGAAGCCCTTCCCCCCAGTACTATAACTCTCCAATCGAAGCCCATCCCCCCAGTACTATAACTCTCCAATCGAGGCCCATCCCTCCAGTACTATAACTCTCCAATCGAAGCCCATCCCCCCAGTACTGTAACTCTCCAATCGAAGCCCATCCCCCCAGTACTATAACTCTCCAATCGAGGCCCATCCCCCCAGTACTATAACTCTCCAATCGAGGCCCATCCCCCCAGTACTATAACTCTCCAATCGAACCCCATCCCCCCAGTATTATAACTCTCCAATCGAGGCCCATCCCCCCAGTACTATAACTCTCCAATCGAAGCCCATCCCTCCAGTACTGTAACTCTCCAATCGAAGCCCATCCCTCCAGTACTATAACTCTCCAATCGAAGCCCATCCCTCCAGTACTATAACTCTCCAATCGAGGCCCATCCCTCCAGTACTATAACTCTCCAATCGAGGCCCATCCCTCCAGTACTATAACTCTCCAATCGAAGCCCATCCCTGCAGTACTATAACTCTCCAATCGAAGCCCATCCCTCCAGTACGAAAACTCTCCAATCGAAGCCCATCCCTCCAGTACTATAACTCTCCAATCGAAGCCCATCCCTCCAGCACAATAACTCTCCAATCGAGGCCCATCCCTCCAGTACTATAACTCTCCAATCGAGGCCCATCCCTCCAGTACTATAACTCTCCAATCGAAGCCCATCCCTGCAGTACCATAACTCTCCAATCGAAGCCCATCCCTCCAGTACTATAACTCTCCAATCGAAGCCCATCCCCCCAGTACTATAACTCTCCAATCGAGGCCCATCCCTCCAGTACTATAACTCCAATCGAAGCCCATCCCTGCAGTACTATAACTCTCCAATCGAAGCCCATCCCTCCAGTACTATAACTCTCCAATCGAAGCCCATCCCTCCAGTACTATAACTCTCCAATCGAAGCCCATCCCCCCAGTACTATAACTGTCCAATCGAAGCCCATCCCTCCAGTACTATAACTCTCAAATCGAAGCCCATCCCCCCAGTACTATAACTCTCCAATCGAAGCCCATCCCCCCAGTACTATAACTCTCCAATCGAGGCCCATCCCTCCAGTACTTTCACTCTCCAATCGAAGCCCATCCCCCCAGTACTATAACTCTCCAATCGAAGCCCATCCCCCCAGTACTATAACTCTCCAATCGAGGCCCATCCCCCCAGTACTATAACTCTCCAATCGAAGCCCATCCCCCCAGCACTATAACTCTCCAATGGAAGCCCATCCCCCCAGTACTATCACTCTCCAATCGAAGCCCATCCCTCCAGTACTATAACTCTCCAATCGAAGCCCACCCGTCCAGTACAATCACTCTCCAATCGAAGCCCATCCCCCCAGCACTATAACTCCCCAATCGCGGCCCATCCCCCCAGTACTATAACTCTCCAATCGAAGCCCATCCCTCCAGTACTTTAACTCTCCAATCGAGGCCCATCCCTCCAGTACTATAACTCTTCAATCGAGGCCCATCCCTCTCGTACTATAACTCTACAATCGAAGCCCATCCCCCCAGTACTATAACTCTCCAATGGAGGCCCATCCCCGCAGTACTATAACTCTCCAATCGAAGCCCATCCCCCCAGTACTATAACTCTCCAATCGCAGCCCATCCCCCCAGTACTATAACTCTCCAATCGAGGCCCATCCCCCAGTACTATAACTCTCCAATCGAGGCCCATCCCCCCAGTACTATAACTCTCCAATCGAAGCCCATCCCCCCAGTACTATAACTCTCCAATCGAAGCCCATCCCTCCAGTACTATAACTCTCCAATCGAAGCCCATCCCTCCAGTACTATAACTCTCCAATCGAGGCGCATCCCTCCAGTACTATAACTCTCCAATCGAAGCCCATCCCCCCAGTACTATAACTCTCCAATCGAAGCCCATCCCCCCAGTACTATAACTCTCCAATCGAAGCCCATCCCTCCAGTACTATAACTCTCCAATCGAAGCCCATCCCCCCAGTACGATAACTCTCCAATCGAAGCCCATCCCCCCAGTACTATAACTCTCCAATCGAATCCCATCCCTCCAGTACTATAACTCTCCAATCGAAGCCCATCCCCCCAGTACTATAACTCTCCAATCGAAGCCCATCCCCCCAGTACTGTAACTCTCCAATCGAAGCCCAGCCCCCCAGTACTATAACTCTCCAATCGAGGCCCATCCCTCCAGTACTATAACTCTCCAATCGAGGCCCATTCCCCCAGTGCTATAACTCTCCAATCGAGGCCCATCCCTCCAGTACTATAACTCTCCAATCGAGGCCCATCCCCCAGTACTATAACTCTCCAATCGAAGCCCATCCCCCCAGTACTATAACTCTCCAATCGATGCCCATCCCTCCAGTACTATAACTCTCCAATCGAGGCCCATTCCCCAGTACTATAACTCTCCAATCGAAGCCCATCCCTCCAGTACTATAACTCTCCAATCGAAGCCCATCCCCCCAGTACTATAACTCTCCAATCGAGGCCCATCCCCCCAGTACTATAACTCTCCAATCGAGGCCCATCCCCCCAGTACTATAACTCTCCAATCGAACCCCATCCCCCCAGTATTATAACTCTCCAATCGAGGCCCATCCCCCCAGTACTATAACTCTCCAATCGAAGCCCATCCCTCCAGTACTGTAACTCTCCAATCGAAGCCCATCCCTCCAGTACTATAACTCTCCAATCGAAGCCCATCCCTCCAGTACTATAACTCTCCAATCGAGGCCCATCCCTCCAGTACTATAACTCTCCAATCGAGGCCCATCCCTCCAGTACTATAACTCTCCAATCGAAGCCCATCCCTGCAGTACTATAACTCTCCAATCGAAGCCCATCCCTCCAGTACGAAAACTCTCCAATCGAAGCCCATCCCTCCAGTACTATAACTCTCCAATCGAAGCCCATCCCTCCAGCACAATAACTCTCCAATCGAGGCCCATCCCTCCAGTACTATAACTCTCCAATCGAGGCCCATCCCTCCAGTACTATAACTCTCCAATCGAAGCCCATCCCTGCAGTACCATAACTCTCCAATCGAAGCCCATCCCTCCAGTACTATAACTCTCCAATCGAAGCCCATCCCCCCAGTACTATAACTCTCCAATCGAGGCCCATCCCTCCAGTACTATAACTCCAATCGAAGCCCATCCCTGCAGTACTATAACTCTCCAATCGAAGCCCATCCCTCCAGTACTATAACTCTCCAATCGAAGCCCATCCCTCCAGTACTATAACTCTCCAATCGAAGCCCATCCCCCCAGTACTATAACTCTCCAATCGAAGCCCATCCCCCCAGTACTATAACTCTCCAATCGAGGCCCATCCCTCCAGTACTTTCACTCTCCAATCGAAGCCCATCCCCCCAGTACTATAACTCTCCAATCGAGGCCCATCCCCCCAGTACTATAACTCTCCAATCGAAGCCCATCCCCCCAGCACTATAACTCTCCAATCGAAGCCCATCCCCCCAGTACTATAACTCTCCAATCGAAGCCCATCCCCCCCCAGTACTATAACTCTCCAATCGAAGCCCATCCCCCCAGGACTATAACTCTCCAATCGAAGCCCATCCCCCCAGTACTATAACTCTCCAATCGAGGCCCATCCCTCCAGTACTATATCTCTCCAATCGAAGCCCATCCCCCCAGTACTATAACTCTCCAATCGAAGCCCATCCCTCCAGTACTATAACTCTCCAATCGAAGCCCATCCCCCCAGTACTATAACTCTCCAATCGAAGCCCATCCCCCCAGTACCATAACTCTCCAATCGAAGCCCATCCCTCCAGTACTATAACTCTCCAATCGAAGCCCATCCCTCCAGTACTATAACTCTCCAATCGAAGCCCATCCCTCCAGTACTATAACTCTCCAATCGAAGCCCATCCCTCCAGTACTGTAACTCTCCAATCGAGGCCCATCCCTCCCGTACTATAACTCTCCAATCGAAGCCCATCCCTCCAGTACTATAACTCTCCAATCGAAGCCCATCCCTCCAGTACTATAACTCTCCAATCGAAGCCCATCCCCCCAGTACTATAACTCTCCAATCGAAGCCCATCCCTCCAGTACTATAACTCTCCAATCGACGCCCATCCCCCAGTACTATAACTCACCAATCGAAGCCCATCCCCCCAGTACTATAACTCTCCAATCGATGCCCATCCCTCCAGTACTATAACTCTCCAATCGAGGCCCATCCCCCCAGTACTATAACTCTCCAATCGAAGCCCATCCCCCCAGTACTATAACTCTCCAATCGAAGCCCATCCCTCCAGTGCTATGACTCTCCAATCGAAGCCCATCCCTCCAGTACTATAACTCTCCAATCGAAGCCCATCCCCGCAGTACTATAACTCTCCAATCGAAGCCCATCCCTCCAGTACTATAACTCTCCAATCGAAGCCCATCCCCCCAGTACTATAACTCTCCAATCGAAGCCCATCCCTCCAGTACTATAACTCTCCAATCGAAGCCCATCCCTCCAGTACTATAACTCTCCAATCGAAGCCCATCCCTCCAGTACTATAACTCTCCACTCGAAGCCCATCCCCCCAGTACTATAACTCTCCAATCGAGGCCCATCCCTCCAGTACTATAACTCTCCAATCGAAGCCCATCCCCCCATGTACTATAACTCTCCAATCGAAGCCCTTCCCCCCAGTACTATAACTCTCCAATCGAAGCCCATCCCCCCAGTACTATAACTCTCCAATCGAGGCCCATCCCTCCAGTACTATAACTCTCCAATCGAAGCCCATCCCCCCAGTACTGTAACTCTCCAATCGAAGCCCATCCCCCCAGTACTATAACTCTCCAATCGAGGCCCATCCCCCCAGTACTATAACTCTCCAATCGAGGCCCATCCCCCCAGTACTATAACTCTCCAATCGAACCCCATCCCCCCAGTATTATAACTCTCCAATCGAGGCCTATCCCCCCAGTACTATAACTCTCCAATCGAAGCCCATCCCTCCAGTACTGTAACTCTCCAATCGAAGCCCATCCCTCCAGTACTATAACTCTCCAATCGAAGCCCATCCCTCCAGTACTATAACTCTCCAATCGAGGCCTATCCCTCCAGTACTATAACTCTCCAATCGAGGCCCATCCCTCCAGTACTATAACTCTCCAATCGAAGCCCATCCCTGCAGTACTATAACTCTCCAATCGAAGCCCATCCCTCCAGTACGAAAACTCTCCAATCGAAGCCCATCCCTCCAGTACTATAACTCTCCAATCGAAGCCCATCCCTCCAGCACAATAACTCTCCAATCGAGGCCCATCCCTCCAGTACTATAACTCTCCAATCGAGGCCCATCCCTCCAGTACTATAACTCTCCAATCGAAGCCCATCCCTGCAGTACCATAACTCTCCAATCGAAGCCCATCCCTCCAGTACTATAACTCTCCAATCGAAGCCCATCCCCCCAGTACTATAACTCTCCAATCGAGGCCCATCCCTCCAGTACTATAACTCCAATCGAAGCCCATCCCTGCAGTACTATAACTCTCCAATCGAAGCCCATCCCTCCAGTACTATAACTCTCCAATCGAAGCCCATCCCTCCAGTACTATAACTCTCCAATCGAAGCCCATCCCCCCAGTACTATAACTGTCCAATCGAAGCCCATCCCTCCAGTACTATAACTCTCAAATCGAAGCCCATCCCCCCAGTACTATAACTCTCCAATCGAAGCCCATCCCCCCAGTACTATAACTCTCCAATCGAGGCCCATCCCTCCAGTACTTTCACTCTCCAATCGAAGCCCATCCCCCCAGCACTATAACTCTCCAATGGAAGCCCATCCCCCCAGTACTATCACTCTCCAATCGAAGCCCATCCCTCCAGTACTATAACTCTCCAATCGAAGCCCACCCCTCCAGTACTATCACTCTCCAATCGAAGCCCATCCCCCCAGCACTATAACTCCCCAATCGCGGCCCATCCCCCCAGTACTATAACTCTCCAATCGAAGCCCATCCCTCCAGTACTTTAACTCTCCAATCGAGGCCCATCCCTCCAGTACTATAACTCTTCAATCGAGGCCCATCCCTCTCGTACTATAACTCTCCAATCGAAGCCCATCCCCCCAGTACTATAACTCTCCAATGGAGGCCCATCCCCGCAGTACTATAACTCTCCAATCGAAGCCCATCCCCCCAGTACTATAACTCTCCAATCGCAGCCCATCCCCCCAGTACTATAACTCTCCAATCGAGGCCCATCCCCCAGTACTATAACTCTCCAATCGAGGCCCATCCCCCCAGTACTATAACTCTCCAATCGAAGCCCATCCCCCCAGTACTATAACTCTCCAATCGAAGCCCATCCCTCCAGTGCTATGACTCTCCAATCGAAGCCCATCCCTCCAGTACTATAACTCTCCAATCGAAGCCCATCCCCGCAGTACTATAACTCTCCAATCGAAGCCCATCCCTCCAGTACTATAACTCTCCAATCGAAGCCCATCCCCCCAGTACTATAACTCTCCAATCGAAGCCCATCCCTCCAGTACTATAACTCTCCAATCGAAGCGCATCCCTCCAGTACTATAACTCTCCAATCGAAGCCCATCCCTCCAGTACTATAACTCTCCACTCGAAGCCCATCCCCCCAGTACTATAACTCTCCAATCGAGGCCCATCCCTCCAGTACTATAACTCTCCAATCGAAGCCCATCCCCCCATGTACTATAACTCTCCAATCGAAGCCCTTCCCCCCAGTACTATAACTCTCCAATCGAAGCCCATCCCCCCAGTACTATAACTCTCCAATCGAGGCCCATCCCTCCAGTACTATAACTCTCCAATCGAAGCCCATCCCCCCAGTACTGTAACTCTCCAATCGAAGCCCATCCCCCCAGTACTATAACTCTCCAATCGAGGCCCATCCCCCCAGTACTATAACTCTCCAATCGAGGCCCATCCCCCCAGTACTATAACTCTCCAATCGAACCCCATCCCCCCAGTATTATAACTCTCCAATCGAGGCCCATCCCCCCAGTACTATAACTCTCCAATCGAAGCCCATCCCTCCAGTACTGTAACTCTCCAATCGAAGCCCATCCCTCCAGTACTATAACTCTCCAATCGAAGCCCATCCCTCCAGTACTATAACTCTCCAATCGAGGCCCATCCCTCCAGTACTATAACTCTCCAATCGAGGCCCATCCCTCCAGTACTATAACTCTCCAATCGAAGCCCATCCCTGCAGTACTATAACTCTCCAATCGAAGCCCATCCCTCCAGTACGAAAACTCTCCAATCGAAGCCCATCCCTCCAGTACTATAACTCTCCAATCGAAGCCCATCCCTCCAGCACAATAACTCTCCAATCGAGGCCCATCCCTCCAGTACTATAACTCTCCAATCGAGGCCCATCCCTCCAGTACTATAACTCTCCAATCGAAGCCCATCCCTGCAGTACCATAACTCTCCAATCGAAGCCCATCCCTCCAGTACTATAACTCTCCAATCGAAGCCCATCCCCCCAGTACTATAACTCTCCAATCGAGGCCCATCCCTCCAGTACTATAACTCCAATCGAAGCCCATCCCTGCAGTACTATAACTCTCCAATCGAAGCCCATCCCTCCAGTACTATAACTCTCCAATCGAAGCCCATCCCTCCAGTACTATAACTCTCCAATCGAAGCCCATCCCCCCAGTACTATAACTGTCCAATCGAAGCCCATCCCTCCAGTACTATAACTCTCAAATCGAAGCCCATCCCCCCAGTACTATAACTCTCCAATCGAAGCCCATCCCCCCAGTACTATAACTCTCCAATCGAGGCCCATCCCTCCAGTACTTTCACTCTCCAATCGAAGCCCATCCCCCCAGTACTATAACTCTCCAATCGAAGCCCATCCCCCCAGTACTATAACTCTCCAATCGAGGCCCATCCCCCCAGTACTATAACTCTCCAATCGAAGCCCATCCCCCCAGCACTATAACTCTCCAATGGAAGCCCATCCCCCCAGTACTATCACTCTCCAATCGAAGCCCATCCCTCCAGTACTATAACTCTCCAATCGAAGCCCACCCGTCCAGTACTATCACTCTCCAATCGAAGCCCATCCCCCCAGCACTATAACTCCCCAATCGCGGCCCATCCCCCCAGTACTATAACTCTCCAATCGAAGCCCATCCCTCCAGTACTTTAACTCTCCAATCGAGGCCCATCCCTCCAGTACTATAACTCTTCAATCGAGGCCCATCCCTCTCGTACTATAACTCTACAATCGAAGCCCATCCCCCCAGTACTATAACTCTCCAATGGAGGCCCATCCCCGCAGTACTATAACTCTCCAATCGAAGCCCATCCCCCCAGTACTATAACTCTCCAATCGCAGCCCATCCCCCCAGTACTATAACTCTCCAATCGAGGCCCATCCCCCAGTACTATAACTCTCCAATCGAGGCCCATCCCCCCAGTACTATAACTCTCCAATCGAAGCCCATCCCCCCAGTACTATAACTCTCCAATCGAAGCCCATCCCTCCAGTACTATAACTCTCCAATCGAAGCCCATCCCTCCAGTACTATAACTCTCCAATCGAGGCGCATCCCTCCAGTACTATAACTCTCCAATCGAAGCCCATCCCCCCAGTACTATAACTCTCCAATCGAAGCCCATCCCCCCAGTACTATAACTCTCCAATCGAAGCCCATCCCTCCAGTACTATAACTCTCCAATCGAAGCCCATCCCCCCAGTACGATAACTCTCCAATCGAAGCCCATCCCCCCAGTACTATAACTCTCCAATCGAATCCCATCCCTCCAGTACTATAACTCTCCAATCGAAGCCCATCCCCCCAGTACTATAACTCTCCAATCGAAGCCCATCCCCCCAGTACTATAACTCTCCAATCGAAGCCCAGCCCCCCAGTACTATAACTCTCCAATCGAGGCCCATCCCTCCAGTACTATAACTCTCCAATCGAGGCCCATTCCCCCAGTGCTATAACTCTCCAATCGAGGCCCATCCCTCCAGTACTATAACTCTCCAATCGAGGCCCATCCCCCAGTACTATAACTCTCCAATCGAAGCCCATCCCCCCAGTACTATAACTCTCCAATCGATGCCCATCCCTCCAGTACTATAACTCTCCAATCGAGGCCCATTCCCCAGTACTATAACTCTCCAATCGAAGCCCATCCCTCCAGTACTATAACTCTCCAATCGAAGCCCATCCCCCCAGTACTATAACTCTCCAATCGAGGCCCATCCCCCCAGTACTATAACTCTCCAATCGAGGCCCATCCCCCCAGTACTATAACTCTCCAATCGAACCCCATCCCCCCAGTATTATAACTCTCCAATCGAGGCCCATCCCCCCAGTACTATAACTCTCCAATCGAAGCCCATCCCTCCAGTACTGTAACTCTCCAATCGAAGCCCATCCCTCCAGTACTATAACTCTCCAATCGAAGCCCATCCCTCCAGTACTATAACTCTCCAATCGAGGCCCATCCCTCCAGTACTATAACTCTCCAATCGAGGCCCATCCCTCCAGTACTATAACTCTCCAATCGAAGCCCATCCCTGCAGTACTATAACTCTCCAATCGAAGCCCATCCCTCCAGTACGAAAACTCTCCAATCGAAGCCCATCCCTCCAGTACTATAACTCTCCAATCGAAGCCCATCCCTCCAGCACAATAACTCTCCAATCGAGGCCCATCCCTCCAGTACTATAACTCTCCAATCGAGGCCCATCCCTCCAGTACTATAACTCTCCAATCGAAGCCCATCCCTGCAGTACCATAACTCTCCAATCGAAGCCCATCCCTCCAGTACTATAACTCTCCAATCGAAGCCCATCCCCCCAGTACTATAACTCTCCAATCGAGGCCCATCCCTCCAGTACTATAACTCCAATCGAAGCCCATCCCTGCAGTACTATAACTCTCCAATCGAAGCCCATCCCTCCAGTACTATAACTCTCCAATCGAAGCCCATCCCTCCAGTACTATAACTCTCCAATCGAAGCCCATCCCCCCAGTACTATAACTGTCCAATCGAGGCCCATCCCTCCAGTACTTTCACTCTCCAATCGAAGCCCATCCCCCCAGTACTATAACTCTCCAATCGAGGCCCATCCCCCCAGTACTATAACTCTCCAATCGAAGCCCATCCCCCCAGCACTATAACTCTCCAATGGAAGCCCATCCCCCCAGTACTATCACTCTCCAATCGAAGCCCATCCCTCCAGTACTATAACTCTCCAATCGAAGCCCACCCGTCCAGTACTATCACTCTCCAATCGAAGCCCATCCCCCCAGCACTATAACTCCCCAATCGCGGCCCATCCCCCCAGTACTATAACTCTCCAATCGAAGCCCATCCCTCCAGTACTATAACTCTCCAATCGAGGCCCATCCCTCCAGTACTATAACTCTCCAATCGAAGCCCATCCCCCCAGTACTATAACTCTCCAATCGAAGCCCATCCCCCCAGTACTATAACTCTCCAATCGAAGCCCATCCCTCCAGTACTATAACTCTCCAATCGAAGCCCATCCCCCCAGTACGATAACTCTCCAATCGAAGCCCATCCCCCCAGTACTATAACTCTCCAATCGAATCCCATCCCTCCAGTACTATAACTCTCCAATCGAAGCCCATCCCCCCAGTACTATAACTCTCCAATCGAAGCCCATCCCCCAGTACTATAACTCTCCAATCGAAGCCCAGCCCCCCAGTACTATAACTCTCCAATCGAGGCCCATCCCTCCAGTACTATAACTCTCCAATCGAGGCCCATTCCCCCAGTGCTATAACTCTCCAATCGAGGCCCATCCCTCCAGTACTATAACTCTCCAATCGAGGCCCATCCCCCAGTACTATAACTCTCCAATCGAAGCCCATCCCCCCCAGTACTATAACTCTCCAATCGATGCCCATCCCTCCAGTACTATAACTCTCCAATCGAGGCCCATTCCCCAGTACTATAACTCTCCAATCGAAGCCCATCCCTCCAGTACTATAACTCTCCAATCGAGGCCCATCCCCCCAGTACAATAACTCTCCAATCGAAGCCCATCCCCCCAGTACTATAACTCTCCAATCGAAGCCCATCCCTCCAGTACAATAACTCTCCAATCGAAGCCCATCCCCCCCAGTACTATAACTCTCCAATCGAAGCCCATCCCCCCAGTACTATAACTCTCCAATCGAGGCCCATCCCCCCAGTACTATAACTCTCCAATTGAAGCCCATCCCTCCAGTACTATAACTCTCCAATCGAAGCCCATCCCCCAGTACTATAACTCTCCAATCGAAGCCCATCCCTCCAGTACTATAACTCTCCAATCGAAGCCCATCCCCCAGTACTATAACTCTCCAATCGAAGCCCATCCCTCCAGTACTATAACTCTCCAATCGAAGCCCATCCCCCCAGTACTATAACTGTCCAATCGAAGCCCATCCCTCCAGTACTATAACTCTCAAATCGAAGCCCATCCCCCCAGTACTATAACTCTCCAATCGAAGCCCATCCCCCCAGTACTATAACTCTCCAATCGAGGCCCATCCCTCCAGTACTTTCACTCTCCAATCGAAGCCCATCCCCCCAGTACTATAACTCTCCAATCGAAGCCCATCCCCCCAGTACTATAACTCTCCAATCGAGGCCCATCCCCCCAGTACTATAACTCTCCAATCGAAGCCCATCCCCCCAGCACTATAACTCTCCAATGGAAGCCCATCCCCCCAGTACTATCACTCTCCAATCGAAGCCCATCCCTCCAGTACTATAACTCTCCAATCGAAGCCCACCCGTCCAGTACTATCACTCTCCAATCGAAGCCCATCCCCCCAGCACTATAACTCCCCAATCGCGGCCCATCCCCCCAGTACTATAACTCTCCAATCGAAGCCCATCCCGCCAGTACTTTAACTCTCCAATCGAGGCCCATCCCTCCAGTACTATAACTCTTCAATCGAGGCCCATCCCTCTCGTACTATAACTCTACAATCGAAGCCCATCCCCCCAGTACTATAACTCTCCAATGGAGGCCCATCCCCGCAGTACTATAACTCTCCAATCGAAGCCCATCCCCCCAGTACTATAACTCTCCAATCGCAGCCCATCCCCCCAGTACTATAACTCTCCAATCGAGGCCCATCCCCCAGTACTATAACTCTCCAATCGAGGCCCATCCCCCCAGTACTATAACTCTCCAATCGAAGCCCATCCCCCCAGTACTATAACTCTCCAATCGAAGCCCATCCCTCCAGTACTATAACTCTCCAATCGAAGCCCATCCCTCCAGTACTATAACTCTCCAATCGAGGCCCATCCCTCCAGTACTATAACTCTCCAATCGAAGCCCATCCCCCCAGTAGTATAACTCTCCAATCGAAGCCCATCCCCCCAGTACTATAACTCTCCAATCGAAGCCCAGCCCCCCAGTACTATAACTCTCCAATCGAGGCCCATCCCTCCAGTACTATAACTCTCCAATCGAGGCCCATTCCCCCAGTGCTATAACTCTCCAATCGAGGCCCATCCCTCCAGTACTATAACTCTCCAATCGAGGCCCATCCCCCAGTACTATAACTCTCCAATCGAAGCCCATCCCCCCAGTACTATAACTCTCCAATCGATGCCCATCCCTCCAGTACTATAACTCTCCAATCGAGGCCCATTCCCCAGTACTATAACTCTCCAATCGAAGCCCATCCCTCCAGTACTATAACTCTCCAATCGAAGCCCATCCCCCCAGTACTATAACTCTCCAATCGAGGCCCATCCCCCCAGTACTATAACTCTCCAATCGAGGCCCATCCCCCCAGTACTATAACTCTCCAATCGAACCCCATCCCCCCAGTATTATAACTCTCCAATCGAGGCCCATCCCCCCAGTACTATAACTCTCCAATCGAAGCCCATCCCTCCAGTACTGTAACTCTCCAATCGAAGCCCATCCCTCCAGTACTATAACTCTCCAATCGAAGCCCATCCCTCCAGTACTATAACTCTCCAATCGAGGCCCATCCCTCCAGCACAATAACTCTCCAATCGAGGCCCATCCCTCCAGTACTATAACTCTCCAATCGAGGCCCATCCCTCCAGTACTATAACTCTCCAATCGAAGCCCATCCCTGCAGTACCATAACTCTCCAATCGAAGCCCATCCCTCCAGTACTATCACTCTCCAATCGAAGCCCATCCCCCCAGTACTATAACTCTCCAATCGAATCCCATCCCTCCAGTACTATAACTCTCCAATCGAAGCCCATCCCCCCAGTACTATAACTCTCCAATCGAAGCCCATCCCCCCAGTACTATAACTCTCCAATCGAAGCCCAGCCCCCCAGTACTATAACTCTCCAATCGAGGCCCATCCCTCCAGTACTATAACTCTCCAATCGAGGCCCATTCCCCCAGTGCTATAACTCTCCAATCGAGGCCCATCCCTCCAGTACTATAACTCTCCAATCGAGGCCCATCCCCCAGTACTATAACTCTCCAATCGAAGCCCATCCCCCCAGTACTATAACTCTCCAATCGATGCCCATCCCTCCAGTACTATAACTCTCCAATCGAGGCCCATTCCCCAGTACTATAACTGTCCAATCGAAGCCCATCCCTCCAGTACTATAACTCTCAAATCGAAGCCCATCCCCCCAGTACTATAACTCTCCAATCGAAGCCCATCCCCCCAGTACTATAACTCTCCAATCGAGGCCCATCCCTCCAGTACTTTCACTCTCCAATCGAAGCCCATCCCCCCAGTACTATAACTCTCCAATCGAGGCCCATCCCCCCAGTACTATAACTCTCCAATCGAAGCCCATCCCCCCAGCACTATAACTCTCCAATGGAAGCCCATCCCCCCAGTACTATCACTCTCCAATCGAAGCCCATCCCTCCAGTACTATAACTCTCCAATCGAAGCCCACCCGTCCAGTACTATCACTCTCCAATCGAAGCCCATCCCCCCAGCACTATAACTCCCCAATCGCGGCCCATCCCCCCAGTACTATAACTCTCCAATCGAAGCCCATCCCCCCAGTACTATAACTCTCCAATCGAAGCCCATCCCTCCAGTACTATAACTCTCCAATCGAAGCCCATCCCTCCAGTACGACAGCTCTCCAATCGAAGCCCATCCCTCCAGTACTATAACTCTCCAATCGAGGCCCATCCCTCCAGTACTATAACTCTCCAATCGAAGCCCATCCCCCCAGTACTATAACTCTCCAATCGAAGCCCATCCCCCCAGTACTATAACTCTCCAATCGAAGCCCATCCCTCCAGTACTATAACTCTCCAATCGAAGCCCATCCCCCCAGTACGATAACTCTCCAATCGAAGCCCATCCCCCCAGTACTATAACTCTCCAATCGAATCCCATCCCTCCAGTACTATAACTCTCCAATCGAAGCCCATCCCCCCAGTACTATAACTCTCCAATCGAAGCCCATCCCCCAGTACTATAACTCTCCAATCGAAGCCCAGCCCCCCAGTACTATAACTCTCCAATCGAGGCCCATCCCTCCAGTACTATAACTCTCCAATCGAGGCCCATTCCCCCAGTGCTATAACTCTCCAATCGAGGCCCATCCCTCCAGTACTATAACTCTCCAATCGAGGCCCATCCCCCAGTACTATAACTCTCCAATCGAAGCCCATCCCCCCAGTACTATAACTCTCCAATCGATGCCCATCCCTCCAGTACTATAACTCTCCAATCGAGGCCCATTCCCCAGTACTATAACTCTCCAATCGAAGCCCATCCCTCCAGTACTATAACTCTCCAATCGAGGCCCATCCCCCCAGTACAATAACTCTCCAATCGAAGCCCATCCCCCCAGTACTATAACTCTCCAATCGAAGCCCATCCCTCCAGTACAATAACTCTCCAATCGAAGCCCATCCCCCCCAGTACTATAACTCTCCAATCGAAGCCCATCCCCCCAGTACTATAACTCTCCAATCGAGGCCCATCCCCCCAGTACTATAACTCTCCAATTGAAGCCCATCCCTCCAGTACTATAACTCTCCAATCGAAGCCCATCCCCCAGTACTATAACTCTCCAATCGAAGCCCATCCCTCCAGTACTATAACTCTCCAATCGAAGCCCATCCCCCAGTACTATAACTCTCCAATCGAAGCCCATCCCTCCAGTCCTATAACTCTCCAATCGAGGCCCATCCCTCCAGTACTATAACTCTCCAATCGAAGCCCATCCCCCCAGTACTATAACTCTCCAATCGAAGCCCATCCCCCCATGTACTATAACTCTCCAATCGAAGCCCTTCCCCCCAGTACTATAACTCTCCAATCGAAGCCCATCCCCCAAGTACTATAACTCTCCAATCGAGGCCCATCCCTCCAGTACTATAACTCTCCAATCGAGGCCCATCCCTCCAGTACTATAACTCTCCAATCGAAGCCCATCCCTCCAGTACTATAACTCTCCAATCGAAGCCCATCCCCCAGTACTATCACTCTCCAATCGAAGCCCATCCTACCAGTACTATAACTCTCCAATCGAAGCCCATCCCCCCAGTACTATAACTCTCCAATCGAGGCCCATCCCCCGAGTACTATATCTCTCCAATCGAAGCCCATCCCCCCAATACTGTAACTCTCCAATCGAAGCCCATCCCCCCAGTACTATAACTCTGCAATTGAGGCCCATCCCCCCAGTACTATAACTCTCCAATCGAGGCCCATCCCCCCAGTACTATAACTCTCCAATCGAACCCCATCCCCCCAGTACTATAACTCTCCAATCGAGGCCCATCCCCCCAGTACTATAACTCTCCAATCGAGGCCCATCCCCCCAGTACTATAACTCTCCAATCGAAGCCCATCCCCCCAGTACTATAACTCTCCAATCGAATCCCATCCCCCCAGTACTATCACTCTCCAATCGAAGCCCATCCCCCCAGTACTATAACTCTCCAATCGAGGCCCATCCCTCCAGTACTATAACTCTCCAATCGAAGCACATCCCTCCAGTACTATAACTCTCCAATCGAAGCCCATCCCTCCAGTACTATAACTCTCCAATCGAAGCCCATCCCTCCAGTACTATAACTCTCCAATCGAAGCCCATCCCCCCAGTACTATAACTCTCCAATCGAAGCCCATCCCCCCCCAGTACTATAACTCTCCAATCGAAACCCATCCCCCCAGTACTGTAACTCTCCAATCGAAGCCCATCCCCCCAGTACTATAACTCTCCAATCGAGACCCATCCCTCCAGGACTATATCTCTCCAATCGAAGCCCATCCCCCCAGTACTATAACTCTCCAATCGAAGCCCATCCCTCCAGTACTATAACTCTCCAATCGAAGCCCATCCCCCCAGTACTATAACTCTCCAATCGAAGCCCATCCCCCCAGTACCATAACTCTCCAATCGAAGCCCATCCCTCCAGTACTATAACTCTCCAATCGAAGCCCATCCCTCCAGTACTATAACTCTCCAATCGAAGCCCATCCCTCCAGTACTATAACTCTCCAATCGAAGCCCATCCCTCCAGTACTATAACTCTCCAATCGAGGCCCATCCCTCCCGTACTATAACTCTCCAATCGAAGCCCATCCCTCCAGTACTATAACTCTCCAATCGAAGCCCATCCCTCCAGTACTATAACTCTCCAATCGAAGCCCATCCCCCCAGTACTATAACTCTCCAATCGAAGCCCATCCCTCCAGCACTATAACTCTCCAATCGAGGCCCATCCCTTCAGTAGTATAACTCTTCAATCGAGGCCCATCCCTCTGGTACTATAACTCTCCAATCGAAGCCCATCCCCCCAGTACTATAACTCTCCAATGGAGGCCCATCCCCGCAGTACTATAACTCTCCAATCGAAGCCCATCCCCCCAGTACTATAACTCTCCAATCGCAGCCCATCCCCCCAGTACTATAACTCTCCAATCGAGGCCCATCCTCCAGTACTATAACTCTCCAATCGAGGCCCATCCCCCCAGTACTATAACTCTCCAATCGAAGCCCATCCCCCCAGTACTATAACTCTCCAATCGAAGCCCATCCCCCCAGTACTATAACTCTCCAATCGAAGCCCATCCCTCCAGTACTATAGCTCTCCAATCGAAGCCCATCCCTCCAGTACGATAACTCTCCAATCGAGGCCCATCCCTCCAGTACTATAACTCTCCAATCGAAGCCCATCCCCCCAGTACTATAACTCTCCAATCGAAGCCCATCCCCCCAGTACTATAACTCTCCAATCGAAGCCCATCCCTCCAGTACTGTAACTCTCCAATCGAAGCCCATCCCCCCAGTACTATAACTCTCCAATCGAAGCCCATCCCCCCAGTACTATAACTCTCCAATCGAAGCCCATCCCTCCAGTACTATAACTCTCCAATCGAAGCCCATCCCCCCAGTACAATAACTCTCCAATCGAAGCCCATCCCCCCAGTACTATAACTCTCCAATCGAAGCCCAGCCCCCCAGTACTATAACTCTCCAATCGAGGCCCATCCCTCCAGTACTATAACTCTCCAATCGAGGCCCATTCCCCCAGTGCTATAACTCTCCAATCGAGGCCCATCCCTCCAGTACTATAACTCTCCAATCGAGGCCCATCCCCCAGTACTATAACTCTCCAATCGAAGCCCATCCCCCCAGTACTATAACTCTCCAATCGATGCCCATCCCTCCAGGACTATAACTCTCCAATCGAGGCCCATCCCCCCAGTACTATAACTCTCCAATCGAAGCCCATCCCCCCTGTACTATAACTCTCCAATCGAAGCCCATCCCTCCAGTACTATAACTCTCCAATCGAAGCCCATCCCTCCAGTACTATAACTCTCCAATCGAAGCCCATCCCTCCAGTACTATAACTCTCCAATCGAAGCCCATCCCTCCAGTACTATAACTCTCCACTCGAAGCCCATCCCCCCAGTACTATGACTCTCCAATCGAGGCCCATCCCTCCAGTACTAAACCTCTCCAATCGAAGCTCATCCCCCAGTACTATAACTCTCCAATGGAAGCCCATCCCCCCAGTACTATAACTCTCCAATAGCCCATCCCCCCAGTACTATAACTCTCCAATCGAAGCCCATCCCCCCAGTACTATAACTCTCCAATCGAGGCCCATCCCCCCAGTACTATAACTCTCCAATTGAAGCCCATCCCTCCAGTACTATAACTCTCCAATCGAAGCCCATCCCCCAGTACTATAACTCTCCAATCGAAGCCCATCCCTCCAGTACTATAACTCTCCAATCGAGGCCCATTCCCCCAGTGCTATAACTCTCCAATCGAGGCCCATCCCTCCAGTACTATAACTCTCCAATCGAGGCCCATCCCCCAGTACTATAACTCTCCAATCGAAGCCTATCCCCCCAGTACTATAACTCTCCAATCGATGCCCATCCCTCCAGTACTATAACTCTCCAATCGAGGCCCATTCCCCAGTACTATAACTCTCCAATCGAAGCCCATCCCTCCAGTACTATAACTCTCCAATCGAAGCCCATCCCCCCAGTACTATAACTCTCCAATCGAGGCCCCATCCCCCCAGTACTATAACTCTCCAATCGAGGCCCATCCCCCCAGTACTATAACTCCTCCAATCGAACCCCATCCCCCCCAGTATTATAACTCTCCAATCGAGGCCCATCCCCCCCAGTACTATAACTCTCCAATCGAAGCCCATCCCTCCAGTACTGTAACTCTCCAATCGAAGCCCATCCCTCCAGTACTATAACTCTCCAATCGAAGCCCATCCCTCCAGTACTATAACTCTCCAATCGAGGCCATCCCTCCAGTACTATAACTCTCCAATCGAGGCCCATCCCTCCAGTACTATAACTCTCCAATCGAAGCCCATCCCTGCAGTACTATAACTCTCCAATCGAAGCCCATCCCTCCAGTACGAAAACTCTCCAATCGAAGCCCATCCCTCCAGTACTATAACTCTCCAATCGAAGCCCATCCCTCCAGCACAATAACTCTCCAATCGAGGCCCATCCCTCCAGTACTATAACTCTCCAATCGAGGCCCATCCCTCCAGTACTATAACTCTCCAATCGAAGCCCATCCCTGCAGTACCATAACTCTCCAATCGAAGCCCATCCCTCCAGTACTATAACTCTCCAATCGAAGCCCATCCCCCCAGTACTATAACTCTCCAATCGAGGCCCATCCCTCCAGTACTATAACTCCAATCGAAGCCCATCCCTGCAGTACTATAACTCTCCAATCGAAGCCCATCCCTCCAGTGCTATAACTCTCCAATCGAAGCCCATCCCTCCAGTACTATAACTCTCCAATCGAAGCCCATCCCCCCAGTACTATAACTGTCCAATCGAAGCCCATCCCTCCAGTACTATAACTCTCAAATCGAAGCCCATCCCCCCAGTACTATAACTCTCCAATCGAAGCCCATCCCCCCAGTACTATAACTCTCCAATCGAGGCCCATCCCTCCAGTACTTTCACTCTCCAATCGAAGCCCATCCCCCCAGTACTATAACTCTCCAATCGAAGCCCATCCCCCCAGTACTATAACTCTCCAATCGAGGCCCATCCCCCCAGTACTATAACTCTCCAATCGAAGCCCATCCCCCCAGCACTATAACTCTCCAATGGAAGCCCATCCCCCCAGTACTATCACTCTCCAATCGAAGCCCATCCCTCCAGTACTATAACTCTCCAATCGAAGCCCACCCGTCCAGTACTATCACTCTCCAATCGAAGCCCATCCCCCCAGCACTATAACTCCCCAATCGCGGCCCATCCCCCCAGTACTATAACTCTCCAATCGAAGCCCATCCCTCCAGTACTTTAACTCTCCAATCGAGGCCCATCCCTCCAGTACTATAACTCTTCAATCGAGGCCCATCCCTCTCGTACTATAACTCTACAATCGAAGCCCATCCCCCCAGTACTATAACTCTCCAATGGAGGCCCATCCCCGCAGTACTATAACTCTCCAATCGAAGCCCATCCCCCCAGTACTATAACTCTCCAATCGCAGCCCATCCCCCCAGTACTATAACTCTCCAATCGAGGCCCATCCCTCCAGTACTATAACTCTCCAATCGAAGCCCATCCCCCCAGTACTATAACTCTCCAATCGAAGCCCATCCCCCCAGTACTATAACTCTCCAATCGAAGCCCATCCCTCCAGTACTATAACTCTCCAATCGAAGCCCATCCCCCCAGTACGATAACTCTCCAATCGAAGCCCATCCCCCCAGTACTATAACTCTCCAATCGAATCCCATCCCTCCAGTACTATAACTCTCCAATCGAAGCCCATCCCCCCAGTACTATAACTCTCCAATCGAAGCCCATCCCCCCAGTACTATAACTCTCCAATCGAAGCCCAGCCCCCCAGTACTATAACTCTCCAATCGAGGCCCATCCCTCCAGTACTATAACTCTCCAATCGAGGCCCATTCCCCCAGTGCTATAACTCTCCAATCGAGGCCCATCCCTCCAGTACTATAACTCTCCAATCGAGGCCCATCCCCCAGTACTATAACTCTCCAATCGAAGCCCATCCCCCCAGTACTATAACTCTCCAATCGATGCCCATCCCTCCAGTACTATAACTCTCCAATCGAGGCCCATTCCCCAGTACTATAACTCTCCAATCGAAGCCCATCCCTCCAGTACTATAACTCTCCAATCGAGGCCCATCCCCCCAGTACAATAACTCTCCAATCGAAGCCCATCCCCCCAGTACTATAACTCTCCAATCGAAGCCCATCCCTCCAGTACAATAACTCTCCAATCGAAGCCCATCCCCCCCAGTACTATAACTCTCCAATCGAAGCCCATCCCCCCAGTACTATAACTCTCCAATCGAGGCCCATCCCCCCAGTACTATAACTCTCCAATTGAAGCCCATCCCTCCAGTACTATAACTCTCCAATCGAAGCCCATCCCCCAGTACTATAACTCTCCAATCGAAGCCCATCCCTCCAGTACTATAACTCTCCAATCGAAGCCCATCCCCCAGTACTATAACTCTCCAATCGAAGCCCATCCCTCCAGTCCTATAACTCTCCAATCGAGGCCCATCCCTCCAGTACTATAACTCTCCAATCGAAGCCCATCCCCCCAGTACTATAACTCTCCAATCGAAGCCCATCCCCCCATGTACTATAACTCTCCAATCGAAGCCCTTCCCCCCAGTACTATAACTCTCCAATCGAAGCCCATCCCCCCAGTACTTTAACTCTCCAATCGAGGCCCATCCCTCCAGTACTATAACTCTCCAATCGAGGCCCATCCCTCCAGTACTATAACTCTCCAATCGAAGCCCATCCCTCCAGTACTATAACTCTCCAATCGAAGCCCATCCCCCAGTACTATCACTCTCCAATCGAAGCCCATCCTACCAGTACTATAACTCTCCAATCGAAGCCCATCCCCCCCAGTACTATAACTCTCCAATCGAGGCCCATCCCCCGAGTACTATATCTCTCCAATCGAAGCCCATCCCCCCCAGTACTGTAACTCTCCAATCGAAGCCCATCCCCCCGAGTACTATAACTCTCCAATTGAGGCCCATCCCCCCAGTACTATAACTCTCCAATCGAGGCCCATCCCCCCAGTACTATAACTCTCCAATCGAACCCCATCCCCCCCCAGTACTATAACTCTCCAATCGAGGCCCATCCCCCCAGTACTATAACTCTCCAATCGAGGCCCATCCCCCCAGTACTATAACTCTCCAATCGAAGCCCATCCCCCAGTACTATAACTCTCCAATCGAATCCCATCCCCCCAGTACTATCACTCTCCAATCGAAGCCCATCCCCCCAGTACTATAACTCTCCAATCGAGGCCCATCCCTCCAGTACTATAACTCTCCAATCGAAGCACATCCCTCCAGTACTATAACTCTCCAATCGAAGCCCATCCCTCCAGTACTATAACTCTGCAATCGAAGCCCATCCCTCCAGTACTATAACTCTCCAATCGAAGCCCATCCCCCCAGTACTATAACTCTCCAATCGAAGCCCATCCCCCCCCAGTACTATAACTCTCCAATCGAAGCCCATCCCCCCAGTACTGTAACTCTCCAATCGAAGCCCATCCCCCCAGTACTATAACTCTCCAATCGAGAGCCATCCCTCCAGGACTATATCTCTCCAATCGAAGCCCATCCCCCCAGTACTATAACTCTCCAATCGAAGCCCATCCCTCCAGTACTATAACTCTCCAATCGAAGCCCATCCCCCCAGTACTATAACTCTCCAATCGAAGCCCATCCCCCCAGTACCATAACTCTCCAATCGAAGCCCATCCCTCCAGTACTATAAATCTCCAATCGAAGCCCATCCCTCCAGTACTATAACTCTCCAATCGAAGCCCATCCCTCCAGTACTATAACTCTCCAATCGAAGCCCATCCCTCCAGTACTATAACTCTCCAATCGAGGCCCATCCCTCCCGTACTATAACTCTCCAATCGAAGCCCATCCCTCCAGTACTATAACTCTCCAATCGAAGCCCATCCCTCCAGTACTATAACTCTCCAATCGAAGCCCATCCCCCCAGTACTATAACTCTCCAATCGAAGCCCATCCCTCCAGCACTATAACTCTCCAATCGAGGCCCATCCCTTCAGTAGTATAACTCTTCAATCGAGGCCCATCCCTCTGGTACTATAACTCTCCAATCGAAGCCCATCCCCCCAGTACTATAACTCTCCAATGGAGGCCCATCCCCGCAGTACTATAACTCTCCAATCGAAGCCCATCCCCCCAGTACTATAACTCTCCAATCGCAGCCCATCCCCCCAGTACTATAACTCTCCAATCGAGGCCCATCCTCCAGTACTATAACTCTCCAATCGAGGCCCATCCCCCCAGTACTATAACTCTCCAATCGAAGCCCATCCCCCCAGTACTATAACTCTCCAATCGAAGCCCATCCCCCCAGTACTATAACTCTCCAATCGAAGCCCATCCCTCCAGTACTATAGCTCTCCAATCGAAGCCCATCCCTCCAGTACGATAACTCTCCAATCGAGGCCCATCCCTCCAGTACTATAACTCTCCAATCGAAGCCCATCCCCCCAGTACTATAACTCTCCAATCGAAGCCCATCCCCCCAGTACTATAACTCTCCAATCGAAGCCCATCCCTCCAGTACTGTAACTCTCCAATCGAAGCCCATCCCCCCAGTACTATAACTCTCCAATCGAAGCCCATCCCCCCAGTACTATAACTCTCCAATCGAAGCCCATCCCTCCAGTACTATAACTCTCCAATCGAAGCCCATCCCCCCAGTACTATAACTCTCCAATCGAAGCCCATCCCCCCAGTACTATAACTCTCCAATCGAAGCCCAGCCCCCCAGTACTATAACTCTCCAATCGAGGCCCATCCCTCCAGTACTATAACTCTCCAATCGAGGCCCATTCCCCCAGTGCTATAACTCTCCAATCGAGGCCCATCCCTCCAGTACTATAACTCTCCAATCGAGGCCCATCCCCCAGTACTATAACTCTCCAATCGAAGCCCATCCCCCCAGTACTATAACTCTCCAATCGATGCCCATCCCTCCAGGACTATAACTCTCCAATCGAGGCCCATCCCCCCAGTACTATAACTCTCCAATCGAAGCCCATCCCCCCAGTACTATAACTCTCCAATCGAAGCCCATCCCTCCAGTACTATAACTCTCCAATCGAAGCCCATCCCTCCAGTACTATAACTCTCCAATCGAAGCCCATCCCTCCAGTACTATAACTCTCCACTCGAAGCCCATGCCCCCAGTACTATGACTCTCCAATCGAGGCCCATCCCTCCAGTACTAAACCTCTCCAATCGAAGCCCATCCCCCAGTACTATAACTCTCCAATCGAAGCCCATCCCCCCAGTACTATAACTCTCCAATCGAAGCCCATCCCCCCAGTACTATAACTCTCCAATCGAAGCCCATCCCCCCAGTACTATAACTCTCCAATCGAGGCCCATCCCCCCAGTACTATAACTCTCCAATTGAAGCCCATCCCTCCAGTACTATAACTCTCCAATCGAAGCCCATCCCCCAGTACTATAACTCTCCAATCGAAGCCCATCCCTCCAGTACTATAACTCTCCAATCGAAGCCCATCCCCCAGTACTATAAGTCTCCAATCGAAGCCCATCCCTCCAGTACTATAACTCTCCAATCGAGGCCCATCCCTCCAGTACTATAACTCTCCAATCGAAGCCCATCCCCCCAGTACTATAACTCTCCAATCGAAGCCCATCCCCCCATGTACTATAACTCTCCAATCGAAGCCCTTCCCCCCAGTACTATAACTCTCCAATCGAAGCCCATCCCCCCAGTACTATAACTCTCCAATCGAGGCCCATCCCTCCAGTACTATAACTCTCCAATCGAAGCCCATCCCCCCAGTACTGTAACTCTCCAATCGAAGCCCATCCCCCCAGCACTATAACTCTCCAATCGAGGCCCATCCCCCCAGTACTATAACTCTCCAATCGAGGCCCATCCCCCCAGTACTATAACTCTCCAATCGAACCCCATCCCCCCAGTACTATAACTCTCCAATCGAGGCCCATCCCCCCAGTACTATAACTCTCCAATCGAGGCCCATCCCCCCAGTACAAAAACTCTCCAATCGAAGCCCATCCCCCCAGTACTATAACTCTCCAATCGAGGCCCATCCCCCCAGTACTATAACTCTCCAATCGAATCCCATCCCCCCAGTACTATAACTCTCCAATCGAAGCCCATCCCCCCAGTACTATAACTCTCCAATCGAGGCCCATCCCTCCAGTACTATAACTCTCCAATCGAAGCACATCCCTCCAGTACTATAACTCTCCAATCGAAGCCCATCCCTCCAGTACTATAACTCTCCAATCGAAGCCCATCCCTCCAGTACTATAACTCTCCAATCGAAGCCCATCCCCCCAGTACTATAACTCTCCAATCGAAGCCCATCCCCCCCCAGTACTATAACTCTCCAATCGAAGCCCATCCCCCCAGGACTATAACTCTCCAATCGAAGCCCATCCCCCCAGTACTATAACTCTCCAATCGAGGCCCATCCCTCCAGTACTATATCTCTCCAATCGAAGCCCATCCCCCCAGTACTATAACTCTCCAATCGAAGCCCATCCCTCCAGTACTATAACTCTCCAATCGAAGCCCATCCCCCCAGTACTATAACTCTCCAATCGAAGCCCATCCCCCCAGTACCATAACTCTCCAATCGAAGCCCATCCCTCCAGTACTATAATTCTCCAATCGAAGCCCATCCCTCCAGTACTATAACTCTCCAATCGAAGCCCATCCCTCCAGTACTATAACTCTCCAATCGAAGCCCATCCCTCCAGTACTGTAACTCTCCAATCGAGGCCCATCCCTCCCGTACTATAACTCTCCAATCGAAGCCCATCCCTCCAGTACTATAACTCTCCAATCGAAGCCCATCCCTCCAGTACTATAACTCTCCAATCGAAGCCCATCCCCCCAGTACTATAACTCTCCAATCGAAGCCCATCCCTCCAGTACTATAACTCTCCAATCGACGCCCATCCCCCAGTACTATAACTCACCAATCGAAGCCCATCCCCCCAGTACTATAACTCTCCAATCGATGCCCATCACTCCAGTACTATAACTCTCCAATCGAGGCCCATCCCCCCAGTACTATAACTCTCCAATCGAAGCCCATCCCCCCAGTACTATAACTCTCCAATCGAAGCCCATCCCTCCAGTGCTATGACTCTCCAATCGAAGCCCATCCCTCCAGTACTATAACTCTCCAATCGAAGCCCATCCCCGCAGTACTATAACTCTCCAATCGAAGCCCATCCCTCCAGTACTATAACTCTCCAATCGAAGCCCATCCCCCCAGTACTATAACTCTCCAATCGAAGCCCATCCCTCCAGTACTATAACTCTCCAATCGAAGCCCATCCCTCCAGTACTATAACTCTCCAATCGAAGCCCATCCCTCCAGTACTATAACTCTCCACTCGAAGCCCATCCCCCCAGTACTATAACTCTCCAATCGAGGCCCATCCCTCCAGTACTATAACTCTCCAATCGAAGCCCATCCCCCCATGTACTATAACTCTCCAATCGAAGCCCATCCCCCCAGTACTATAACTCTCCAATCGAAGCCCATCCCCCCAGTACTATAACTCTCCAATCGAAGCCCAGCCCCCCAGTACTATAACTCTCCAATCGAGGCCCATCCCTCCAGTACTATAACTCTCCAATCGAGGCCCATTCCCCCAGTGCTATAACTCTCCAATCGAGGCCCATCCCTCCAGTACTATAACTCTCCAATCGAGGCCCATCCCCCAGTACTATAACTCTCCAATCGAAGCCCATCCCCCCAGTACTATAACTCTCCAATCGATGCCCATCCCTCCAGGACTATAACTCTCCAATCGAGGCCCATCCCCCCAGTACTATAACTCTCCAATCGAAGCCCATCCCCCCAGTACTATAACTCTCCAATCGAAGCCCATCCCTCCAGTACTATAACTCTCCAATCGAAGCCCATCCCTCCAGTACTATAACTCTCCAATCGAAGCCCATCCCTCCAGTACTATAACTCTCCACTCGAAGCCCATGCCCCCAGTACTATGACTCTCCAATCGAGGCCCATCCCTCCAGTACTAAACCTCTCCAATCGAAGCCCATCCCCCAGTACTATAACTCTCCAATCGAAGCCCATCCCCCCAGTACTATAACTCTCCAATCGAAGCCCATCCCCCCAGTACTATAACTCTCCAATCGAAGCCCATCCCCCCAGTACTATAACTCTCCAATCGAGGCCCATCCCCCCAGTACTATAACTCTCCAATTGAAGCCCATCCCTCCAGTACTATAACTCTCCAATCGAAGCCCATCCCCCAGTACTATAACTCTCCAATCGAAGCCCATCCCTCCAGTACTATAACTCTCCAATCGAAGCCCATCCCCCAGTACTATAAGTCTCCAATCGAAGCCCATCCCTCCAGTACTATAACTCTCCAATCGAGGCCCATCCCTCCAGTACTATAACTCTCCAATCGAAGCCCATCCCCCCAGTACTATAACTCTCCAATCGAAGCCCATCCCCCCATGTACTATAACTCTCCAATCGAAGCCCTTCCCCCCAGTACTATAACTCTCCAATCGAAGCCCATCCCCCCAGTACTATAACTCTCCAATCGAGGCCCATCCCTCCAGTACTATAACTCTCCAATCGAAGCCCATCCCCCCAGTACTGTAACTCTCCAATCGAAGCCCATCCCCCCAGTACTATAACTCTCCAATCGAGGCCCATCCCCCCAGTACTATAACTCTCCAATCGAGGCCCATCCCCCCAGTACTATAACTCTCCAATCGAACCCCATCCCCCCAGTACTATAACTCTCCAATCGAGGCCCATCCCCCCAGTACTATAACTCTCCAATCGAGGCCCATCCCCCCAGTACAAAAACTCTCCAATCGAAGCCCATCCCCCCAGTACTATAACTCTCCAATCGAGGCCCATCCCCCCAGTACTATAACTCTCCAATCGAATCCCATCCCCCCAGTACTATAACTCTCCAATCGAAGCCCATCCCCCCAGTACTATAACTCTCCAATCGAGGCCCATCCCTCCAGTACTATAACTCTCCAATCGAAGCACATCCCTCCAGTACTATAACTCTCCAATCGAAGCCCATCCCTCCAGTACTATAACTCTCCAATCGAAGCCCATCCCTCCAGTACTATAACTCTCCAATCGAAGCCCATCCCCCCAGTACTATAACTCTCCAATCGAAGCCCATCCCCCCCCAGTACTATAACTCTCCAATCGAAGCCCATCCCCCCAGGACTATAACTCTCCAATCGAAGCCCATCCCCCCAGTACTATAACTCTCCAATCGAGGCCCATCCCTCCAGTACTATATCTCTCCAATCGAAGCCCATCCCCCCAGTACTATAACTCTCCAATCGAAGCCCATCCCTCCAGTACTATAACTCTCCAATCGAAGCCCATCCCCCCAGTACTATAACTCTCCAATCGAAGCCCATCCCCCCAGTACCATAACTCTCCAATCGAAGCCCATCCCTCCAGTACTATAATTCTCCAATCGAAGCCCATCCCTCCAGTACTATAACTCTCCAATCGAAGCCCATCCCTCCAGTACTATAACTCTCCAATCGAAGCCCATCCCTCCAGTACTGTAACTCTCCAATCGAGGCCCATCCCTCCCGTACTATAACTCTCCAATCGAAGCCCATCCCTCCAGTACTATAACTCTCCAATCGAAGCCCATCCCTCCAGTACTATAACTCTCCAATCGAAGCCCATCCCCCCAGTACTATAACTCTCCAATCGAAGCCCATCCCTCCAGTACTATAACTCTCCAATCGACGCCCATCCCCCAGTACTATAACTCACCAATCGAAGCCCATCCCCCCAGTACTATAACTCTCCAATCGATGCCCATCACTCCAGTACTATAACTCTCCAATCGAGGCCCATCCCCCCAGTACTATAACTCTCCAATCGAAGCCCATCCCCCCAGTACTATAACTCTCCAATCGAAGCCCATCCCTCCAGTGCTATGACTCTCCAATCGAAGCCCATCCCTCCAGTACTATAACTCTCCAATCGAAGCCCATCCCCGCAGTACTATAACTCTCCAATCGAAGCCCATCCCTCCAGTACTATAACTCTCCAATCGAAGCCCATCCCCCCAGTACTATAACTCTCCAATCGAAGCCCATCCCTCCAGTACTATAACTCTCCAATCGAAGCCCATCCCTCCAGTACTATAACTCTCCAATCGAAGCCCATCCCTCCAGTACTATAACTCTCCACTCGAAGCCCATCCCCCCAGTACTATAACTCTCCAATCGAGGCCCATCCCTCCAGTACTATAACTCTCCAATCGAAGCCCATCCCCCCATGTACTATAACTCTCCAATCGAAGCCCTTCCCCCCAGTACTATAACTCTCCAATCGAAGCCCATCCCTCCAGTACTATAACTCTCCAATCGAGGCCCATCCCTCCAGTACTATAACTCTCCAATCGAAGCCCATCCCCCCAGTACTGTAACTCTCCAATCGAAGCCCATCCCCCCAGTACTATAACTCTCCAATCGAGGCCCATCCCCCCAGTACTATAACTCTCCAATCGAGGCCCATCCCCCCAGTACTATAACTCTCCAATCGAACCCCATCCCCCCAGTATTATAACTCTCCAATCGAGGCCCATCCCCCCAGTACTATAACTCTCCAATCGAAGCCCATCCCTCCAGTACTGTAACTCTCCAATCGAAGCCCATCCCTCCAGTACTATAACTCTCCAATCGAAGCCCATCCCTCCAGTACTATAACTCTCCAATCGAGGCCCATCCCTCCAGTACTATAACTCTCCAATCGAGGCCCATCCCTCCAGTACTATAACTCTCCAATCGAAGCCCATCCCTGCAGTACTATAACTCTCCAATCGAAGCCCATCCCTCCAGTACGAAAACTCTCCAATCGAAGCCCATCCCTCCAGTACTATAACTCTCCAATCGAAGCCCATCCCTCCAGCACAATAACTCTCCAATCGAGGCCCATCCCTCCAGTACTATAACTCTCCAATCGAGGCCCATCCCTCCAGTACTATAACTCTCCAATCGAACCCCATCCCCCCAGTACTATAACTCTCCAATCGAGGCCCATCCCCCCAGTACTATAACTCTCCAATCGAGGCCCATCCCCCCAGTACAAAAACTCTCCAATCGAAGCCCATCCCCCCAGTACTATAACTCTCCAATCGAGGCCCATCCCCCCAGTACTATAACTCTCCAATCGAATCCCATCCCCCCAGTACTATAACTCTCCAATCGAAGCCCATCCCCCCAGTACTATAACTCTCCAATCGAGGCCCATCCCTCCAGTACTATAACTCTCCAATCGAAGCACATCCCTCCAGTACTATAACTCTCCAATCGAAGCCCATCCCTCCAGTACTATAACTCTCCAATCGAAGCCCATCCCTCCAGTACTATAACTCTCCAATCGAAGCCCATCCCCCCAGTACTATAACTCTCCAATCGAAGCCCATCCCCCCCCAGTACTATAACTCTCCAATCGAAGCCCATCCCCCCAGGACTATAACTCTCCAATCGAAGCCCATCCCCCCAGTACTATAACTCTCCAATCGAGGCCCATCCCTCCAGTACTATATCTCTCCAATCGAAGCCCATCCCCCCAGTACTATAACTCTCCAATCGAAGCCCATCCCTCCAGTACTATAACTCTCCAATCGAAGCCCATCCCCCCAGTACTATAACTCTCCAATCGAAGCCCATCCCCCCAGTACCATAACTCTCCAATCGAAGCCCATCCCTCCAGTACTATAACTCTCCAATCGAAGCCCATCCCTCCAGTACTATAACTCTCCAATCGAAGCCCATCCCTCCAGTACTATAACTCTCCAATCGAAGCCCATCCCTCCAGTACTGTAACTCTCCAATCGAGGCCCATCCCTCCCGTACTATAACTCTCCAATCGAAGCCCATCCCTCCAGTACTATAACTCTCCAATCGAAGCCCATCCCTCCAGTACTATAACTCTCCAATCGAAGCCCATCCCCCCAGTACTATAACTCTCCAATCGAAGCCCATCCCTCCAGTACTATAACTCTCCAATCGACGCCCATCCCCCAGTACTATAACTCACCAATCGAAGCCCATCCCCCCAGTACTATAACTCTCCAATCGATGCCCATCCCTCCAGTACTATAACTCTCCAATCGAGGCCCATCCCCCCAGTACTATAACTCTCCAATCGAAGCCCATCCCCCCAGTACTATAACTCTCCAATCGAAGCCCATCCCTCCAGTGCTATGACTCTCCAATCGAAGCCCATCCCTCCAGTACTATAACTCTCCAATCGAAGCCCATCCCCGCAGTACTATAACTCTCCAATCGAAGCCCATCCCTCCAGTACTATAACTCTCCAATCGAAGCCCATCCCCCCAGTACTATAACTCTCCAATCGAAGCCCATCCCTCCAGTACTATAACTCTCCAATCGAAGCCCATCCCTCCAGTACTATAACTCTCCAATCGAAGCCCATCCCTCCAGTACTATAACTCTCCACTCGAAGCCCATCCCCCCAGTACTATAACTCTCCAATCGAGGCCCATCCCTCCAGTACTATAACTCTCCAATCGAAGCCCATCCCCCCATGTACTATAACTCTCCAATCGAAGCCCTTCCCCCCAGTACTATAACTCTCCAATCGAAGCCCATCCCCCCAGTACTATAACTCTCCAATCGAGGCCCATCCCTCCAGTACTATAACTCTCCAATCGAAGCCCATCCCCCCAGTACTGTAACTCTCCAATCGAAGCCCATCCCCCCAGTACTATAACTCTCCAATCGAGGCCCATCCCCCCAGTACTATAACTCTCCAATCGAGGCCCATCCCCCCAGTACTATAACTCTCCAATCGAACCCCATCCCCCCAGTATTATAACTCTCCAATCGAGGCCCATCCCCCCAGTACTATAACTCTCCAATCGAAGCCCATCCCTCCAGTACTGTAACTCTCCAATCGAAGCCCATCCCTCCAGTACTATAACTCTCCAATCGAAGCCCATCCCTCCAGTACTATAACTCTCCAATCGAGGCCCATCCCTCCAGTACTATAACTCTCCAATCGAGGCCCATCCCTCCAGTACTATAACTCTCCAATCGAAGCCCATCCCTGCAGTACTATAACTCTCCAATCGAAGCCCATCCCTCCAGTACGAAAACTCTCCAATCGAAGCCCATCCCTCCAGTACTATAACTCTCCAATCGAAGCCCATCCCTCCAGCACAATAACTCTCCAATCGAGGCCCATCCCTCCAGTACTATAACTCTCCAATCGAGGCCCATCCCTCCAGTACTATAACTCTCCAATCGAAGCCCATTCCTGCAGTACCATAACTCTCCAATCGAAGCCCATCCCTCCAGTACTATAACTCTCCAATCGAAGCCCATCCCCCCAGTACTATAACTCTCCAATCGAGGCCCATCCCTCCAGTACTATAACTCCAATCGAAGCCCATCCCTGCAGTACTATAACTCTCCAATCGAAGCCCATCCCTCCAGTACTATAACTCTCCAATCGAAGCCCATCCCCCCAGTACTATAACTCTCCAATCGAAGCCCATCCCCCCAGTACTATAACTCTCCAATCGAGGCCCATCCCTCCAGTACTTTCACTCTCCAATCGAAGCCCATCCCCCCAGTACTATAACTCTCCAATCGAAGCCCATCCCCCCAGTACTATAACTCTCCAATCGAGGCCCATCCCCCCAGTACTATAACTCTCCAATCGAAGCCCATCCCCCCAGCACTATAACTCTCCAATGGAAGCCCATCCCCCCAGTACTATCACTCTCCAATCGAAGCCCATCCCTCCAGTACTATAACTCTCCAATCGAAGCCCACCCCTCCAGTACTATCACTCTCCAATCGAAGCCCATCCCCCCAGCACTATAACTCCCCAATCGCGGCCCATCCCCCCAGTACTATAACTCTCCAATCGAAGCCCATCCCTCCAGTACTTTAACTCTCCAATCGAGGCCCATCCCTCCAGTACTATAACTCTTCAATCGAGGCCCATCCCTCTCGTACTATAACTCTCCAATCGAAGCCCATCCCCCCAGTACTATAACTCTCCAATGGAGGCCCATCCCCGCAGTACTATAACTCTCCAATCGAAGCCCATCCCCCCAGTACTATAACTCTCCAATCGCAGCCCATCCCCCCAGTACTATAACTCTCCAATCGAGGCCCATCCCCCAGTACTATAACTCTCCAATCGAGGCCCATCCCCCCAGTACTATAACTCTCCAATCGAAGCCCATCCCCCCAGTACTATAACTCTCCAATCGAAGCCCATCCCTCCAGTACTATAACTCTCCAATCGAAGCCCATCCCTCCAGTACGACAGCTCTCCAATCGAAGCCCATCCCTCCAGTACTATAACTCTCCAATCGAGGCCCATCCCTCCAGTACTATAACTCTCCAATCGAAGCCCATCCCCCCAGTACTATAACTCTCCAATCGAAGCCCATCCCCCCAGTACTATAACTCTCCAATCGAAGCCCATCCCTCCAGTACTATAACTCTCCAATCGAAGCCCATCCCCCCAGTACGATAACTCTCCAATCGAAGCCCATCCCCCCAGTACTATAACTCTCCAATCGAATCCCATCCCTCCAGTACTATAACTCTCCAATCGAAGCCCATCCCCCCAGTACTATAACTCTCCAATCGAAGCCCATCCCCCCAGTACTATAACTCTCCAATCGAAGCCCAGCCCCCCAGTACTATAACTCTCCAATCGAGGCCCATCCCTCCAGTACTATAACTCTCCAATCGAGGCCCATTCCCCAAGTGCTATAACTCTCCAATCGAGGCCCATCCCTCCAGTACTATAACTCTCCAATCGAGGCCCATCCCCCAGTACTATAACTCTCCAATCGAAGCCCATCCCCCCAGTACTATAACTCTCCAATCGATGCCCATCCCTCCAGTACTATAACTCTCCAATCGAGGCCCATTCCCCAGTACTATAACTCTCCAATCGAAGCCCATCCCTCCAGTACTATAACTCTCCAATCGAGGCCCATCCCCCCGGTACAATAACTCTCCAATGGAAGCCCATCCCCCCAGTACTATAACTCTCCAATCGAAGCCCATCCCTCCAGTACAATAACTCTCCAATCGAAGCCCATCCCCCCCAGTACTATAACTCTCCAATCGAAGCCCATCCCCCCAGTACTATAACTCTCCAATCGAGGCCCATCCCCCCAGTACTATAACTCTCCAATTGAAGCCCATCCCTCCAGTACTATAACTCTCCAATCGAAGCCCATCCCCCAGTACTATAACTCTCCAATCGAAGCCCATCCCTCCAGTACTATAACTCTCCAATCGAAGCCCATCCCCCAGTACTATAACTCTCCAATCGAAGCCCATCCCTCCAGTACTATAACTCTCCAATCGAGGCCCATCCCTCCAGTACTATAACTCTCCAATCGAAGCCCATCCCCCCAGTACTATAACTCTCCAATCGAAGCCCATCCCCCCATGTACTATAACTCTCCAATCGAAGCCCTTCCCCCCAGTACTATAACTCTCCAATCAAAGCCCATCCCCCCAGTACTATAACTCTCCAATCGAGGCCCATCCCTCCAGTACTATAACTCTCCAATCGAGGCCCATCCCTCCAGTACTATAACTCTCCAATCGAAGCCCATCCCTCCAGTACTATAACTCTCCAATCGAAGCCCATCCCCCAGTACTATCACTCTCCAATCGAAGCCCATCCTACCAGTACTATAACTCTCCAATCGAAGCCCATCCCCCCAGTACTATAACTCTCCAATCGAGGCCCATCCCCCGAGTACTATATCTCTCCAATCGAAGCCCATCCCCCCAGTACTGTAACTCTCCAATCGAAGCCCATCCCCCCAGTACTATAACTCTCCAATTGAGGCCCATCCCCCCAGTACTATAACTCTCCAATCGAGGCCCATCCCCCCAGTACTATAACTCTCCAATCGAGGCCCATCCCCCCAGTACTATAACTCTCCAATCGAAGCCCATCCCCCCAGTACTATAACTCTCCAATCGAGGCCCATCCCCCCAGTACTATAACTCTCCAATCGAATCCCATCCCCCCAGTACTATCACTCTCCAATCGAAGCCCATCCCCCCAGTACTATAACTCTCCAATCGAGGCCCATCCCTCCAGTACTATAATTCTCCAATCGAAGCACATCCCTCCAGTACTATAACTCTCCAATCGAAGCCCATCCCTCCAGTACTATAACTCTCCAATCGAAGCCCATCCCTCCAGTACTATAACTCTCCAATCGAAGCCCATCCCCCCAGTACTATAACTCTCCAATCGAAGCCCATCCCCCCCCAGTACTATAACTCTCCAATCGAAGCCCATCCCCCCAGTACTGTAACTCTCCAATCGAAGCCCATCCCCCCAGTACTATAACTCTCCAATCGAGACCCATCCCTCCAGGACTATATCTCTCCAATCGAAGCCCATCCCCCCAGTACTATAACTCTCCAATCGAAGCCCATCCCTCCAGTACTATAACTCTCCAATCGAAGCCCATCCCCCCAGTACTATAACTCTCCAATCGAAGCCCATCCCCCCAGTACCATAACTCTCCAATCGAAGCCCATCCCTCCAGTACTATAACTCTCCAATCGAAGCCCATCCCTCCAGTACTATAACTCTCCAATCGAAGCCCATCCCTCCAGTACTATAACTCTCCAATCGAAGCCCATCCCTCCAGTACTATAACTCTCCAATCGAGGCCCATCCCTCCCGTACTATAACTCTCCAATCGAAGCCCATCCCTCCAGTACTATAACTCTCCAATCGAAGCCCATCCCTCCAGTACTATAACTCTCCAATCGAAGCCCATCCCCCCAGTACTATAACTCTCCAATCGAAGCCCATCCCTCCAGTACTATAACTCTCCAATCGACGCCCATCCCCCAGTACTATAACTCACCAATCGAAGCCCATCCCCCCAGTACTATAACTCTCCAATTGATGCCCATCCCTCCAGTACTATAACTCTCCAATCGAGGCCCATCCCCCCAGTACTATAACTCTCCAATCGAAGCCCATCCCCCCAGTACTATAACTCTCCAATCGAAGCCCATCCCTCCAGTGCTATGACTCTCCAATCGAAGCCCATCCCTCCAGTACTATAACCCTCCAATCGAAGCCCATCCCTCCAGTACTATAACTCTCCAATCGAAGCCCATCCCTCCAGTACTATAACTCTCCACTCGAAGCCCATCCCCCCAGTACTATAACTCTCCAATCGAGGCCCATCCCTCCAGTACTATAACTCTCCAATCGAAGCCCATCCCCCCATGTACTATAACTCTCCAATCGAAGCCCTTCCCCCCAGTACTATAACTCTCCAATCGAAGCCCATCCCCCCAGTACTATAACTCTCCAATCGAGGCCCATCCCTCCAGTACTATAACTCTCCAATCGAAGCCCATCCCCCCAGTACTGTAACTCTCCAATCGAAGCCCATCCCCCCAGTACTATAACTCTCCAATCGAGGCCCATCCCCCCAGTGCTATAACTCTCCAATCGAGGCCCATCCCCCCAGTACTATAACTCTCCAATCGAACCCCATCCCCCCAGTACTATAACTCTCCAATCGAGGCCCATCCCCCCAGTACTATAACTCTCCAATCGAGGCCCATCCCCCCAGTGCTATAACTCTCCAATCGAAGCCCATCCCCCCAGTACTATAACTCTCCAATCGAGGCCCATCCCTCCAGTACTATAACTCTCCAATCGAAGCCCATCCTCCAGTACTATAACTCTCCAATCGAAGCACATCCCTCCAGTACTATAACTCTCCAATCGAAGCCCATCCCCCCAGTACTATAACTCTCCAATCGAAGCCCATCCCCCCAGTACTATAACTCTCCAATCGAAGCCCATCCCCCCAGTACTATAACTCTCCAATCGAAGCCCATCCCTCCAGTACTATAACTCTCCAATCGAAGCCCATCCCCCCAGTACTATAACTCTCCAATCGAAGCCCATCCCCCCAGTACTATAACTCTCCAATCGAAGCCCATCCCCCCAGTACTATAACTCTCCAATCGAAGCCCATCCCTCCAGTACTATAACTCTCCAATCGAAGCCCATCCCTCCAGTACTATAACTCTCCAATCGAAGCCCATCCCCCCAGTACTATAACTCTCCAATCGAAGCCCATCCCCCTAGTGCTATAACTCTCCAATCGAGGCCCATCCCCCCAGTACTATAACTCTCCAATCAAAGCCCATCCCGCCAGTACTATAACTCTCCAATCGAAGCCCATCCCTCCAGTACTATAACTCTCCAATCGAAGCCCATCCCCCCAGTACTGTAACTCTCCAATCAAGGCCCATCCCTCCAGTACTATAACTCTCCAATGGAAGCCCATCCCCCCAGTACTGTAACTCTCCAATCAAGGCCCATCCCTCCAGTACTATAACTCTCCAATCGAAGCCCATCCCCCCAGTACTGTAACTCTCCAATCAAGGCCCATCCCTCCAGTACTATAACTCTCCAATGGAAGCCCATCCCCCCAGTACTGTAACTCTCCAATCAAGGCCCATCCCCCCAGTACTATAACTCTCCAATCGAAGCCCATCCCTCCAGTACTATAACTCTCCAATCGAAGCCCATCCCCCCAGTACTATAACTCTCCAATCGAAGCCCATCCCCCCAGTACTATAACTCTCCAATCGAAGCCCATCCCCCCAGTACTATAACTCTCCAATCGAAGCCCATCCCTCCAGTACTATAACTCTCCAATCGAACCCCATCCCCCCAGTACTATAACTCTCCAATCGAAGCCCATCCCCCCAGTACTATAACTCTCCAATCGAAGCCCATCCCCCTAGTGCTATAACTCTCCAATCGAGGCCCATCCCCCCAGTACTATAACTCTCCAATCAAAGCCCATCCCGCCAGTACTATAACTCTCCAATCGAAGCCCATCCCTCCAGTACTATAACTCTCCAATCGAAGCCCATCCCCCCAGTACTGTAACTCTCCAATCAAGGCCCATCCCTCCAGTACTATAACTCTCCAATGGAAGCCCATCCCCCCAGTACTGTAACTCTCCAATCAAGGCCCATCCCTCCAGTACTATAACTCTCCAATCGAAGCCCATCCCCCCAGTACTATAACTCTCCAATCAAAGCCCATCCCGCCAGTACTATAACTCTCCAATGGAAGCCCATCCCCCCAGTACTATAACTCTCCAATCGAAGCCCATCCCTCCAGTACTATAACTCTCCAATCGAGGCCCATCCCTCCAGTACTATAACTCTCCAATTGAAGCCCATCCCTCCAGTACTATAACTCTCCAATCGAAGCCCATCCCCCCAGTACTGTAACTCTCCAATCGAAGCCCATCCCCCCAGTACTATAACTCTCCAATCGAGACCCATCCCTCCAGGACTATATCTCTCCAATCGAAGCCCATCCCCCCAGTACTATAACTCTCCAATCGAAGCCCATCCCTCCAGTACTATAACTCTCCAATCGAAGCCCATCCCCCCAGTACTATAACTCTCCAATCGAAGCCCATCCCCCCAGTACCATAACTCTCCAATCGAAGCCCATCCCTCCAGTACTATAACTCTCCAATCGAAGCCCATCCCTCCAGTACTATAACTCTCCAATCGAAGCCCATCCCTCCAGTACTATAACTCTCCAATCGAAGCCCATCCCTCCAGTACTATAACTCTCCAATCGAGGCCCATCCCTCCCGTACTATAACTCTCCAATCGAAGCCCATCCCTCCAGTACTATAACTCTCCAATCGAAGCCCATCCCTCCAGTACTATAACTCTCCAATCGAAGCCCATCCCCCCAGTACTATAACTCTCCAATCGAAGCCCATCCCTCCAGTACTATAACTCTCCAATCGACGCCCATCCCCCAGTACTATAACTCACCAATCGAAGCCCATCCCCCCAGTACTATAACTCTCCAATTGATGCCCATCCCTCCAGTACTATAACTCTCCAATCGAGGCCCATCCCCCCAGTACTATAACTCTCCAATCGAAGCCCATCCCCCCAGTACTATAACTCTCCAATCGAAGCCCATCCCTCCAGTGCTATGACTCTCCAATCGAAGCCCATCCCTCCAGTACTATAACCCTCCAATCGAAGCCCATCCCTCCAGTACTATAACTCTCCAATCGAAGCCCATCCCTCCAGTACTATAACTCTCCACTCGAAGCCCATCCCCCCAGTACTATAACTCTCCAATCGAGGCCCATCCCTCCAGTACTATAACTCTCCAATCGAAGCCCATCCCCCCATGTACTATAACTCTCCAATCGAAGCCCTTCCCCCCAGTACTATAACTCTCCAATCGAAGCCCATCCCCCCAGTACTATAACTCTCCAATCGAGGCCCATCCCTCCAGTACTATAACTCTCCAATCGAAGCCCATCCCCCCAGTACTGTAACTCTCCAATCGAAGCCCATCCCCCCAGTACTATAACTCTCCAATCGAGGCCCATCCCCCCAGTGCTATAACTCTCCAATCGAGGCCCATCCCCCCAGTACTATAACTCTCCAATCGAACCCCATCCCCCCAGTACTATAACTCTCCAATCGAGGCCCATCCCCCCAGTACTATAACTCTCCAATCGAGGCCCATCCCCCCAGTGCTATAACTCTCCAATCGAAGCCCATCCCCCCAGTACTATAACTCTCCAATCGAGGCCCATCCTCCAGTACTATAACTCTCCAATCGAAGCACATCCCTCCAGTACTATAACTCTCCAATCGAAGCCCATCCCCCCAGTACTATAACTCTCCAATCGAAGCCCATCCCCCCAGTACTATAACTCTCCAATCGAAGCCCATCCCCCCAGTACTATAACTCTCCAATCGAAGCCCATCCCTCCAGTACTATAACTCTCCAATCGAAGCCCATCCCTCCAGTACTATAACTCTCCAATCGAACCCCATCCCCCCAGTACTATAACTCTCCAATCGAAGCCCATCCCCCCAGTACTATAACTCTCCAATCGAAGCCCATCCCCCTAGTGCTATAACTCTCCAATCGAGGCCCATCCCCCCAGTACTATAACTCTCCAATCGAGGCCCATCCCTCCAGTACTATAACTCTCCAATCGAAGCCCATCCCTCCAGTACTATAACTCTCCAATCGAAGCCCATCCCTCCAGTACTATAACTCTCCAATCGAAGCCCATCCCTCCAGTACTATAACTCTCCAATCGAGGCCCATCCCTCCAGTACTATAACTCTCCAATCGAAGCCCATCCCTCCAGTACTATAACTCTCCAATCGAAGCCCATCCCCCCAGTACTATAACTCTCCAATCGAAGCCCATCCCCCCAGTACTATAACTCTCCAATCAAAGCCCATCCCGCCAGTACTATAACTCTCCAATCGAAGCCCATCCCTCCAGTACTATAACTCTCCAATCGAAGCCCATCCCCCCAGTACTGTAACTCTCCAATCAAGGCCCATCCCTCCAGTACTATAACTCTCCAATGGAAGCCCATCCCCCCAGTACTGTAACTCTCCAATCAAGGCCCATCCCTCCAGTACTATAACTCTCCAATCGAAGCCCATCCCCCCAGTACTATAACTCTCCAATCAAAGCCCATCCCGCCAGTACTATAACTCTCCAATGGAAGCCCATCCCCCCAGTACTATAACTCTCCAATCGAAGCCCATCCCTCCAGTACTATAACTCTCCAATCGAGGCCCATCCCTCCAGTACTATAACTCTCCAATTGAAGCCCATCCCTCCAGTTCTATAACTCTCCAATCGAAGCCCATCCCCCAGTACTATAACTCTCCAATCGAAGCCCATCCCCAGTACTATAACTCTCCAATCGAAGCCCATCCCCCAGTACTATAACTCTCCAATCGAAGCCCATCCCTCCAGTACTATAACTCTCCAATCGAAGCCCATCCCCCCAGTACTATAACTCTCCAATCGAAGCCCATCCCTCCAGTACTATAACTCTCCTATCCCTCTGGTACCATAAGAACTTAAGAATTAGGAGCAGGAGTTGGCCATTCGGCCCCTCGAGCCTGCTCCGCCATTCAATGAGATCATGGCTGATCATCGACCTCAACGCCACTTTCCCGCCCGATCTCCATATCCCTTGATTGCCCTAGAGTCCAAAAATATATCGATCTCAGTCTTGAATATTCTCAATGACTGAGTATCCACAGCTCTCTGGGGTAGAGAATTCCAAAGATCCACAACCCTCTGAGTGAAGACCCCTAGTCCTAGACTCTCCAGCCAGGGGAAACAGCCTCTCAGCATCTACCCTGTCAATCCCTCTTAGAATGTTGTATGTTTCAATGAGGTCACCTCTCATTCTTCTAAACTCCAGAGAACCCTAACTCTGCATCGAAGCCCAGCCTTCTAGTACCCTAACTCTCCCATCACAGGCTATCCCTGTAGTGCCCTAACTCTCCCATCACAGACAATCCCTGTAGTACCCTAGCTCTCCCATCACAGGCTATCACTGCAGTACCCTAACTCTCCCATCACAGGCTATCCCTGTAGTACCCTAGCTCTCCCATCACAGACAATCCCTGTAGTACCCTAACTCTCCCATCACAGGCTATCCCTGTTGTGCCCTAACTCTCCCATCACAGACAATCCCTGTAGTACCCTAGCTCTCCCATCACAGACAATCCCTGTCGTACCCTAACTCTCCCATCACAGGCTATCCCTGTAGTGCCCTAACTCTCCCATCACAGACAATCCCTGTAGTACCCTAGCTATCCCATCACAGGCTATCACTGTAGCACCCTAACTCTCCCATCACAGGCTATCCCTGTGGTACCCTAGCTCTCCCATCACAGGCTATCGCTGTAGTACCCTAACTCTCCCATCATAGGCTATCCCTGTAGTGCCCTAACTCTCCCATCACAGGCTATCCCTCTAGTACCCTAACTCTCCCATCACAGGCTATCCCTCTAGTACCCTAACTCTTCCATCACAGGCTATCCCTCTAGTACCCTAACTCTCCCATCACAGGCTATCCCTGTAGTGCCCTAACTCTCCCATCACAGGCTATCCCTCTAGTACCCTAACTCTCCCATCACAGGCTATCCCTCTAGTACCCTAACTCTCCCATCACAGGCTATCACTGTAGTACCCTAACTCTCCCATCACAGGCTATCCCTGTAGTGCCCTAACTCTCCCATCACAGGCTATCCCTGTAGTACCCTAACTCTCCCATCACAGGCTATCCCTCTAGTACCCTAACTCTCCCATCACAGGCTATCCCTCTAGTACCCTAACTCTCCCATCACAGGCTATCCCTCTAGTACCCTAACTCTCCCATCACAGGCTATCCCTGTAGTACCCTAACTCTCCCATCACAGGCTATCCCTGTAGTACCCTAACTCTCCCATCACAGGCTATCCCTGTAGTACCCTAACTCTCCCATCACAGACTATCACTGTAGTACACTAACTCTCCCATCACAGGCTATCCCTGTAGTACCCTAACTCTCCCATCACAGGCTATCCCTGCAGTACACTAACTCTCCCATCACAGGCTATCCCTGTAGTACCCTAACTCTCCCATCACAGGCTATCCCTGTAGTGCCCTAACTCTCCCATCACAGGCTATCCCTGTAGTACACTAACTCTCCCATCACAGGCTATCCCTGCAGTGCCCTAACTCTCCCATCACAGGCTATCCCTGTAGTGCCCTAACTCTCCCATCACAGGCTATCCCTGTAGTACCCTAACTCTCCCATCACAGGCTATCCCTGTAGTACCTAACTCTCCCATCACAGGCTATCCCTGTAGTACACTAACTCTCCCATCACAGGCTATCCCTGTAGTACCCTAACTCTCCCATCACAGGCTATCCCTGTAGTACCCTAGCTCTCCCATCACAGGCTATCCCTGTAGTGCCCTAACTCTCCCATCACAGGCTATCCCTGTAGTACCCTAACTCTCCCATCACAGGCTATCCCTCTAGTACCCTAACTCTCCCATCACAGGCTATCACTGCAGTACCCTAACTCTCCCATCACAGACTATCACTGTAGTACACTAACTCTCCCATCACAGACTATCCCTGTAGTACCCTAACTCTCCCATCACAGGCTATCCCTGTAGTACCCTAACTCTCCCATCACAGGCTAGCCCTGTAGTACCCTAACTCTCCCATCACAGGCTATCCCTGTAGTACCCTAACTCTCCCATCACAGACTATCCCTGTAGTACCCTAACTCTCCCATCACAGGCTATCCCTGTAGTACCCTAACTCTCCCATCACAGGCTATCCCTGTAGTACCCTAACTCTCCCATTAACACACAAACCAGTATTTTAAACATCCTTTAGTTTCTGGCTCTTAACTACCTTCTTTCTAGTATATAGGCTTCCATTTCTCCAAATGTTCTCCATAGGTCGTCTTTGCACTGGCACCCTCTCAGTGCATATATATGTGTTTTATAGAGTGACCAAGTAAGGTTCCTCGTAAAGCCTCAGCTAACCTCTGACCACCTGTCCCCATTCTGCTTCCATTGTTTTACTCCATTCTGAATACATTGAAAGTGATGAGCCTGCTCCAAGGATGCTATGATGCGAGAAATACAATTTTACAATTTCTGTCTGGCATTTTAAGTGTCAGATGATTTATGGAATGATAAATGCATCAGAGTAAATAATATGTACAAAATGGACTATTTTATGCATACCCAAAGATGCATATATGCTCTGTACCCCAACAAAAGAATTTATCCTGGCTGTCCCTGGGGTTTTATAACCACGTGTGTTATGGATTCTTTCTTGTATAACTAACCCAAGATTATATAAAGCTTGAACAAGGAAAGGCCATCCTGCCCATCAACCCTGCTCCTTTCACAGCCCATGTACACTCTACCCTATCATGGACTTTGCCCATCCAATTAATTTCCAAGGGAAAGTTATTGTATTAATACTTCATGATTGCCAAAGGAAATTAAACAAAACTGCTGAATATTCATTCACCATCCTCACATCTCCACTGTTCCCATGACCCCTGCTGACCTCCAGACAATGTTCCCTCCCTAATATAAAATAACAACAGATAATGGTGGACACACTCAGCAGGTCAGGCAGCTTCCGTGGAGAGAGAAAAACAGAGTTAACGTTTCAGGTCGATGACCCTTCGTCATGTTCCCTCCCTGATAGGACCCATTGTGTCTCAGGAGTATTTGGTTAGCTTGGTCTGTACCATCCCTATACTCACAAACCCTGTTCTCAAACATGTTTATCCAGCTGCTTTTTGAAGGAGTTAATTGTCTCTGCCTCAAATTTTAATCCTGTGTTCCCTAGTTCTACAACACATCCAAGTTAAACAACCACCATCTTAAAGACTTGGATCATAGGAACAGGTGTAGGCCCCTCGAGCCTGTTCCGCCATTCGATGAGATCATGGCTGAACTGTATCCTAGCTCCATATCCCTTACTACCCTTGCTGGCATCTACTGCTGTTTGTGGGAGAGAGTTCCACACTTCGACCACCCTTTGTGTGAAGAAGTGTTTCCTAACTACTCCTGAATGGCCTGGCTCTGATTTTAAGGTTATGTCCCCTTGTCCTAGACTCCCCCACCAGCGGAAAACATTTCTCTCTATCTACCTTATCAATTCCTTTCAAAATCCTAAAAACCTCAATCAATTCACCCCTTAACCTTCTATATTCCAGATAATACAAGCCTAGTTTATGTAATCTAACCCTTGGAGCCCTGGTAACATTCTAGTGAATCTGTGCTGCATTCCTTCTAAGGCTAGTATATCCTTCCTAAGTTGCAGTGCCCAGAACTGTACACAGTGCTCCAGATGTGATCTAACCAGGGCTTTGTATAGTTGTATTCCCCATTATATTCTAACCCTCTAGTTACAAAGGCTAACATTCCATTAGCCTTTTTGATTTTTTTTTATACCTGACTACTACACTTTAGTGATCTGTGTACATGGACCCCTAAATCTCTTTTGACCTTCACTGTTCCTAGCTTTTCACCATTTAAATAATACTTAGATCTCTCCTTTTTTGGTTCAAAATGGATGACCTCATACTTGCCTGCATTGAAATCCATCTGCCACAGTTTCACCCACTCACTTAATCTATCGATGTCTCTTTGTAATTTTATGCTCCCGTCTACACTACTTACTATGCCACCAACTTTTGTGTTATCACCAAACTTGAATATACTTTATTGTTGCAATTAGGAGGCATGTAGACAACTCCCATTGCAGTTTCAAGTCCTCTCTTATGACTCAATTCTAACCATAGAATCGCCACTGATTGATTTCCCTTATCTTTATCCTCTCTTACTAATGTTGTTCAACACGCAGTCAAACATTTAGGGTTAAACGAACATACTCACAACCAACATCGAGATTACATAAGATGTGGTCATGGAAGATGCACACATTACAGCCAGTTGAGCTCAACTGCCTCTCTGTCTGTCTCTGTCTGTCTGTCTCTCTCTGCCTCTCTCTCTCTGCCTCTCTCTCTCTGCCTCTCTGTCTCTGTCTGTCTGTCTCTCTCTGTCTGTCTGTCTCTGTCTGTCTGTCTCTCTCTGCCTCTCTCTCTCTGCCTCTCTGTCTCTGTCTGTCTCTCTCACTCTCTGCATCTGTCTGTCTGTCTCTCTCTCTCTCTCTGTCTCTGTCTCTTTCTCTCTCTCTGTCTCTTTCTCTGTGTCTGTCTCTCTTTCTCTCTGTCTCTCTATCTCTCTGTCTGTCTCTCGCTCTTTGTCTGTCTCTCTGTCCCTCTCTATCTGTCTGTCTGTCTCTTTGTATCTCTCTCTCCATCCAACTTCTTCCCCTTTCCCCCTTCCCATTTTCTTCCCACCTCTGGCTATGATCTCATCTCATTTATCCTGTTTCTAGGCTGCAGTAATCTATAGGCTTTTGCATCCATCACCCTTTACCCACTTGTGGTACCTGTCCCTATCGAGAGATTCCAGTGCTACTAAATATTATGGTCCTAGAGTTGCACAGTTGTTTGGGTTATCAAAACATAAAAAGCTACCTGAGTTTCCAGTTGTCGTAATAAAGCGAATCTAAATATGCTAGTTAGCCTTGGAAAATGCTGTCGTAACCTTTGTACGGACACACTGTCAATTCCTTTTGCAGTCTTCCAGTCATAGAATGTTTTAACGATAGAGCTTAATAGAAAATGGAACTTAATATAAATAAATTATTTTTTTACAAGATGAATTCCTTTACTAACTCTTGATCTTGATCATGAACAATACCATACTCTTAAACTCTACCTGTAGCAGGCTGTTACTAGGGTCTCAGTAAAGTGCAATGGGAGTAAGCACCTGGCTTCTTTTTCTCATTCTCATGTTTTATTTGTATCTCCCTTTTAACCTGCCTTTACTGCTATCAGATTAATATTTTGGGCTTAATGAACGCACAGCTTACCCACGCTGTTCAGAAAGACTGAAACTGCTCTAAAGCTTCACTCTCAACTGCCCATTATTATGACACTCTTTGCACAGCCTGTAGCAGGAGAGCCTCACAGGGCTAATTGTGTCAGGCCGTGCGGGACACTGCCTGTACTGCGTCAGTCCAACACACTTCCTGAGCCTGGAGCCCACTGTGTGTAGGTTCATGTTTTGTCAGTGATTTTCTTCATCTCCTCCCTTCCACAGTCCTTCTTCCACACTGTGTTGGAGAACAGCCACATGTGCGAGACACTGGTGGACAACAACCTCCGAGTCACCAACTGGAACCGAAAGCTGGGCTGCAAGTGCCAGTACAAGCACATCGTGGACTGGTGCGGTTGCTCACCAAACGATTTCAAGCCGCAAGACTTCCTAAGACTTCAGGTAGAGCGAGGGCGGCTTCTCTCAGCCCAAACACACACACCATTCAGAGGGAGGAACTGCTTTCAGTGGAAGCATTGGGTGGACTCAGCGAGGCATATCACGGGTATGGTAGGGTCGCACTCTGTTACTGTGCCAGTAATCCAGAGAACCTGAGCTCAAATCCCAGTTTGAATTCAGTGTAAAGAATCTGGAAATAAAAAGCTGGTATCAGTAAAAGTGACCATCAATGTGTTTCCCACATTACAACAGTGACTACATGCCAAAAAGTACTTCATTGGCTGTAAAGTGCATTGAGACGTCCCGTGGTCACGAAAGGCGCTATATAAATGTAAGTCTTTTCTTTATGAAGCTGTCGGATTGTTGTAAAAACCCAACTGGTTCACTAATGTGTTTCAGGGAAGGAAACCTGCCGTCCTCACCCGGTCTGTCTCCTGTCCCACCCCAACATGGTGACCTTTAACTGCCCTTTGAAGTTAATACCACAGACTGCAGTGGTTCAAGAAGATGGCCTGCAGAATTAACTGTCTTGCACAGTCGATGGTCCCTGGGGTGGGGTATCACAGGGATCCCCACAGTCGATGGTCCCTGGGGTGGGGTATCACAGGGATCCCCACAGTCGATGGTCCCTGGGGTGGGGTATCACAGGGATCCCCACAGTCGATGGTCCCTGGGGTGGGGTATCACAGGGGATCCCCACAGTCGATGGTCCCTGGGGTGGGGTATCACAGGGATCCCCACAGTCGATGGTCCCTGGGGTGGGGTATCACAGGAATCCCCACAGTCGATGGTCCCTGGGGTGGGGTATCACAGGAATCCCCACAGTCGATGGTCCCTGGGGTGGGGTATCACAGGAATCCCCACAGTCGATGGTCCCTGGGGTGGGGTATCACAGGAATCCCCACAGTCGATGGTCCCTGGGGTGGGGTATCACAGGGGACCCCACAGTCGATGGTCCCTGGGGTGGGGTATCACAGGGATCCCCACAGTCGATGGTCCCTGGGGTGGGGTATCACAGGGGACCCCACAGTCGATGGTCCCTGGGGTGGGGTATCACAGGAATCCCCACAGTCGATGGTCCCTGGGGTGGGGTATCACAGGGGATCCCCACAGTCGATGGTCCCTGGGGTGGGGTATCACAGGAATCCCCACAGTCGATGGTCCCTGGGGTGGGGTATCACAGGAATCCCCACAGTCGATGGTCCCTGGGGTGGGGTATCACAGGAATCCCCACAGTCGATGGTCCCTGGGGGGGGGTATCACAGGGATCCCCACAGTCGATGGTCCCTGGGGTGGGGTATCACAGGAATCCCCACAATCGATGGTCCCTGGGGGGGGTATCACAGGGATCCCCACAGTCGATGGTCCCTGGGGGGGGTATCACAGGAATCCCCACAGTCGATGGTCCCTGGGGTGGGGTATCACAGGGATCCCCACAGTCGATGGTCCCTGGGGGGGGGTATCACAGGGATCCCCACAGTCGATGGTCCCTGGGGTGGGGTATCACAGGGATCCCCACAGTCGATGGTCCCTGGGGTGGGGTATCACAGGGATCCCCACAGTCGATGGTCCCTGGGGGGGGTATCACAGGGATCCCCACAATCGATGGTCCTTGGGGTGGGGTATCACAGGAATCCCCACAGTCGATGGTCCTTGGGGTGGGGTATCACAGGAATCCCCACAGTCGATGGTCCCTGGGGGGGGTATCACAGGGATCCCCACAATCGATGGTCCCTGGGGTGGGGTATCACAGGAATCCCCACAGTCGATGGTCCCTGGGGTGGGGTATCACAGGGGATCCCCACAGTCGATGGTCCCTGGGGTGGGGTATCACAGGAATCCCCACAGTCGATGGTCCCTGGGGTGGGGTATCACAGGGCTCCCCACAGTCGATGGTCCTTGGGGTGGGGTATCACAGGGATCCCCACAGTCGATGGTCCCTGGGGTGGGGTATCACAGGAATCCCCACAGTCGATGGTCCCTGGGGTGGGGTATCACAGGGGATCCCCACAGTCGATGGTCCCTGGGGTGGGGTATCACAGGAATCCCCACAGTCGATGGTCCCTGGGGTGGGGTATCACAGGGGTCCCCACAGTCGATGGTCCCTGGGGTGGGGTATCACAGGGATCCCCACAGTCGATGGTCCCTGGGGTGGGGTATCACAGGAATCCCCACAGTCGATGGTCCCTGGGGTGGGGTAACACAGGGATCCCCACAGTCGATGGTCCCTGGGGTGGGGTATCACAGGGATCCCCACAGTCGATGGTCCCTGGGGTGGGGTATCACAGGAATCCCCACAGTCGATGGTCCCTGGGGTGGGGTATCACAGGAATCCCCACAGTCGATGGTCCCTGGGGTGGGGTATCACAGGAATCCCCACAGTCGATGGTCCCTGGGGTGGGGTATCACAGGAATCCCCACAGTCGATGGTCCCTGGGGTGGGGTATCACAGGAATCCCCACAGTCGATGGTCCCTGGGGTGGGGTATCACAGGAATCCCCACAGTCGATGGTCCCTGGGGTGGGGTATCACAGGGGACCCCACAGTCGATGGTCCCTGGGGTGGGGTATCACAGGGGACCCCACAGTCGATGGTCCTTGGGGTGGGGTATCACAGGGATCCCCACAGTCGATGGTCCCTGGGGGGGGGTATCACAGGGATCCCCACAGTCGATGGTCTCTGGGGTGGGGTATCACAGGAATCCCCACAGTCGATGGTCCCTGGGGTGGGGTATCACAGGGATCCCCACAGTCGATGGTCCCTGGGGTGGGGTATCACAGGGATCCCCACAGTCGATGGTCCCTGGGGTGGGGTATCACAGGAATCCCCACAGTCGATGGTCCCTGGGGGGGGGTATCACAGGGATCCCCACAGTCGATGGTCCCTGGGGTGGGGTATCACAGGAATCCCCACAGTCGATGGTCCCTGGGGTGGGGTATCACAGGAATCCCCACAGTCGATGGTCCCTGGGGTGGGGTATCACAGGGGATCCCCACAGTCGATGGTCCCTGGGGTGGGGTATCACAGGGATCCCCACAGTCGATGGTCCCTGGGGTGGGGTATCACAGGGATCCCCACAGTCGATGGTCCCTGGGGTGGGGTATCACAGGGATCCCCACAGTCGATGGTCCCTGGGGTGGGGTATCACAGGGATCCCCACAGTCGATGGTCCCTGGGGTGGGGTATCACAGGAATCCCCACAGTCGATGGTCCCTGGGGTGGGGTATCACAGGGGATCCCCACAGTCGATGGTCCCTGGGGTGGGTATCACAGGAATCCCCACAGTCGATGGTCCCTGGGGTGGGGTATCACAGGGGATCCCCACAGTCGATGGTCCCTGGGGTGGGGTATCACAGGAATCCCCACAGTCGATGGTCCCTGGGGTGGGGTATCACAGGGATCCCCACAGTCGATGGTCCCTGGGGTGGGGTATCACAGGGATCCCCACAGTCGATGGTCCCTGGGGGGGGTATCACAGGAATCCCCACAGTCGATGGTCCCTGGGGGGGGGTATCACAGGGATCCCCACAGTCGATGGTCCCTGGGGTGGGGTATCACAGGAATCCCCACAATCGATGGTCCCTGGGGGGGGGTATCACAGGAATCCCCACAGTCGATGGTCCCTGGGGTGGGGTATCACAGGGATCCCCACAGTCGATGGTCCCTGGGGGGGGGTATCACAGGGATCCCCACAGTCGATGGTCCCTGGGGGGGGGTATCACAGGGATCCCCACAGTCGATGGTCCCTGGGGTGGGGTATCACAGGGATCCCCACAGTCGATGGTCCCTGGGGTGGGGTATCACAGGGTTCCCCACAGTCGATGGTCCCTGGGGTGGGGTATCACAGGGATCCCCACAGTCGATGGTCCCTGGGGTGGGGTATCACAGGGATCCCCACAGTCGATGGTCCCTGGGGTGGGGTATCACAGGGATCCCCACAGTCGATGGTCCCTGGGGGGGGTATCACAGGGATCCCCACAGTCGATGGTCCCTGGGGTGGGGTATCACAGGGATCCCCACAGTCGATGGTCCCTGGGGGGGGGTATCACAGGGATCCCCACAGTCGATGGTCCCTGGGGGGGGTATCACAGGGATCCCCACAGTCGATGGTCCCTGGGGTGGGTATCACAGGGATCCCCACAGTCGATGGTCCCTGGGGTGGGGTATCACAGGATCCCCACAGTCGATGGTCCCTGGGGTGGGGTATCACAGGGACCCCACAGTCGATGGTCCCTGGGGCGGGGTATCACAGGAATCCCCACAGTCGATGGTCCCTGGGGTGGGGTATCACAGGAATCCCCACAGTCGATGGTCTTTGGGGCGGGGTATCACAGGGATCCCCACAGTCGATGGTCCCTGGGGGGGTATCACAGGGATCCCCACAGTCGATGGTCCCTGGGGTGGGGTATCACAGGGTTCCCCACAGTCGATGGTCCCTGGGGTGGGGTATCACAGGGATCCCCACAGTCGATGGTCCCTGGGGTGGGGTATCACAGGGATCCCCACAGTCGATGGTCCCTGGGGTGGGGTATCACAGGAATCCCCACAGTCGATGGTCCCTGGGGGGGGGTATCACAGGGATCCCCACAGTCGATGGTCCCTGGGGTGGGGTATCACAGGGTTCCCCACAGTCGATGGTCCCTGGGGTGGGGTATCACAGGAATCCCCACAGTCGATGGTCCTTGGGGTGGGGTATCACAGGGATCCCCACAGTCGATGGTCCCTGGGGTGGGGTATCACAGGGTTCCCCACAGTCGATGGTCCCTGGGGTGGGGTATCACAGGAATCCCCACAGTCGATGGTCCCTGGGGTGGGGTATCACAGAATCCCCACAGTCGATGGTCCCTGGGGTGGGGTATCACAGGAATCCCCACAGTCGATGGTCCCTGGGGTGGGGTATCACAGGGGATCCCCACAGTCGATGGTCCCTGGGGTGGGTATCACAGGGATCCCCACAGTCGATGGTCCCTGGGGTGGGGTATCACAGGAATCCCCACAGTCGATGGTCCCTGGGGTGGGGTATCACAGGAAACCCCACAGTCGATGGTCCCTGGGGTGGGGTATCACAGGGGACCCCACAGTCGATGGTCCCTGGGGTGGGGTATCACAGGGATCCCCACAGTCGATGGTCCCTGGGGTGGGGTATCACAGGGGACCCCACAGTCGATGGTCCCTGGGGTGGGGTATCACAGGAATCCCCACAGTCGATGGTCCCTGGGGTGGGGTATCACAGGAATCCCCACAGTCGATGGTCCCTGGGGTGGGGTATCACAGGGATCCCCACAGTCGATGGTCCCTGGGGGGGGATCACAGGGATCCCCACAGTCGATGGTCCCTGGGGTGGGGTATCACAGGAATCCCCACAATCGATGGTCCCTGGGGTGGGGTATCACAGGGGACCCCACAGTCGATGGTCCCTGGGGGGGTATCACAGGAATCCCCACAGTCGATGGTCCCTGGGGGGGGTATCACACGGATCCCCACAGTCGATGGTCCCTGGGGTGGGGTATCACAGGAATCCCCACAGTCGATGGTCCCTGGGGTGGGGTATCACAGGGATCCCCACAGTCGATGGTCCCTGGGGTGGGGTATCACAGGGATCCCCACAGTCGATGGTCCCTGGGGTGGGGTATCACAGGGGACCCCACAGTCGATGGTCCCTGGGGTGGGGTATCACAGGGGACCCCACAGTCGATGGTCCCTGGGGTGGGGTATCACAGGAATCCCCACAGTCGATGGTCCCTGGGGTGGGGTATCACAGGAATCCCCACAGTCGATGGTCCCTGGGGTGGGGTATCACACGGATCCCCACAGTCGATGGTCCCTGGGGTGGGGTATCACAGGGATCCCCACAGTCGATGGTCCCTGGGGTGGGGTATCACACGGATCCCCACAGTCGATGGTCCCTGGGGTGGGGTATCACACGGATCCCCACAGTCGATGGTCCCTGGGGTGGGGTATCACAGGGATCCCCACAGTCGATGGTCCCTGGGGTGGGGTATCACAGGAAACCCCACAGTCGATGGTCCCTGGGGTGGGGTATCACAGGAAACCCCACAGTCGATGGTCCCTGGGGTGGGGTATCACAGGGGACCCCACAGTCGATGGTCCCTGGGGTGGGGTATCACAGGAATCCCCACAGTCGATGGTCCCTGGGGTGGGGTATCACAGGAATCCCCACAGTCGATGGTCCCTGGGGGGGGTATCACAGGGATCCCCACAGTCGATGGTCCCTGGGGGGGGTATCACAGGGATCCCCACAGTCGATGGTCCCTGGGGTGGGGTATCACAGGAAACCCCACAGTCGATGGTCCCTGGGGTGGGGTATCACAGGAATCCCCACAGTCGATGGTCTTCGGGGCGGGGTATCACAGGGATCCCCACAGTCGATGGTCCCTGGGGTGGGGTATCACAGGAAACCCCACAGTCGATGGTCCCTGGGGTGGGGTATCACAGGGATCCCCACAGTCGATGGTCCCTGGGGCGGGGTATCACAGGAAACTCCACAGTCGATGGTCCCTGGGGTGGGGTATCACAGGGGACCCCACAGTCGATGGTCCCTGGGGTGGGGTATCACAGGGATCCCCACAGTCGATGGTCCCTGGGGTGGGGTATCACAGGAAACCCCACAGTCGATGGTCCCTGGGGTGGGGTATCACAGGAATCCCCACAGTCGATGGTCCCTGGGGTGGGGTATCACAGGAATCCCCACAGTCGATGGTCCCTGGGGGGGGGTATCACAGGGATCCCCACAGCCGATGGTCCCTGGGGTGGGGTATCACAGGAATCCCCACAGTCGATGGTCCCTGGGGTGGGGTATCACAGGAATCCCCACAGTCGATGGTCCCTGGGGTGGGGTATCACAGGAATCCCCACAGTCGATGGTCCCTGGGGTGGGGTATCACAGGGGACCCCACAGCCGATGGTCCCTGGGGTGGGGTATCACAGGAATCCCCACAGTCGATGGTCCCTGGGGTGGGGTATCACAGGGGACCCCACAGCCGATGGTCCCTGGGGCGGGGTATCACAGGGATCCCCACAGTCGATGGTCCCTGGGGTGGGGTATCACAGGGGACCCCACAGTCGATGGTCCCTGGGGTGGGGTATCACAGGAATCCCCACAGTCGATGGTCCCTGGGGTGGGGTATCACAGGGATCCCCACAGTCGATGGTCCCTGGGGTGGGGTATCACAGGGATCCCCACAGTCGATGGTCCCTGGGGTGGGGTATCACAGGAAACCCCACAGTCGATGGTCCCTGGGGTGGGGTATCACAGGAAACCCCACAGTCGATGGTCCCTGGGGTGGGGTATCACAGGGTTCCCCACAGTCGATGGTCCCTGGGGTGGGGTATCACAGGGGACCCCACAGTCGATGGTCCCTGGGGTGGGGTATCACAGGAATCCCCACAGTCGATGGTCCCTGGGGTGGGGTATCACAGGAATCCCCACAGTCGATGGTCCCTGGGGCGGGGTATCACAGGAAACCCCACAGTCGATGGTCCCTGGGGTGGGGTAACACAGGGGACCCCACAGTCGATGGTCCCTGGGGTGGGGTATCACAGGGGACCCCACAGTCGATGGTCCCTGGGGTGGGGTATCACAGGGATCCCCACAGTCGATGGTCCCTGGGGTGGGGTATCACAGGAAACCCCACAGTCGATGGTCCCTGGGGTGGGGTATCACAGGGTTCCCCACAGTCGATGGTCCCTGGGGTGGGGTATCACAGGGATCCCCACAGTCGATGGTCCCTGGGGTGGGGTATCACAGGAATCCCCACAGTCGATGGTCCCTGGGGTGGGGTATCACAGGGATCCCCACAGTCGATGGTCCCTGGGGTGGGGTATCACAGGAATCCCCACAGTCGATGGTCCCTGGGGTGGGGTATCACAGGAATCCCCACAGTCGATGGTCCCTGGGGGGGGTATCACAGGGATCCCCACAGTCGATGGTCCCTGGGGTGGGGTATCACAGGAATCCCCACAGTCGATGGTCCCTGGGGCGGGGTATCACAGGAAACCCCACAGTCGATGGTCCCTGGGGTGGGGTAACACAGGGGACCCCACAGTCGATGGTCCCTGGGGTGGGGTATCACAGGGGACCCCACAGTCGATGGTCCCTGGGGTGGGGTATCACAGGGATCCCCACAGTCGATGGTCCCTGGGGTGGGGTATCACAGGGATCCCCACAGTCGATGGTCCCTGGGGTGGGGTATCACAGGGATCCCCACAGTCGATGGTCCCTGGGGTGGGGTATCACAGGGATTCCCACAGTCGATGGTCCCTGGGGTGGGGTATCACAGGAAACCCCACAGTCGATGGTCCCTGGGGTGGGGTATCACAGGAATCCCCACAGTCGATGGTCCCTGGGGTGGGGTATCACAGGGATCCCCACAGTCGATGGTCCCTGGGGTGGGGTATCACAGGGGACCCCACAGTCGATGGTCCCTGGGGTGGGGTATCACAGGGATCCCCACAGTCGATGGTCCCTGGGGTGGGGTATCACAGGGATCCCCACAGTCGATGGTCCCTGGGGTGGGGTATCACAGGGATCCCCACAGTCGATGGTCCTTGGGGTGGGGTATCACAGGGATCCCCACAGTCGATGGTCCCTGGGGTGGGGTATCACAGGAATCCCCACAGTCGATGGTCCCTGGGGTGGGGTATCACAGGGGACCCCACAGTCGATGGTCCCTGGGGTGGGGTATCACAGGGATCCCCACAGTCGATGGTCCCTGGGGTGGGGTATCACAGGAAACCCCACAGTCGATGGTCCCTGGGGTGGGGTATCACAGGGATCCCCACAGTCGATGGTCCCTGGGGTGGGGTATCACAGGGGACCCCACAGTCGATGGTCCCTGGGGTGGGGTATCACAGGGATCCCCACAGTCGATGGTCCCTGGGGTGGGGTATCACAGGAATCCGCACAGTCGATGGTCCCTGGGGTGGGGTATCACAGGAATCCCCACAGTCGATGGTCCCTGGGGTGGGGTATCACAGGGATCCCCACAGTCGATGGTCCCTGGGGTGGGGTATCACAGGGATCCCCACAGTCGATGGTCCCTGGGGTGGGGTATCACAGGAAACCCCACAGTCGATGGTCCCTGGGGTGGGGTATCACAGGGGACCCCACAGTCGATGGTCCCTGGGGTGGGGTATCACAGGGATCCCCACAGTCGATGGTCCCTGGGGTGGGGTATCACAGGGATCCCCACAGTCGATGGTCCCTGGGGTGGGGTATCACAGGGGACCCCACAGTCGATGGTCCCTGGGGTGGGGTATCACAGGGGACCCCACAGTCGATGGTCCCTGGGGGGGGGTATCACAGGGATCCCCACAGTCGATGGTCCCTGGGGGGGGGTATCACAGGGATCCCCACAGTCGATGGTCCCTGGGGGGGGGTATCACAGGGATCCCCACAGTCGATGGTCCCTGGGGTGGGGTATCACAGGAATCCCCACAGTCGATGGTCCCTGGGGTGGGGTATCACAGGAATCCCCACAGTCGATGGTCCCTGGGGTGGGGTATCACAGGGGACCCCACAGTCGATGGTCCCTGGGGTGGGGTATCACAGGAATCCCCACAGTCGATGGTCCCTGGGGTGGGGTATCACAGGGATCCCCACAGTCGATGGTCCCTGGGGTGGGGTATCACAGGGATCCCCACAGTCGATGGTCCCTGGGGTGGGGTATCACAGGAAACCCCACAGTCGATGGTCCCTGGGGTGGGGTATCACAGGGATCCCCACAGTCGATGGTCCCTGGGGGGGGTATCACAGGGTTCCCCACAGTCGATGGTCCCTGGGGTGGGGTATCACAGGGATCCCCACAGTCGATGGTCCCTGGGGGGGGTATCACAGGGTTCCCCACAGTCGATGGTCCCTGGGGTGGGGTATCACAGGGATCCCCACAGTCGATGGTCCCTGGGGGGGGTATCACAGGGGACCCCACAGTCGATGGTCCCTGGGGTGGGGTATCACAGGAATCCCCACAGTCGATGGTCCCTGGGGTGGGGTATCACAGGGATCCCCACAGTCGATGGTCCCTGGGGTGGGGTATCACAGGAATCCCCACAGTCGATGGTCCCTGGGGTGGGGTATCACAGGAATCCCCACAGTCGATGGTCCCTGGGGTGGGGTATCACAGGGATCCCCACAGTCGATGGTCCCTGGGGTGGGGTATCACAGGAATCCCCACAGTCGATGGTCCCTGGGGTGGGGTATCACAGGGGACCCCACAGTCGATGGTCCCTGGGGTGGGGTATCACAGGGATCCCCACAGTCGATGGTCCCTGGGGCGGGGTATCACAGGGATCCCCACAGTCGATGGTCCCTGGGGTGGGGTATCACAGGGATCCCCACAGTCGATGGTCCCTGGGGTGGGGTATCACAGGAATCCCCACAGTCGATGGTCCCTGGGGGGGGTATCACAGGGATCCCCACAGTCGATGGTCCCTGGGGTGGGGTATCACAGGGGACCCCACAGTCGATGGTCCCTGGGGTGGGGTATCACAGGGATCCCCACAGTCGATGGTCCCTGGGGTGGGGTATCACAGGGATCCCCACAGTCGATGGTCCCTGGGGTGGGGTATCACAGGGGATCCCCACAGTCGATGGTCTTTGGGGTGGGGTATCACAGGAATCCCCACAATCGATGGTCCCTGGGGTGGGGTATCACAGGGATCCCCACAGTCGATGGTCCCTGGGGTGGGGTATCACAGGGATCCCCACAGTCGATGGTCCCTGGGGTGGGGTATCACAGGAATCCCCACAGTCGATGGTCCCTGGGGGGGGTATCACAGGAATCCCCACAGTCGATGGTCCCTGGGGTGGGGTAACACAGGGATTCCCACAGTCGATGGTCCCTGGGGTGGGGTAACACAGGGATTCCCACAGTCGATGGTCCCTGGGGGGGGTATCACAGGAATCCCCACAGTCGATGGTCCCTGGGGTGGGGTAACACAGGGATTCCCACAGTCGATGGTCCCTGGGGGGGGTATCACAGGAATCCCCACAGTCGATGGTCCCTGGGGTGGGGTCGTAGAACCATCCCTGCAAGAGCCAGTGCCTTCAGGGAAGAAGGGGATGAAAATTAACCGGCTGCTCTCCCTCCCCACCCTTTAAAAACCAGACGACTGCAAAACCAATATGAGCAAGATGCCATTTGACAGAAGCATTTATTCTCCTTTCTGATTCGCAGTGTTCATTCCGTTTTCTGCATCTCTATTCACAGCAAATGACGAGACCAACGTTTTTTGCCAGGAAGTTTGAGTCGACAGTTAACCAGGAGGTGATTGATATCTTGGACTCGCACCTGTATGGCAGTTACCCCCCCGGGACAGCAGCTCTGAAAGCCTACTGGGAGAACGTCTACGATCAGATGGACGGGCTGAGCAGCCTCACTGATGTGGCGATTACCAGCTACATGGCCTTCTTCAGGCTGGGCCTGAGCAAAGTGCAGACGTCATGGCAACGGGGACCAGACAGCCGCTGCAGGTATAGAAACGTAGAAGATAGGAGCAGGAGTAGGCCATTCGGCCCCTCGAGCCTGCTCCGCCATTTAATGAGATCATGGCTGATCATCCAAACTCAGTACCCTGTCCCTGCCTTCTCCCCATATCCCTTGATCCCTTTAGCCTTAAGAAATATATCTAACTCCTTCTTGAATATATTTAATGAATTGGCCTCAACTGCCTTCTGTGGTAGAGAATTCCACAGGTTCACCACTCTCTGGGTGAAGAAATTCCTCCTCATCTCAGTCCTAAATGGCCTACCCCTTATCCTTAGACTGTGACCCCTGGTTCTAGACTCCCCCGCCATCGGGAACATCCTTCCTGCATCTAGTCTGCCTAGTCCTGTTAGAGTTTTAGAAGTTTCAATGAGATCCCCTCTCATTCTTCTAAACTCCAGTGAATATAAGCCCAATCGACCCAATCTCTGCTCATACGTCATCCCTGCCATCCCAGGTATCAGTTTTTATGTTCCCTGCAAGCTTACACTCATACTCCATTTTCCCCCTTTTAATTAATCACTTTGTCCTCCTTTGCTGAATCCTAAACTGCTCCCAATCCTCAGGTTTGCTGCTTTTTCTGGCCAAATTATATGTCCTCTCCTTGGATCTTATGCTATCCCTAATTTCCCTTGTTAGCCACGGTTGAGTCACCTTTTTTGTTTTATTTTTATGCCAAGCAGGGTTGAACAAATTCTGCAGTTCATCCATGCGGTCTTTGAATGTTTGCCATTGCCTATCCACCGTCAACCCTTTAAGTAACGTTCCCCAATCCATCCTACCCAACTCGCACCTCATATCATCGTAGTTTCCTTTATTTAAATTCAGGACCCTAGTCTCTGAGTCAAATACTTCACTCTCCATCTTAATGAAGAATTCTATCATATTTTGATCGCTCTGCCCCAAGGGGCCTCGCACAACAAGATTGCTAATGAATCCTTTCTCATTACATAATACCCAGTGTAAGATGGCCTGATCTCCAGTTGGTTTTTTGACATATTGGTCCAGGAAACCATCCCGTAAACACTCCAGGAATTCCTCCTCCACAGTATTGTTACTAATTTGGTTAGCCCAATCTATATGTAGATTAGTCACCCATGATAACTGCTGTGCCCCTATTGCATGCATCTCTTAATTTCCTGTTTAATGCCATCCCCAACCTTAGCATTACTGTTTGGGGGTCTGTATACAACTCCCACTAACGTTTTCTGCCCCTTGGTATTTCTCAGCTCTACCCATACAGATTCCACATCATCAGAGCTAATATCCTTCCTTACTATTGTGTTGATCTCCTCTTTAACTAGCAATGCTACCCTACCTCCTTTTCCTTTTTGCCTGTCTTTCCTGAATATTGAATACCCCTGGATGTTGAGTTCCCAGCCTTGGTCACCCTGGAGCCATGTTTCCGTAATCCCAATCATATATCCGTTTACATCTATTTGCGCAGCTAATTCATCCATCTTATTACGAATGCTCCTCGCATTAAGACACTAAGCCTTCAGGCTTGTTTTTTTAACACTCTTAGACCTTTTAGAATTATTATTTACTGTGGCCATGTTTGATTTAAACCCTTGATTTCTCTGACTGCCACTTTTGCTTTTCTCCTTCCTGTCTTTTGCTTCTGTCCTTGTTTCCATTTCCTCTGTCTCCCTGCACAGGTTCCCAACCCCCTGCCATTTTAGTTTAAACCCTCCACAGCAGCACTAGCAAACACTCCCCCAAGGACATCGGTCCCAGTCCTGCCCATTGCAAACCGTTCAGTTTGTACTGGTCCCACCTCCCCCAGAACTGGTTCCAATGTCCCAGGAATTTGAATCCCTCCCCCTTGCACCATTCCTCTAGCCAAGCATTCATCTGAAATATCCTTCTATTTCTACTCTGACTTGCACGTGGCACTGGTAGCAATCCTGAGATTACTACCTTTGAGGTCCTATTTTTTTGATGTACCTCCTAACTCCCTGTATTCAGCTTTTAGGGCATCATCCCATTTTTTACCTATATCGTTGGTACCTATATGCACCACGACAACTGGCTGTTCACCCTCCCCCTCCAGAATGCCCTGCAGCCGCTCCGAGACAACCTTGACCCTTGCACCAGCGAGGCAACATACCATCCTGGAGTCTCATTTGCGGCCGCAGAAACACCTATCTATTCTCAAAAAATTCCAGTAGATTAGTCAAGCACGATTTACCTTTTGCAAATCCATGTTGAGTTTGTCCGATCCTGTCACTGTTTTCCAAGTGCTCTGCTATTACATCTTTTATAATGGACTCTAGCATTTTCCCCACTACTGATGTCAGGCTTACTGGTCTGTAATTCCCCGTTTTCTCTCTACCCCCTTTTTTGAATAGTGGGGTTACATTAGCTACCCTCCAAACCATGGGAACTGTTCCAGAATCTATAGAATTTTGGAAGATGACCAGCAATGCATCTACTATTTCTAGGGCCACTTCCTTAAGTACCCAAGGATGTAGATTACCAGGCCCTGGGGATTTATCGGCCTTCAATCCCGTCAATTTCCCTAACACCATTTCCCTACAAATACTGATTTCTTTCAGTTCCTCCCTTTCATTAGACACTATGTGCCCCGACATCTCTGGGAGGTTATTTGTGTCCTCCTTTGTGAAGACAGAACCAAAGTATGTATTTAATTGGCCAGCCATTTCTTTGTTCCCCATTATAAATTCCCCTGATTCTGACTGCAAGGGACCTACGCTTGACTTCACCAATCTTTTTCTTCCCCCGACAGTAAGCACCAGTCCAGTAACCGAGCTACACAGACCAACAGCGCATTATCTGGACTCGGTGCTCCACATCTTGGCTCTCATTGGCCTCAGTGCCTCTGGGACAGAGAGTGGAAAATGAGCCAGGGTTCTTGCTCCTGATCAGTCCAGTGACACCTGCTGTAAAGTGTGTGGATGCCAGGCTTGAGTGTTGATGGGCCTTCAATAACCACCAAACTAGAAGTTATAGACTTAAACAAGTTGGCTTTTAATCACTAAGATCAGAGCTAACATCTCAACACGCCGACTGGTTCACAGGAATGAGTCATACAGATCCTGGGATCTTTATGTAAAAGAAGTCAGGGGCGGAGCCAAGAGCCAAGACCTGGAACCTCCCAGGTTAGTCGGGAAAGAGGAAGTGAAACTATACACAGTGGGGGAGGGTAATATACATGAGTGCAAAACGAATACAGGATCAAGACAAACAGATTTCATTACATGCACCCCTTCTATAGATTTAGTCCATCGGGGTGATGTTTCTTAAAAGTTGGTATAAGTGAGTCTGTCAGGAGGTTTTGCAGTTCTCAGTGATCGGCGCAAAGCCGGTTGGGGTGCCTCTAGGGGAGTGGATTCTGGTTCCTCCGCTGTCCGGGCCTCCGCAGTGTCTTCCAGGTTATCTGCAGTGTCACAGAATCACAGAATCACAGAAACCCCACAGTGCAGATAGAGGCCATTTCGGCCCATCGAGCCTCAGTGTCCTCCAGGTTAAAGTTGGGTATTGATACCTCTGGGCGTCCTGTCTCTTTGTAGTGTAGGTCTTCATCGGGTAGTCTCCCATCGTTCTCTCCGCTCCCCGAGGGAGCGAGGTCTTTTATGGAAACAGTGTCCTCTCGCCCGTAAGAGTATTCGATATAGGCGTACTGAGGGTTTGCATGGAGGAGCTGTACCTTTTCCACAAGAGGGTCCGTTTTATGGCCTCTCACGTGCTTCCGCAATAGTACTGTCCCCGGAGACGTCAGCCATGCGGGTAGAGATATGCCCGAGGTGGATTTCCGGGGGAAAGCGAACATCTTTTCGTGAGGGGTAGCGTTAGTGGCAGTACATAACAGAGACCTTATGGAGTGGAGCACGTCTGGGAGGACTTCCTGCCAGCGGGAGGTCGGAAGGCCTTTTGACTTTAAGGCTAACGTGACAGCCTTCCAAACAGTAGCATTCTCCCTTTCCACTTGCCCATTACACCGGGGGTTGTAGCTAGTGGTTCTGCTAGTGGCTATCCCCTTCGAGAGCAAGAACTGGCGCAGCTCGTCACTCATGAATGACGTCCCCCTATCGCTGTGTATGTAGTTCGGCATGCCAAACATGCAGAATAGATTACAGAGACACTTGATGACCGTGGCACTGGTCATGTCTGGGCAGGGAATGGCGAAGGGGAAGCAGGAATATTCATCAATGATATTGAGGAAGTATACGTTACGGTCGGCAGAGGGAAGGGGTCCCTTGAAGTCCAGACTTAGGCGCTCGAATGGCCGTGTGGCTTTGATAAGGTGTGCACGGTCAGGCCTGTAGAAACGAGGCTTGCATTCCGCACAGATGCGGCAGGCTCTGGTCATTGCCCTGACCTCCTCGATGGAGTGGGGCAGATTGCGGGACTTTATAAAATGGTATAGTCGGGTGACCCCTGGGTGACAGAGGTCGTTGTGGAGACCCTGTAATTTGTCCGTATGAATGCTGGCACACATTCCCCGCGATAGGGCGTCTGGGGGTTCATTAAGGGCTCCCGGCCTGTACATAATATCATAGTCGAACGTGGATAGTTCGATCCTCCACCTGAGTATTTTGTCATTCTTGATTTTCCCCCTTTGTTTGTTATTAAACATGAAAGCCACCGACCGCTGGTCGGTGAGCAGGGTGAAACGTTTGCCGGCTAGGTAGTGTCTCCAGTGCCGCACTGCCTCCACTATAGCCTGTGCCTCCTTCTCGACAGAAGAGTGCCTGATTTCAGGTCCCTGAAGGGTTCGGGAGAAGAAGGCCACAGGTCTCCCAGCCTGATTGAGGGTCGCAGCTAAGGCAAAGTCTGACGCATCGCTTTCGACTTGAAAGGGAATGCATTCGTCCACTGCACACACTGCAGCCCTTTCAATGTCCTGTTTAATACTGGTGAAAGCCTCCCGAGCTTCAGCTGATAGTGGGAAGGACGTCGATTTAATGAGGGGTCGGGCCTTATCAGAGTAATTGGGCACCCATTGGGCATAATACGAAAAAAATCCCAGGCACCTTTTTAAAGCTTTGGGATTGTGTGGCAGGGGCAGTTCCTTTAGGGGGCGTAATCGGTCAGGGTCCGGTCCAATTACCCCATCTTCCACCACACAGCCGAGGATACAGAAACGGGTTGTGTTGAAGACACATTTGTCTTCGTTGTAGGTTAGATTCAGCTTTAGGGCAGTTTTTAAAAATCTCGCAAGATTTAGATCGTGGTCTTGCTGGTTGTGCCCGCAGATAGTGACATTGTCCAGATAGGGGTAGGTAGCTTGTAGTTTATTCTAGTCAACCATGCGGTCCATCTCACGTTGGAAGACCGAGACCCCATTTGTTACCCCGAAGGGCACTCTGAGAAAATGGTAGAGGCGCCCGTTCGCCTCGAAGGCGGTGTATGGGCGGTCCTCCGTTCTAATGGGGAGCTGGTGATACGCGGATTTGAGGTCGATAGTCGAGAAGACTCGGTATTGCGCAATCTGGTTAACCATTTCTGATATGCGAGGTAAAGGGTAGGCGTCCAGCTGGGTATAAATATTAACAGTCTGGCTGTAGTCAATTACCATCCGTTTCTTTTCGCTATTTTTAACTATGACTACTTGGGCACGCCACGGGCTGGTACTGCATTCAATAATGCCTTCCCGCAGGAGTCTGTCCACTTCCGCCTTGATAAAGTGTCTGTCTTCCAGACTGTACCGTCTACTTTTGGTCGCTATGGGCCTACAGTTCGGAGCGAGATTAGCGAATAAAGAGGGCGGGCTGATTTTTAAGGTTGATAGGCCACAGACTGTGAGTGGCTGCTGGGACCCGCCATATGCTAGCGTGACACTTTCGTGGTGGCACTGGAAGTCCAGGCCCAAGATTACATTCACACAGAGTTCTGGCATCACGAGGAGTTTTAAAATCCTTGTAGTCCGTGCCTTTTACAGTCAGTGTTACCACACAGTAGCCCAAAATGTCCGAAGTGTGGGGCTTAGCAGCCATAGCAATTCTGCTCCGTGTAGGGGTTACCGTTAATGAGTGCCGCCGTACCAGGCTAGGGTGAATAAAACTCTCGGTACTCCCACAGTCAATTAAACATTTCGTTAAATTCCCGTTTACCTGTATGTCCATCATGGATTTTGTCAACGGGTGTGGCCTGGATTGATCCACCGTGATCGAAGCCACTGTTGGGCCCTGGGCGGCCGTTGAGTCGGGAAAAGATGGCGGATCCCAAGATGGCGGCCCGCACGGCACGCACGAGGCGGTGACGGAGTTGGAAATTGGATTCCCCCTGCAGACTTTGCTAAAATGCCCCTTTTTCTTACATTTGAAGCATGTAGCGTCCTTCGCTGGGCATCGTTGTCTGGGGTGCTTGGCCTGGCCGCAGAAGTAGCATTTCAGGCCTCGAGACATTGCCGCTGTAGTAGGACTCCTGGGTGAACTTCTGTGTAGGGACTCCGGCGGCGTAGAGCTGGTCTGAGACCTGGATGGGGAAGATGGCTGATTCCAAGATGGCGGCCCCCTCGGCGCGCATGAGGCGGTGAGGGCCGCATGGCCGGAAGAATAAGAGTCAGAGTTTTTCTGGGCCACGTCCAGCGATCGCGCAGTGGCCACTGCCTTTTTTAAGTCCAGGACCTCCTTCTCCAGCAGTCTCTGCCGGATATAATTCGATTTGAGGCCCGTGATGAAGGAATCGCGGACCAATTCGTCAGAGTACGCGTTGGCCGTCACGGCCTTGCAGTTACAGTCCCGGACCAGGCCCTTTAGGCCCTGTAAGAAATCGTCCATTGATTCCTCTGGTCGCTGTCTGCGTGTAGCCAGCAGATGTCTGGCGTACACTTCGTTTACCGGCCTCTGGTATTGGGCCTTCAGGATAGTGATGGCCTCCGTGTAAGAGGTGGCGTCCCGGATGAACGAATAAATCCGATGACTTACGCGAGTAGTCAGTAGACTCAGTTTATCTACCTCGCTAGCGGATGAGGCCCCCGCGAAGAGTTCGAAGCATTTGAGCCAGTGTCCAAATTGATTTGATGCTTCAGCAGAATGTGGATCCAAGTCCAGACGCTCTGGTTTTAGGAGTCGATCCATCCTAGTATTCTTTAGTGATTAAAATTGATGGGCCTTCAATAACCACAAAACTAGAAGTTATAGACTTAAACAAGTTGGCTTTTAATCACTAAGATCAGAGCTAACATCTCAACACGCCGACTGGTTCACAGGAATGAGTCACACAGATCCTGGGATCTTTATGTAAGAGAAGTCAGGGGCGGAGCCAAGAGCCAAGACCTGGAACCTCCCAGGTTAGTCGGGAAAGAGGAAGTGAAACTATACACAGTGGGGGAGGGTAATATACATGAGTGCAAAACGAATACAGGATCAAGACAAACAGATTTCATTACAAGTGTGATATCCTGTAAGGCAGTGATGGCCATGGAACTGTACCTCAGCAGCACAGAGAATGGGGCAGGGAGACAGTTCACAATAGTGAGTGCAGTGACATCATCACATTCTGTGACGGCAGTTTAGTGACATCATCAAATTCTGTGACAGCTGTGCAATGACATCACATCGGAACGGGGAGAGGGTGAGAAAGTGTATCGGGGAGAGAGGGGCTGAGACAGTGTATCGGGGAGAGAGGGGATGAGACAGTGTATCGGGGAGAGGGGGTGAGACAGTGTATCGGGTAGAGGGGAGAGGGAGTGTGACCGTGTATCGGGGGAGAGGGGGTGAGACAGTGTATCGGGGAGAGGGGGTGAGACAGTGTATCGGGTAGAGGGGGTGAGACAGTGTATCGGGGAGAGGGGGTGCGACCGTGTATCGGGGAGAGGGAGTGTGACCGTGTATCGGGGGAGAGGGGGTGAGACAGTGTATCGGGGAGAGGGGGTGAGACACTGTATCGGGTAGAGGGGGTGAGACAGTGTATCGGGGAGAGGGGGTGAGACAGTGTATCGGGTAGAGGGGGTGAGACAGTGTATCGGGTAGAGGGGGTGAGACAGTGTATCGGGGGAGAGGGGGTGAGACAGTGTATCGGGGAGAGGGGGTGAGACACTGTATCGGGTAGAGGGGGTGAGACAGTGTATCGGGGAGAGGGGGTGAGACAGTGTATCGGGTAGAGGGGGTGAGACAGTGTATCGGGTAGAGGGGGTGAGACAGTGTATCGGGGAGAGGGGGTGCGACTGCGTATCGGGGAGAGAGGGGGTGAGACAGTGTATCGGGTAGAGAGGGGGTGAGACAGTCTATCGGGGTGAGACAGTGTATCGGGTAGAGGGGGTGAGACAGTGTATCGGGGAGAGGGGGTGCGACCGTGTATCGGGGAGAGGGAGTGTGACCGTGTATCGGGGGAGAGGGGGTGAGACAGTGTATCGGGGAGAGGGGGTGAGACAGTGTATCGGGTAGAGGGGGTGAGACAGTGTATCGGGGAGAGGGGGTGCGACCGTGTATCGGGGGTGAGACAGTGTATCGGGGGAGAGGGGGTGCGACCGTGTATCGGGGGAGAGGGGGTGAGACAGTGTATTGGGGAGAGAGGGGGTGAGACAGTGTATCGGGGAGAGAGGGGGGTGAGACAGTGTATCGGGGAGAGGGGGTGAGACAGTGTATCGGGGAGAGGGAGTGAGACAGTGTATCGGGGAGAGAGGGGGTGAGACAGTGTATCGGGGAGGGGGTGAGACAGTGTATCGGGGAGAGGGGGTGAGACAGTGTATCGGGGAGAGGGGGTGAGACCGTGTATCGGGGAGAGAGGGGGTGAGACACTGTATCAGGGAGAGGGGGGTGAGACAGTGTATCAGGGAGAGGGGGTGAGACAGTTTATCGGGGAGAGAGGGGGTGAGACAGTGTATTGGGGAGAGAGGGGGTGAGACAGTGTATCGGGGAGAGAGGGGGTGAGACAGTGTATCGGGGAGAGAGGGGGTGAGACACTGTATCGGGGAGAGGGGGGTGAGACAGTGTATATGGGAGAGGGGGGTGAGACAGTGTATCGGGGACAGGGGGTGAGACAGTGTATCGGGGAGAGAGATGGTGAGACAGTGTATCGGGGAGAGGGGGTGAGACAGTGTATCGGGGAGAGGGGGTGAGACTATCGGGGAGAGAGGGGGTGAGACAGTGTATCGGGGAGAGGGGGTGGGACAGTGTATCGGGGAGAGGGGGTGAGACAGTTTATCGGGGAGAGGGGGTGAGACAGTGTATCGGGGAGAGGGGGTGAGACAGTGTATCGGGGAGAGGGGGTGAGACAGTGTATCGGGGAGAGAGGGGGTGAGACACTGTATCGGGGAGAGGGGGTGAGATAGTGTATCGGGGAGAGGGGGTGAGACAGTGTATCGGGGAGAGGGGGTGAGACAGTGTATCGGGGAGAGGGTGAGACAGTGTATCGGGGAGAGGGGGTGAGACAGTTTATCGGGGAGAGGGGGTGAGACAGTGTATCGGGGAGGGGGTGAGACAGTGTACCGGGGAGAGGGGGTGAGACAGTGTATCGAGGAGAGGGGGTGAGACAGTGTATCGAGTAGAGGGTGTGAGACAGTGTATCGGGGAGAGGGGGTGAGACAGTGTATCGAGGAGAGAGGGTGAGACAGTGTATCGAGGAGGGGGTGAGACAGTGTATCGAGGAGAGGGGGTGAGACAGTGTATCGGGGGAGGGGGTGAGACAGTATATCGGGGAGAGGCGGGTGAGACAGTGTATCGGTGAGAGAGGGTGAGACAGTGTATCGGGAAGAGGGGGTGAGACAGTGTATCGGGGAGAGGGGGTGGGACAGTGTATCAGGGAGAGGGGGTGAGACAGTTTATCGGGGAGAGGGGGTGAGACAGAGTATTGGGGAGAGGGGGTGAGACAGTGTATCGGGGAGAGGGGGTGAGACAGTGTATCGGGGAGAGGGGGTGAGACAGTGTATCGGGGAGAGGGGGTGAGACTGTATCGGGGAGAGGGTGTGAGACAGTCTATCGGGGGAGAGGGGGTGAGACAGTGTATCGGGGAGCGGGGGTGAGACTGTATCGGGGAGAGGGTGAGACAGTGTATCGGGGAGAGGGGGTGGGACAGTGTATCGGGGAGGGGGTGAGACAGTGTATCGGGGAGAGAGGGTGAGACAGTGTATCGGGGAGAGAGGGGGTGAGACAGTGAATCGGGGAGAGGGGGTGAGACAGTGTATCGGGGAGAGGGTGTGAGACAGTCTATCGGGGGAGAGGGGGTGAGACAGTGTATCAGGGAGAGGGGGTGAGACAGTGTATCGGGGAGGGGGGTGAGACTATCGGGGAGAGGGTGAGACAGTGTATCGGGGAGAGGGGGTGAGACAGTGTATCGGGGAGAGGGGGTGAGACAGTTTATCGAGGAGAGGGTGAGACAGTGTATCGGGGAGAGGGCGTGAGACAGTTTATCGGGGAGAGGGGGTGAGACAGTGTATCGGGGAGAGGGGGTGCGACTGTATCGGGGAGAGGGGGTGGGACAGTGTATCGGGGAGGGGGTGAGACAGAGTATCGGGGAGAGGCGGGTGAGACAGTGTATCGGGGAGAGAGGGTGAGACAGTGTATCGGGGAGAGGGGGTGAGACAGTGTATCGGGAAGAGGGGGTGAGACAGTGTATCGGGGAGAGCGGGTGGGACAGTGTATCGGGGAGAGGGGGTGAGACAGTTTATCGGGGAGAGGGGGTGAGACAGAGTATCGGGGAGAGGGGGTGAGACAGTGTATCGGGGAGAGGGGGTGAGACAGTGTATCGGGGAGAGGGGGTGAGACAGTGTATCGGTGAGAGAGGGTGAGACAGTGTATCGGGAAGAGGGGGTGAGACAGTGTATCGGGGAGGGGGTGAGACAGTGTATCGGGGAGAGGGGGGTGAGACAGTGTATCGGGGAGAGAGGGTGAGACAGTGTATCGGGGAGAGGGGGTGAGACAGTATCGGGGAGAGGGGGTGAGACTGTATCGGGGAGAGGGGGTGAGACAGTTTATCGGGGAGAGGGGGTGAGACAGTGTATCGGGGAGAGGGGGTGGGACAGTGTATCGGGGAGAGGGGGTGAGACAGTTTATCGGGGAGAGGGGGTGAGACAGTGTATCGGGGAGAGGGGGTGAGACAGTGTATCGGGGAGAGGGGGTGAGACAGTGTATCGGGGAGAGGGGGGTGAGACAGTGTATCGGGGAGAGGGGGTGAGACAGTGTATCGGGGAGAGGGGGTGAGACAGTGTATCGGGGAGAGGGGGTGAGACAGTGTATCGGGGAGAGGGGGTGAGACAGTGTATCGGGGAGAGGGGGTGAGACAGTGTATCGGGGAGAGGGGGTGAGACAGTGTATCGGGGAGAGGGGGTGAGACAGTGTATCGGGGAGAGGGGGTGAGACAGTGTATCGGGGAGAGGGGGTGAGATAGTGTATCGGGGAGAGGGGGTGAGACAGTGTATCGGTGAGAGAGGGTGAGACAGTGTATCGGGGAGAGGGGGTGAGACAGTGTATCGGGAAGAGGGGGTGAGACAGTGTATCGGGGAGAGGGGGTGGGACAGTGTATCGGGGAGAGGGGGTGAGATAGTTTATCGGGGAGAGGGGGTGAGACAGTGTATCGGGGAGAGGGGGTGAGACAGTGTATCGGGGGAAGTGGGGCTACAACAGTGCTCTGCTGCCACCTTCAGGAATTTTCTACCATGCTGAGCAGCCGATATTACAAACGGCTTTTCCTGTGCCCCTGTGTGCTGCTGGAAATACAATACTCCATAGGTGTGACAGGACCTTAGGTATGAGACTGCGACCTCCCACTGCAATAAGGGAATGTAGATACAGGAAACTTTGTGCTATCCGGCACCGACGGGTCCGAGCTGTTGCCGTCCCATCAAAACTGCCGGACAAACCAGCGCTAATGTTGAAACATACGGAGATTTTGAGCTCCGTATCTGGCAACAAACCCTTAGCAACAGCTTCTAAACAGTCGGCCATACCTTGCAAGCGTCTCTGTAGCTTAGCAACAGCTCCAGCGAGACCTTGCAGAGCCTGGCTGGTGAAAAAAAAGCAACGAAAGGAAATAAAAACTAACAAAACGGCTCCTGATTTTTGCCGGTGGCTCGAGCATTCCGGACAGTTAACCTCCGGATAAACCAAAGTTTCCTGTAGTTCTTTATAACTCCCTCACTCACAGTTCCCCAATTCTATCTCTGCCCTGTCGCTCTCCACTTGTCCAACCTCTCCTGCATTTCATTTAGAGATCAAGTGTGAGAGTACCTTCACCTCACGGACTGCAGCAGTTCAAGAAGGCGGGTCACCAGCACCTTCTCAAGGGCAATTAGGGATGGGCAATAAATGCGACACCCACATACTGTGAATGAATTTTAAAAATTGCAGTTCGACTGACATGCCCGTTGGGGCATCTCGAATTTCAAATACAACACAGACAGATGAGATGACAGTTTGTGGTGGCTTTAAGGATCTTGTGAAATGTGCATGGCACGAATCTGTAGCACTGAACTGCCTCAATTCTCATTTTCACTCGGTGGCTGGTCTGAGAATTCAAAAATGATGCAGAATAGGGTTAATTGTACAGGGAACTTTACTCTGTATCTCTCCCGTGCTGCACCTGCCCTGGGAGTGTTTGATGGGACAGTGTAGAGGGAGATTTACTCTGAATCTAACCCGTGCTATACTTGCCCTTGCAGTGTTTGATGGGATGGTGTAGAGGGAGCTTTACTCTGTATCTAATCCGTGCTGTACCTGCCCATGTGGGTTTGATGGGACAGTGTAGAGGGAGCTTTACTCTGCATCTAACCCATGCAGTACCTGCCCTTGGAGTGTGTGATGGAACAGTGTAGAGAGAGCTTTACTCTGTATCTAACCCGTGCTGTACCTACCCTGGGAGTGTTTGATGGGACAGTGTAGAGAGAGCTTTATTCTGTATCTAACCTGTGCTGTACCTACCCTGGGAATGCTTGACAGTACAGTGTAGAGGTAGCTTTACTCTGTACCATGCTGTACCTGCCCTTGATGTGTGTGATGGGACAGTGTAGAGGGAGCTTTGCTCTGTATCTAACCCGTGCTGGCAATCAGTAACTAGTGGTGTTCCGCAGGGGTCAGTGCTGGGTCCCCAACTCTTTACAATCTATATGAACGATTTGGAGGAGGGGACCGAGTGTAACATATCAAAGTTTGCAGATGATACTAAGATGGGAGGGAAAGTAGTGAGTGAGGAGGACATAAAAAACCTGCAAGGGGACATAGACAGGCTAAGTAACTGGGCAGAGATTTGGCAGATGGAATACAATACTGGAAAGTGTGAGGTTATGCACTTTGGCAGGAAAAATCGTAGAGCAAGTTATTATCTTAATGGCAAGAAACTGTAAAGTACTGAAGTACAAAGGGATCTGGTGGTCCTGGTGCACGAAACTCAAACGGTTAGTATGCAGGTGCAGCAAGTGATTAAGAAGGCCAATGGAATGTTGGCTTTCATTGCTAGGGGGATAGAATATAAAAATAGGGAGGTATTGCTTCAGTTGTACAAGGTATTGGTGAGACCGCACCTGGAATACTGCGTACAGTTTTGGTGTCCATACTTAAGAACGGACATACTTGCTCTCGAGTCAGTACAAAGAAGGTTCACTCGGTTAATCCCAGGGATGAGGGGATGGACATATGAGGAGAGGTTGAGTAGATTGGGACTCTACTCATTGGAGTTCAGAAGAATGAGAGGCGATCTTATTGAAACATATAAGATTGTGAAGGGGTTGGATCGGGTGGATGCGGGGAGGATGTTCCCGATGATGGGAGAAACTAGAACTAGGGGGCATAGTCTTAGAATAAGGGGCTGCTCTTTCAAAACTGAGATGAGGAGGAACTACTTCACTCAGAGGGTGGTAAGTCCGTGGAATATGCTGCCCCAAAAAGCTGTAGAAGCTACATCATTACATAAATTTAAAACAGAAATAGACAGTTTCCTAGAAGTAAAGGGAATTAAGGGTTACGGGGAGCGGGCAGGAATTTGGACATGAACCTAGGTTCGGATCGGTCATGGCCCTGTGGGTTGCGGAGCTGGCCCAGGGGCCGTGTAGCCTGATCCTGCTCCTATTTCGTGTGACTAATTCTGTTAGATTCAGGAGATGGTTCTGTAATAGTGGATTGGCGGTTAGGATCAGATCAGCCATGATCTTATTGAATGGCGGAGCAGGCTCGAGGGGCCGATTGGCCTACTCCTGCTCCTATTTCTTATGTTCTTATGTGCTGTACCTACCCTGGGAGTGCTTGATGGGACAGTGTAGAGGGAGTTCTACTCTCTATCAAACCCGTGCTGTACCTACCCTGGGAGCAGTGTTTGATGGGGCAGTGTAGAGGGAGCTTTACTCTGTATCTAACCTGTGCTGTACCTGCCCTGGGAGTGCTTGACAATACAGTGTAGAGGTAGCTTTACTCTGTATCTAACCCGTGCTGTTCCTGCCCTGGGAGTGTTTGATGGTACAGTGTAGAAGGAGCTTTAACAACAAAAAAATTCAGCAGACTTGCTGCCGTCTGCCTGTTGACTGAATCTGTCGGTCCTTTGGGGACGTGTCGTTTATGCAGTTTAAGACGTGGCCAGCTGGGATCGTGGATGTGGCAGTAACTGACCCATTTAGCGTTTGGGTCAGGTTCCGCAGTATCCAGGGCGATGTAACAGCAATGACGCAGCTTGTGTATATATGGTTTATAGAGTCATAGAGTTATACAGCACAGAATGAGGCCCTTCGGCCCATCGTGTCTGCGCCGGCCATCAAGCCCTATCCATTCTAATCCCATTTTCCAGCACTTGGTCCGTAGCCTTGTATGCTATGGCGTTTCAAGTGCTCATCTAAATGCTTCTTGAATGTTGTGAGGCAAAAAGGAAAGGGAGGTGGGGTAGCATTGCTGGTTAAAGAGGGGATTAACACAATTGTAAGGAAGGATATTAGCTCTGATGATGTGAAATCTGTATGGGTAGAACTGAGAAATACCAAGGGGCAGAAAACGTTAGTGGGAGTGGTATATAGACCTCCAAACAGTAATGCGGAGGTTGGGGATGGCATTAAAAGGGAAATTAGAGAAGCGTGCAATAAGGGCACAGCAGTTATCATGGGTGACTTTAATCTACATATAGATTGGGCTAACCAAATTAGTAACAATACTGTGGAGGAGGAATTCCTGGAGTGTTTACGGGATGGTTTCCTGGACCAATATGTCGAGGAACCAACTAGAGATCAGGCCATCTTAGACTGGGTATTATGTAATGAGAAAGGATTAATTGGCAATCTTGTTGTACGAGGCCCCTTGGGTCGGAGCGATCATAATATGATAGAATTCTTCATTAAGATGGAGAGTGAAGTATTTGACTCAGAGACTAGGGTTCTGAATTTAAATAAAGGAAACTACGATGGTATGAGGCGCGAGTTGGGTAGGATGGATTGGGGAATGTCACTCAAAGGGTTGATGGTGGATAGGCAATGGCAAACATTCAAAGATCGCATGGATGAACCACAGAATTTGTTCATCCCAGTTTGGCATAAAAATAAAACAAAAAAGGTGACTCAACCATGTCTAATAAGGGAAATTAGGGATAGCATAAGATCCAAGGAGAGGACATATAAATTGGCCAGAAAAAGCAGTAAACCTGAGGATTGGGAGCAGTTTAGGATTCAACAAAGGAGGACAAAGGGATTAATTAAGAAGGGGGAAATAGAGTATGAGAGTAAGCTTGCAGGGAACATAAAAACTGACTGTAAAAGCTTTTATATATGTGAAGAGAAAAAGATTGGTGAAGTCAAGCGTAGGTCCCTTGCAGTCAGAAGCAGGGGAATTTATAATGGGGACCAAAGAAATGGCAGACCAATTTAAATACATATTTTGGTTCTGTCTTCACAAAGGAGGACACAAATAACCTCCCAGAGATGCCAGAACATAGGGTCTGATGAAAGGGAGGAACTGAAAGAAATCAGTATTTGTAGGGAAATGGTGTTAGAGAAATTGACGGGATTGAAGGCCGATAAATCCCCAGGGCCTGATAATCTACATCCTAGGGTACTTAAGGAAGTGGCCCTAGAAATAGTAGATGCATTGCTGATCATCTTCTAACATTCGATGGAATCTGGAACAGTACCCATGGATTGGAGGGTAGCTAATGTTACCCCACTATTCAAAAATGGTGGAATTATAGACCGGTAAGCCTGACATCGGTAGTGGGGAAAATGCTCGAGTCCATTATAAAAGATGTAATAGCAGAGCACTTGGTAAACAGTGACAGGATCGGACAAAGTCAACATAGATTTACAAAAGGTAAATCGTGCTTGACTAATCTACTGGAATTTTTTGAGGATGTAACTGGTAAAATAGATAAGGGAGAACCAGTGGATGTGGTGTATTTGGACTTTCAAAAGGCTTTCGATAAGGTCCCGCATAAGAGATTAGCGTGTAAAGTTAAGGCACATGGGATTGGGGGCAAGGTATTGACTTGGATAGAGAACTGGTTGGCAGACAGAAAGCAAAGAGTTGGAATAAACGGGTCTTTTTCCGAATGGCAGGCAGTGACTAGTTGGGTACCGCAGGGATCGGTCCTTGGACCCCAGCTATTCACAATATATATTAATGATGATCTAGACGAGGGCACTAGATGTAATATCTCCAAGTTTGCAGACGACACAAAGCTGGGTTGGCATGTGTGCTGTGAGGAGGATGCCGAGAAACCCCAGTATGATTTGGACAGGTTGGGTGATTGGGCAGAAGCATGGCAGATGCAATATAACGTGGATAAATGCGAGGTTATCCACTTTGGTGTCAAAAACAGGAAGGCAGATTATTATCTGAATAGCAATAGATTGGGAGAAGGGGAAGTGCAACGGGACCTGGGAGTCCTTGTGCACCAGTCGCTGAAGGTAAGCATGCAGGTGCAGCAGGCGGTTAAGAAGGCAACTGGTATGTTGGCCTTCGTAGCGAGAGGGTTTGAGTACAGGAACAAGGATGTCTTGCTGCAGTTGTACAGGGCCTTGGTGAGACCACATCTTGAGTATTGTGTGCAGTTTTGGTCGCCTTATCTGAGGAAGGATGTCCTTGCCATGGAGGGAGTGCAGCGAAGATTCACCAGGCTGATACCTGGGATGGCAGGAATGACGTATGAAGAGAGATTGGGTTGATTGGGCTTATACTTGCTGGAGTTCAGAAGAATGAGAGAGGATCTCATTGAAACTTATAAAATTCTGACAGTACTGGACAGACTAGATGCAGGAAGGATGTTCCCGATGGTCGGGGAGTCCAGAACCAGGGGTCACAGTCTAAGGATAAGGGATAAGCCATTTAGGACAGAAATGAGGAGGAATTTCTTCACCCAGAGAGTGGTGAACCTGTGGAATTCTCTACCACAGAAGGCAGTAGAGGCCAATACATTAAATATATTCAAGAAGGAGTTGGATATATTTCTTAAGGCTAAAGGGATCAAGGGATATGGGGAGAAAGCAGGGACAGGGTACTGAATTTGGATGATCAGCCATGATCTCATTGAATGGCGGAGCAGGCTCGAGGGGCTGAATGGCCTACTCCTCCTATCTTCTATGTTTCTATGTTCCTGCCTCTACCACCCTTTCAGGCAGTGAGTTCCAGATTCCAACCACCCTCTGGATGAAAAGGTTTTTCCTCAAATCCCCTCTAAACCTCCTGCCCCTTACCTTGAAACTATGCCCTCTGGTTATTGACCCCTCTGCTAAGGGGAAAAGATCCTTTCTATCTACCCTATCTATGCCCCTCATAATTTTGTACACCTCAGTCAGGTCACCACTCAGCCTTCTCTGCTCTAAGGAAAACAACCCCAGCCTGTCCAGTCTCTCTTCATAGCTGAAACGCTCCAGCCCAGGTAACATCCTGGTGAATCTCCTCTGCATCCTCTCTAATGCAATCACATCCCTCCTATAGTGTGGCGACCAGAACTGCACACAGTATTCCAGCTGTGGCCTAACTAGCGTTTTGTACAGTTCCATCATAACCTCCCTGCTCTTGTATTCTATGATGTGGAGATGCCGGTGTTGGACTGGGGTGGACAAATGTAGGAAGTCACACAATACCAGGTTATAGTCCAACAGCTTTATTTCAAATCACAAGCTTTCGGAGCGCTGCTCCTTCGTCAGGTGAAGTGAAGAGAAGCATACAGGCACAGCATATATAGTCAGAGAAAACTGCCAGATGATTACAGGTAATCTTTCTAACTGCCCTTTATCATACCTCGGCAGAGAGATAATCACAGCAATCAAAGGTGTGAATGGTGTCCAAACAGGTCCGTCAAGAAAACATTACATCAAAGAACAATGAGGTGGGGTCACAAGTGGTCAAATGTTGCAGATGCTGGGGTCTGTATGAAAAACAGAAAAAAACCAAAAAACTTTGCTGGAAATCACAGCAGGTCCGGCCGCATCTGTGCAGAGAGAACAAGCCAACGACGACTCGCGTCTGGATGACTCTACGTCAGGTGGGGTTACATGTAGCGTGACATGAACCCAAGATCCCGGTTGAGGCCGTCCTCATGAGTGCAGCACTTGGCTATCAGTTTCTGCTCGACGATTTTGCGTTGTCGTGTGTCTCAAAGGCCGCCTTGGAGAATGCTTACCTGAAGATCGGAGGCTGAATGTCCTTGACTGCTGAAGTGTTAGTCATAGAGTCATAGAGTTATACAGCACAGAAAGAGGCCCTTCGGCCCATCGCATCCGCGCCGGCCATCAAGCCCTGTCTAATCTAATCCCATTTTCCAGCATTTGGTCCGTAGCCTTGTATGCTATGGCATATCAAGTGCTCATCCAAATGCTTCTTGAATGTTGTGAGGGTTCCTGCCTCTACCACCCTTTCAGGCAGTGAGTTCCAGATTCCAACCACCCTCTGTTCTTTCTCAAATCCCCTCTAAACCCCCTGCCCCTTACCTTGAATCTATGCCCCTTTGTTATTGACCCCTCTACTAAGGGAAAAAGTTCCTTTCTATCTACCCTATCTATGCCCCTCATAATTTTGTATACCTCAATCAGGTCCCCCCTCAGCCTTCTCTGCTCCAAAGAAAACAACCCCAGCCTGTCCAGTCTTTCTTCATAGCTGAAGCGCTCCAGCCCAGGTAACATCCTGGTGAATCTCCTCTGCACCCTTTCTATAGTGTGGCGACCAGAACTGCACACAGTATTCCAGCTGTGGCCTAACCAGCGTTTTGTACAGCTCCATCATAACCTCCCTGCTCTTATATTCTATGCCTCGGCTAATGAAGGCAAGTATCCCATATGCCTTTTTAGCCACCTTATCCACCTGTTCTGCTGCCTTCAGGGATCTATGTACATGCACACCAAGGTCCCTCTGATCCTCTGTCTTTCCTAGGGTCTTACCATTCATTGTGTATTCCCTTGCCTTGTTAGTCCCTCCAAAATGCATCACCTCACACTTTTCAGGGTTAAATTCCATTTGCCACTGTTCCGCCCATCTGACCAACCCATCTATATCGTCCTGCAGACTGAGGCTTCTTCCCTCCTCGCTATTTACCACTCCACCAATTTTCGTGTCATCTGCGAACTTACTGATCATACTTCCTACATCCATATCTAAATCATTAATGTACACTACAAACAGCAAGGGACCCAGCACCGATCCCTGCGGTACCCCACTGGACACAGGCTTCCAGTCACAAAAACAACCTTCGACCATCACCCTCTGCCTCCTGCCACTTAGCCAATTTTGGATGCAATGTGCCAAATTTCCCTGGATCCCACGGGCTCTTACCTCCTTGACCAGTTTCCCATGCGGGACTTTGTCAAAAGCCTTACTGAAATCTATGTAGACTACATCAACTGCACTACCCTCATCCACACACCTAGTCACCCCCTCGAAAAATTCAATCAAATTGGTTAGACATGATCTCCCCCTGACAAAGCCATGCTGACTATCCCTGATTAATCCTTGCCTCTCCAAGTGGAGACTAATTCTGTCCCTCAGAATTTTTTCCAATAATTTCCCCACCTCTGATGTTAGGCTCACTGCCCTGTAATTCCCTGGTTTATCCCTACTACCCTTCTTGAATAATGGTACTACGTTAGCTGTCCTCCAGTCCTCTGGCACTTCCTCTGTGGCCAGAGAGGTTCTGAAAATTTGTGTCAGAGCCCCTGCAATCCCCTCCCTTGCCTCACACAGCAGCCTGGGATATATCTCATCTGGGCCTGGGGATTTATCCACTTTTAAGCCCGCTAAAACCGCTAGTACCTCCTCCCTCTCAATGCTAATTTGTTCAAGTATATCACAGTCCCCCTGCCCGATTTCTATGCCTACATCGTCCTTCTCCATAGTGAACACAGATGCAAAATATTCATTTAAAACTTCACCTACATCTTCCAGCTCTACACACAGATTGCCATTTTGGTCCCCCTACTCTTTCCCCGGTTATCCTCTTGCCCTTAATATACTTATAAAACACCTTGGGATTTTCCTTTATTTTGCCCGCCAGTGTTTTTTCATGCCCCCTCTTCGCTCTCCTAATTTCTTTTTTAAATACCCCCCTGCCCTTTCTATACTCCTCTAGGGCTTCCACTGTTTTTAGTCCTTTGTATCTGCCAAAAGCCTTCCTTTTTTTCCTAACCCATTCTTGTATATCCCTTGACATCCAGGGTTCCCTGGACTTGTTGGTCCCACCCTTGACCTTTATGGGAACATGTTGGCACTGTACTGTCTCCATTTCCTTTCTGAATGACTCCCACTGCTCTGATGTGGACTTTCCTACAAGTAGCTGATCCCAGTCCACTTTGGTCAGATCCTGCCTTATCATATTAAAATCAGCCTTCTCCCAATTTAGAACCTTTATTTCCGGTCCATCTTTGTCCTTTTCCATGACTACCTTAAATCTCACCGAATTATGGTCACTGTTACCAAAATGCTCTCCTACTGACACTTCTACCACTTGCCCGGCTACATTCTCTAGAATTAGGTCCAGTACCACCCCCTCTCTTGTAGGACTTTCTACATGCTGGCTCAAAAAGCTCTCCTGGATGCACTTTAAGAATTCTGCACCCTCTAAGCCTTTCACACTCTTGACTATCCCAGTTAATATTGGGGAAGTTGAAATCCCCTACTATTCTTACCTTATTATTTCTACACTTCTCTGAGATTTGCCTACATATCTGTTCTTCTATCTCCCCCTGACTGTTTGGGGGCCTATAGTACACTCCCAGCAAAGTGCCTGCCCCCTTTTTGTTTTTAAGTTCTACCCATATGGCCTCATTAGAGGAACCTGCTAAGATATCATCCCTCCTTACTGCAGTAATTGACTCCTCGATTAATATTGCGACACCCCCTCCTCTTTTACACCCCCCTCTGTCTCGCCTGAAGATTCTATACCCTGGAATATTGAGCTGCCAGTCTTGCCCCTCCCTCAACCATGTCTCTGTGATAGCAACAATATCATAATCCCATGTGTTCATCAACACCTTCAATTCATCTGCCTTACTCGTAAGACTCCTTGCATTAAAATAAATGCCATCCAGCCTTGCCATACTCCCTTGTGCCATTACATATTTGCTGTTGCCTCAATTTTGGATGAATCAAAACACTGAGAACTGCTCCGATCGGCAACTTGCTATCAGTGAAAATTAGCGGGAGAATTATTTAAATGTTCATGGGCAGCTCCCGAGGCTCCATGGTCCACCCGTGTGGCCCAAAACGCTTGGATGTTGCTGCAGGAAGCATGGCAGCTGCACACATCACCTCCAGTGGCAGCAGCATTTAGTTACTCAGCGTCCGGTTGAGAAACCCCACAGGTCAGGTCACCATCTGTGGCCCTGTCCAGAACAAGATGGCGGCGGCATTCACACAGAATGACATAGAAAATACAGCACAGAAACAGGCCATTCGGCCCAACAGGTCTGTGCCGGTGTTTATGCTCCACACGAGCTTCCTCCCACCCCTCTTCATCTCACCCAATCAGCAGATCCTTCTATTCCTTTCTCCCTCATACTTATCGAGCCTCCCCTTAATCGTGCACATGGGACATGGTGGCTGAGACACAAGTCAATGGGGGATTCTTTATTTACTCTAGTACTTCAAAAGAACTTTGATTTTTGATCACACTATCGGACGGCCGCTCCTGAATCAGGATTGTCCGGTTCAGAACGGATTGGGTGGTCGTCCTACCCCTCAGTTAACCAGCTTTCCTCAGCTTCTCGGTTAAAAGAGACAGGCAACTTTATGGCCAGATCAGCCGTGATTGCTGATAACCGTTTTACACAGAATCACACGATTAAACTGCACTGTGTGACTCCCCAGATCTCTCTTGTGTCTGTGAGTTTGGAAATACTTGACATCACACATTTGTCATTTTATAAATATGTGTGAGGAATTCACAGCATGCCTTAAATGTTCAATGCTGCAGTGTTCCATGCCCGTTTGACTTGTAGGGAAATTGTCATAATTTTAGGGAGGGAGCCATCTTTATGCAGTGTAAGCAGATAATATGGTCAGTGTGAATTCTGTTACCATGCTGTGTCGAGGAGTGGGCACATGCCTAAGTTAGAACATAACTCCAGATGATCCCATGGTCAGCTTCCAGTCCGTGCGCCCCTTGGTTTAAGGAGGAGGAAGAAAATCAACCAGTGTACCAGCTTCTGATCGCGACCCCATGGCAAAGAGCGTGTGTTGGAGATCAGTATCAGGCCTGCGTAACTAGACTGTCTGCAGACAGACGGTGTCTGGGCTGGCACACAGACGGGCCTCAGTGGGAGAGTTAGAGTACTGGGGGATGGGCCTCAATGGGAGAGTTAGAGTACTGAGGGATGGGCCTCAATGGGAGAGTTAGAGTACTGAGGGATGGGCCTCAATGGGAGAGTTACGGTACTGGGGGATGGGCCTCCATGGGAGAGTTAGGGTACTGGGGGATGGGCCTCAATGGGAGAGTTAGGGTACTGGGGGATGGGCCTCCATGGGAGAGTTAGGGTACTGGGGGCTGGACCTCAATGGGAGAGTTAGGGTACTGGGGGATGGGCCTCAATGGGAGAGTTAGGGTACTGGGGGATGGGCCTCCATGGGAGAGTTAGGGTACTGGGGGATGGGCCTCAATGGGAGAGTTAGGGTACTGGGGGATGGGCCTCCATGGGAGAGTTAGGGAACTGGGGGATGGGCCTCAATGGGAGAGTTAGGGTACTGGGGGATGGGCCTCCATGGGAGAGTTAGGGTACTGGAGGATGGGCCTCCATGGGAGAGTTAGGGTACTGGGGGATGGGCCTCCATGGGAGAGTTAGGGTACTGGGGGATGGGCCTCCATGGGAGAGTTAGGGTACTGGGGGCTGGACCTCCATGGGAGAGTTAGGGTACTGGGGGCTGGACCTCAATGGGAGAGTTAGGGAACTGGGGGATGGGCCTCAATGGGAGAGTTAGGGTACTGGGGGCTGGACCTCAATGGGAGAGTTAGAGTACTGAGGGATGGGCCTCAATGGGAGAGTTAGGGTACTGGGGGATGGGCCTCAATGGGAGAGTTAGGGTACTGGGGGATGGGCCTCCATGGGAGAGTTAGGGAACTGGGGGATGGGCCTCAATGGGAGAGTTAGGGTACTGGGGGATGGGCCTCCATGGGAGAGTTAGGGTACTGGGGGATGGGCCTCAATGGGAGAGTTAGGGTACTGGGGGATGGGCCTCAATGGGAGAGCTAGGGTACTGGGGGATGGGCCTCCATGGGAGAGTTAGGGTACTGGGGGCTGGACCTCAATGGGAAAGTTAGAGTACTGGGGGATGGGCCTCAATGGGAGAGTTAGGGTACTGGGGGATGGGCCTCAATGGGAGAGTTAGGGTACTGGGGGATGGGCCTCCATGGGAGAGTTAGGGAACTGGGGGATGGGCCTCAATGGGAGAGTTAGGGTACTGGGGGATGGGCCTCCATGGGAGAGTTAGGGTACTGGGGGATGGTCCTCAATGGGAGAGTTAGGGTACTGGGGGATGGGCCTCAATGGGAGAGCTAGGGTACTGGGGGATGGGCCTCCATGGGAGAGTTAGGGTACTGGGGGCTGGACCTCAATGGGAAAGTTAGAGTACTGGGGGATGGGCCTCAATGGGAGAGTTAGGGTACTGGGGGATGGGCCTCAATGGGAGAGTTAGGGTACTGGGGGATGGGCCTCCATGGGAGAGTTAGGGTACTGGGGGCTGGACCTCAATGGGAGAATTAGGGTACTGGGGGATGGGCCTCAATGGGAGAGTTAGGGTACTGGGGGATGGGCCTCCATGGGAGAGTTAGGGTACTGGGGGATGGGCCTCAGTGGGAGAGTTAGGGTACTGGGGGCTGGACCTCAATGGGAGAGTTAGGGTACTGGGGGATGGGCCTCAATGGGAGAGTTAGGGTACTGGGGGATGGGCCTCAATGGGAGAGTTAGGGTACTGGGAGATGGGCCTCCATGGGAGAGTTAGGGTACTGGGGGATGGGCCTCAATGGGAGAGTTAGGGTACTGGAGGATGGGCCCCAGTGGGTGTTAGGGTAATGGGGATGGGCTCCAGTGGGAGTTAGGGTAATGGGGGATGGGCTTCAGTGGGAGAGTTAGGGTAATGGGGGATGGGCCCCAGTGGGAGAGTTAGGGTAATGGGGGATGGGCCCCAGTGGGAGAGTTAGGGTACTGGGGAATGGGCCCCAGTGGGAGAGTTAGGGTACTGGAGGATGGGACCCAATGGGAGAGCTAGGGTACTGAGGGATGGGCCCCAGTGGGAGTTAGGGTAATGGGGGATGGGCCCCAGTGGGAGAGTTAGGGTACTGGGGGATGGGCCTCAGTGGGAGAGTTAGGGTACTGGGGGATGGGCCCCAGTGGGAGAGTTAGGGTACTGGGGGATGGGCCTCAATGGGAGAGTTAGGGTACTGGGGGATGGACCTCAGTGGGAGAGTTAGGGTACTGGAGGATGGGCCCCAGTGGGAGTTAGGGTAATGGGGGATGGGCCCCAGTGGGAGTTAGGGTAATGGGGGATGGGCCTCAGTGGGAGAGTTAGGGTACTGGGGGATGGGCCTCAGTGGGAGTTAGGGTACTGGAGGATGGGCCCCAGTGGGAGAGTTAGGGTACTGGGGGATGGGCCTCAGTGGGAGAGTTAGGGTAATGGGGGATGGGCCCCAGTGAGAGTTAGGGTACTGGGGGATGGGCCTCAGTGGGAGAGTTAGGGTATTGGGGGATGGGCCTCATTGCGAGAGTTAGGGTACTGGGGGATGGGCCTCAATGGGAGAGTTAGGGTTCTGGGGGATGGGCCTCAGTGGGAGAGTTAGGGTACTGGGGGATGGGCCTCATTGCGAGAGTTAGGGTACTGGGGGATGGGCCTCAATGGGAGAGTTAGGGTTCTGGGGGATAGGCCTCAGTGGGAGAGTTAGGGTACTGGGGGATGGGCATCAATGGGAGAGCTAGGGTACTGGAGGATGGGCCCCAGTGGGAGAGTTAGGGTAATGGGGGATGTGACCCAATGGGAGAGCTAGGGTACTGGGGGATGGGCCTCAGTGGGAGAGTTAGGGTAATGGGGGATGGGCCTCAATGGGAGAGTTAGGGCACTGGGGGATGGGCTGGGATGGGAGAGTTAGGGTACTGGGGGATGGGCCTCTGTGGGAGAGTTAGGGTACTGGGGGATGGGCTGTGATGGGAGAGTTAGGGTACGAGAGTGATGGGCCGGGATGGGAGAGTTAGGGTACTAGAGGGATGGACTGTGATGGGAGAGTTAGGGCACTAGAGGGATGGGCTGTGATGGGAGAGTTAGGGTACTAGAGTGATGGGCGAGTTAGGGTACTAGAGGGATGGGCTGTGATGGGAGAGTTAGGGTACTAGAGAGATGGGCTGTGATGGGAGAGTTAGGGTACTAGAGTGATGGGCTGGGATGGGAGAGTTAGGGTACTCGAGGGATGGGATGGGAGAGTTAGGGTACTAGAGGGATGGGCTGTGATGGGAGAGTTAGGGTACTAGAGGGATGGACTGTAATGGGAGAGTTAGGGTACTAGAGGGATGGGCTGTGATGGGAGAGTTAGGGTACTAGAGTGATGGGCTGTGATGGGAGAGTTAGGGTACTAGAGGGATGGGCTGTGATGGGAGAGTTAGGGTACTAGAGAGATGGGCTGTGATGGGAGAGTTAGGGTACTAGAGGGATGGGCTGTGATGGGAGAGTTAGGGTACTAGAGGGATGGGCTGTGATGGGAGAGTTAGGGTACTAGAGAGATGGGCTGTGATGGGAGAGTTAGGGTACTAGAGGGATGGGCTGTGATGGGAGAGTTAGGGTACTAGAGGGATGGACTGTGATGGGAGAGTTAGGGTACTAGAGGGATGGGCTGTGATGGGAGAGTTGGGTACTAGAGTGATGGACTGTGATGGGAGAGTTAGGGTACTCGAGGGATGGACTGTGGCTGGAGAGTTAGGGTACTAGAGGGATGGGCTGTGATGGGAGAGTTAGGGTACTAGAGTGATGGGCTGGGATGGGAGAGTTAGGGTACTAGAGGGATGGACTGTTGTTGGAGAGTTAGGGTACTAGAGGGATGGGCTGTGATGGGAGAGTTAGGGTACTAGAGTGATGGGCTGGGATGGGAGAGTTAGGGTACTAGAGGGATGGACTGTGGTTGGAGAGTTAGTGTACTAGAGGGATGGACTGTGATGGGAGAGTTAGGGTACTCGAGGGATGGACTGTGGTTGGAGAGTTAGGGCACTAGAGGGATGGACTGTGGTTGGAGAGTTAGGGTACTAGAAGGATGGACTGTGGTTGGAGAGTTAGGGTACTAGAGGGATGGACTGTGGTTGGAGAGTTAGGGTACTCGAGGGATGGACTGTGATGGGAGAGTTAGGGTACTAGAGGGATGGACTGTGGTTGGAGAGTTAGGGTACTAGAGGGATGGGCTGTGGTTGGACAGTTAGGGTACAAGAGTGATGGACTGTGGTTGGAGAGTTAGTGTACTAGAGGGATGGACTGTGATGGGAGAGTTAGGGTACTCGAGGGATGGACAGTGGTTGGAGAGTTAGGGTACTAGAGTGATGGACTGTGGTTGGAGAGTTAGTGTACTTGAGGGATGGACTGTGATGGGAGAGTGAGGGTACTCGAGGGATGGACTGTGGTTGGAGAGTTAGGGTACTCGAGGGATGGACTGGTTGGAGAGTTAGGGTACTAGAGGGATGGACTGTGGTTGGAGTGTTAGGGTACTAGAGGGATGGGCTGTGATGGGAGAGTTAGGGTACTAGAGTGGTGGGCTGGGATGGGAGAGTTAGGGTACTAGAGGGATGGGCTGGGATGGGAGAGTTAGGGTACTAGAGTGATGGGCTGGGATGGGAGAGTTAGGGTACTAGAGTGATGGGCTGGGATGGGAGAGTTAGGGTACTAGAGGGATGGGCTGTGATGGGAGAGTTAGGGTACTAGAGGGATGGGCTGGGATGGGAGAGTTAGGGTACTCGAGGGATGGACTGTGGTTGGAGAGTTAGGGTACTAGAGGGATTGGCTGTGATGGGAGAGTTAGGGTACTAGAGGGATGGACTGTGATGGGAGAGTTAGGGTACTCGAGGGATGGACTGTGATGGGAGAGTTAGGGTACTCGAGGGATGGACTGTGGTTGGAGAGTTAGTGTACTAGAGTGATGGGCTGTGATGGGAGAGTTAGGGTACTAGAGGGATGGACTGTGGTTGGAGAGTTAGGGTACTAGAGTGATGGGCTGTGATGGGAGAGTTAGGGTACTAGAGTGATGGGCTGTGATGGGAGAGTTAGGGTACTCGAGGGATGGACTGTGGTTGGAGAGTTAGTGTACTAGAGTGATGGGCTGTGATGGGAGAGTTAGGGTACTAGAGTGATGGGCTGGGATGGGAGAGTTAGGGTACTAGAGTGATGGGCTGTGATGGGAGAGTTAGGGTACTCGAGGGATGGGCTGTGATGGGAGAGTTAGTGTACTAGAGTGATGGGCTGTGATGGGAGAGTTAGGGTACTAGAGCGATGGGCTGGGATGGGAGAGTTAGGGTACTAGAGGGATGGACTGTGGTTGGAGAGTTGGGGTACTAGAGGGATGGACTGTGGTTGGGGAGTTAGTGTACTAGAGGGATGGACTGTGATGGGAGAGTTCGGGTACTCAAGGGATGGACTGTGGTTGGAGAGTTAGGGTACTCGAGGGATGGACTGTGGTTGGAGAGTTAGGGTACTAGAGGGATGGACTGTGGTTGGAGAGTTAGGGTACTAGAGGGATGGGTTGTGATGGGAGAGTTAGGGTACTAGAGGGATGGGCTGGGATGGGAGAGTTAGGGTACTAGAGTGATGGGCTGGGATGGGAGAGTTAGGGTACTTGAGTGATGGGCTGGGATGGGAGAGTTAGGGTACTAGAGGGATGGGCTGTGATGGGAGAGTTAGGGTACTAGAGGGATGGGCTGGGATGGGAGAGTTAGGGTACTTGAGGGATGGACTGTGGTTGGAGAGTTAGGGTACTAGAGGGATTGGCTGTGATGGCAGAGTTAGGGTACTCGAGGGATGGGCTTTGATGGGAGAGTTAGGGTACTAGAGTGATGGGCTGGGATGGGAGAGTTAGGGTACTAGAGGGATGGGCTGTGATGGGAGAGTTAGGGTACTAGAGGGATGGGCTGTGATGGGAGAGTTAGGGTACTGGAGGGATGGGCTGGGATGGGAGAGTTAGGGTACTCGAGGGATGGACTGTGGTTGGAGAGATCGGGTACTAGAGGGATGGGCTGTGATGGGAGAGTTAGGGTACTCGAGGGATGGCCTGTGGTTGGAGAGTTAGGGTACTAGAGTGATGGGCTGTGATGGGAGAGTTAGGGTACTAGAGTGATGGACTGTGACGGGAGAGTTAGGGTACTAGAGGGATGTGCTGTGATGGGAGAGTTAGGGTACTAGAGGGATGAGCTGTGATGGGAGAGTTAGGGTACTAGAGGGATGGTCTGTGATGGGAGAGTTAGGGTTCTAGAGGGATGGGCTGTGATGGGAGAGTTAGGGTACTACAAGGATGGGCTGTGATGGGAGAGTTAAGGTACTAGAGGGATGGGCTGTGATGGGAGAGTTAGGGTACTAGAGGGATGGGCTGTGATGGGAGAGTTAGGGTACTCGAGGGATGGGCTGTGATGGGAGAGTTAGGGTACTAGAGGGATGGACTGTGATGGGAGAGTTAGGGTACTAGAGGGATGGGCTGTGATGGGAGAGTTAGGGTACTCGAGGGATAGGCTGTGGTTGGAGAGATAGGGTACTGGAGGGATGGACTGTGATGGGAGAGTTAGGGTATTAGAGGGATGGGCTGTGATGGGAGAGTTAGGGTACTCGAGGGATGGACTGTGGTTGGAGAGTTAGGGTACTAGAGTGATGGACTGTGGTTGGAGAGTTAGTGTACTAGAGGGATGGACTGTGATGGGAGAGTTAGGGTACTCGAGGGATGGACTGTGGTTGGAGAGTTAGGGTACTCGGATGGACTGGTTGGAGAGTTAGGGTACTAGAGGGATGGACTGTGGTTGGAGAGTTAGGGTACTAGAGGGATGGGCTGTGATGGGAGAGTTAGGGTACTAGAGTGGTGGGCTGGGATGGGAGAGTTAGGGTACTAGAGGGATGGGCTGGGATGGGAGAGTTAGGGTACTAGAGTGATGGGCTGGGATGGGAGAGTTAGGGTACTAGAGTGATGGGCTGGGATGGGAGAGTTAGGGTACTAGAGGGATGGGCTGTGATGGGAGAGTTAGGGTACTCGAGGGATGGACTGTGGTTGGAGAGTTAGGGTACTAGAGGGATTGGCTGTGATGGGAGAGTTAGGGTACTAGAGGGAAGGACTGTGATGGGAGAGTTAGGGTACTCGAGGGATGGACGGTGATGGGAGAGTTAGGGTACTCGAGGGATGGACTGTGGTTGGAGAGTTAGTGTACTAGAGTGATGGGCTGTGATGGGAGAGTTAGGGTACTAGAGGGATGGACTGTGGTTGGAGAGTTAGGGTACTAGAGTGATGGGCTGTGATGGGAGAGTTAGGGTACTCGAGGGATGGACTGTGGTTGGAGAGTTGGGGTACGAGAGGGATGGACTGTGGTTGGGGAGTTAGTGTACTAGAGGGATGGACTGTGATGGGAGAGTTAGGGTACTCAAGGGATGGACTGTGGTTGGAGAGTTAGGGTACTCGAGGGATGGACTGTGGTTGGAGAGTTAGGGTACTAGAGGGATGGACTGTGGTTGGAGAGTTAGGGTACTAGAGGGATGGGCTGTGATGGGAGAGTTAGGGTACTAGAGGGATGGGCTGGGATGGGAGAGTTAGGGTACTAGAGTGATGGGCTGGGATGGGAGAGTTAGGGTACTAGAGTGATGGGCTGGGATGGGAGAGTTAGGGTACTAGAGGGATGGGCTGTGATGGGAGAGTTAGGGTACTGGAGGGATGGGCTGGGATGGGAGAGTTAGGGTACTCGAGGGATGGAATGTGGTTGGTGAGTTAGGGTACTAGAGGGATTGGCTGTGATGGGAGAGTTAGGGTACTCGAGGGATGGGCTGTGATGGGAGAGTTAGGGTACTAGAGGGATGGTCTGTGATGGGAGAGTTAGGGTTCTAGAGGGATGGGCTGTGATGGGAGAGTTAGGGTACTACAAGGATGGGCTGTGATGGGAGAGTTAGGGTACTAGAGGGATGGGCTGTGATGGGAGAGTTAGGGTACTAGAGGGATGGGCTGTGATGGGAGAGTTAGGGTACTCGAGGGATGGGCTGTGATGGGAGAGTTAGGGTACTAGAGGGATGGACTGTGATGGGAGAGTTAGGGTACTAGAGGGATGGGCTGTGATGGGAGAGTTAGGGTACTCGAGGGATGGGCTGTGGTTGGAGAGATAGGGTACTAGAGGGATGGACTGTGATGGGAGAGTTAGGGTATTAGAGGGATGGGCTGTGATGGGAGAGTTAGGGTACTCGAGGGATGGACTGTGGTTGGAGAGTTAGGGTACTAGAGTGATGGACTGTGGTTGGAGAGTTAGTGTACTAGAGGGATGGACTGTGATGGGAGAGTTAGGGTACTCGAGGGATGGACTGTGGTTGGAGAGTTAGGGTACTCGAGGGATGGACTGGTTGGAGAGTTAGGGTACTAGAGGGATGGACTGTGGTTGGAGAGTTAGGGTACTAGAGGGATGGGCTGTGATGGGAGAGTTAGGGTACTAGAGTGGTGGGCTGGGATGGGAGAGTTAGGGTACTAGAGGGATGGGCTGGGATGGGAGAGTTAGGGTACTAGAGTGATGGGCTGGGATGGGAGAGTTAGGGTACTAGAGTGATGGGCTGGGATGGGAGAGTTAGGGTACTAGAGGGATGGGCTGTGATGGGAGAGTTAGGGTACTAGAGGGATGGGCTGGGATGGGAGAGTTAGGGTACTCGAGGGATGGACTGTGGTTGGAGAGTTAGGGTACTAGAGGGATTGGCTGTGATGGGAGAGTTAGGGTACTAGAGGGATGGACTGTGATGGGAGAGTTAGGGTACTCGAGGGATGGACTGTGATGGGAGAGTTAGGGTACTCGAGGGATGGACTGTGGTTGGAGAGTTAGTGTACTAGAGTGATGGGCTGTGATGGGAGAGTTAGGGTACTAGAGGAATGGACTGTGGTTGGAGAGTTAGGGTACTAGAGTGATGGGCTGTGATGGGAGAGTTAGGGTACTCGAGGGATGGACTGGTTGGAGAGTTGGGGTACTAGAGGGATGGACTGTGGTTGGGGAGTTAGTGTACTAGAGGGATGGACTGTGATGGGAGAGTTAGGGTACTCAAGGGATGGACTGTGGTTGGAGAGTTAGGGTACTCGAGGGATGGACTGTGGTTGGAGAGTTAGGGTACTAGAGGGATGGACTGTGGTTGGAGAGTTAGGGTACTAGAGGGATGGGCTGTGATGGGAGAGTTAGGGTACTAGAGGGATGGGCTGGGATGGGAGAGTTAGGGTACTAGAGTGATGGGCTGGGATGGGAGAGTTAGGGTACTAGAGTGATGGGCTGGGATGGGAGAGTTAGGGTACTAGAGGGATGGGCTGTGATGGGAGAGTTAGGGTACTGGAGGGATGGGCTGGGATGGGAGAGTTAGGGTACTCGAGGGATGGACTGTGGTTGGTGAGTTAGGGTACTAGAGGGATTGGCTGTGATGGGAGAGTTAGGGTACTAGAGGGATGGACTGTGATGGGAGAGTTAGGGTACTCGAGGGATGGACTGTGATGGGAGAGTTAGGGTACTCGAGGGATGGACTGTGGTTGGAGAGTTAGTGTACTAGAGTGATGGGCTGTGATGGGAGAGTTAGGGTACTAGAGGGATGGACTGTGGTTGGAGAGTTAGGGTACTAGAGTGATGGGCTGTGATGGGAGAGTTAGGGTACTAGAGTGATGGGCTGTGATGGGAGAGTTAGGGTACTCGAGGGATGGACTGTGGTTGGAGAGTTAGTGTACTAGAGTGATGGGCTGTGATGGGAGAGTTAGGGTACTAGAGTGATGGGCTGGGATGGGAGAGTTAGGGTACTAGAGTGATGGGCTGTGATGGGAGAGTTAGGGTACTCGAGGGATGGGCTGTGATGGGAGAGTTAGTGTACTAGAGTGATGGGCTGTGATGGGAGAGTTAGGGTACTAGAGCGATGGGCTGGGATGGGAGAGTTAGGGTACTAGAGGGATGGACTGTGGTTGGAGAGTTGGGGTACTAGAGGGATGGACTGTGGTTGGGGAGTTAGTGTACTAGAGGGATGGACTGTGATGGGAGAGTTCGGGTACTCAAGGGATGGACTGTGGTTGGAGAGTTAGGGTACTCGAGGGATGGACTGTGGTTGGAGAGTTAGGGTACTAGAGGGATGGACTGTGGTTGGAGAGTTAGGGTACTAGAGGGATGGGTTGTGATGGGAGAGTTAGGGTACTAGAGGGATGGGCTGGGATGGGAGAGTTAGGGTACTAGAGTGATGGGCTGGGATGGGAGAGTTAGGGTACTTGAGTGATGGGCTGGGATGGGAGAGTTAGGGTACTAGAGGGATGGGCTGTGATGGGAGAGTTAGGGTACTAGAGGGATGGGCTGGGATGGGAGAGTTAGGGTACTTGAGGGATGGACTGTGGTTGGAGAGTTAGGGTACTAGAGGGATTGGCTGTGATGGCAGAGTTAGGGTACTCGAGGGATGGGCTTTGATGGGAGAGTTAGGGTACTAGAGTGATGGGCTGGGATGGGAGAGTTAGGGTACTAGAGGGATGGGCTGTGATGGGAGAGTTAGGGTACTAGAGGGATGGGCTGTGATGGGAGAGTTAGGGTACTGGAGGGATGGGCTGGGATGGGAGAGTTAGGGTACTCGAGGGATGGACTGTGGTTGGAGAGATCGGGTACTAGAGGGATGGGCTGTGATGGGAGAGTTAGGGTACTCGAGGGATGGCCTGTGGTTGGAGAGTTAGGGTACTAGAGTGATGGGCTGTGATGGGAGAGTTAGGGTACTAGAGTGATGGACTGTGACGGGAGAGTTAGGGTACTAGAGGGATGTGCTGTGATGGGAGAGTTAGGGTACTAGAGGGATGAGCTGTGATGGGAGAGTTAGGGTACTAGAGGGATGGTCTGTGATGGGAGAGTTAGGGTTCTAGAGGGATGGGCTGTGATGGGAGAGTTAGGGTACTACAAGGATGGGCTGTGATGGGAGAGTTAAGGTACTAGAGGGATGGGCTGTGATGGGAGAGTTAGGGTACTAGAGGGATGGGCTGTGATGGGAGAGTTAGGGTACTCGAGGGATGGGCTGTGATGGGAGAGTTAGGGTACTAGAGGGATGGACTGTGATGGGAGAGTTAGGGTACTAGAGGGATGGGCTGTGATGGGAGAGTTAGGGTACTCGAGGGATAGGCTGTGGTTGGAGAGATAGGGTACTGGAGGGATGGACTGTGATGGGAGAGTTAGGGTATTAGAGGGATGGGCTGTGATGGGAGAGTTAGGGTACTCGAGGGATGGACTGTGGTTGGAGAGTTAGGGTACTAGAGTGATGGACTGTGGTTGGAGAGTTAGTGTACTAGAGGGATGGACTGTGATGGGAGAGTTAGGGTACTCGAGGGATGGACTGTGGTTGGAGAGTTAGGGTACTCGGATGGACTGGTTGGAGAGTTAGGGTACTAGAGGGATGGACTGTGGTTGGAGAGTTAGGGTACTAGAGGGATGGGCTGTGATGGGAGAGTTAGGGTACTAGAGTGGTGGGCTGGGATGGGAGAGTTAGGGTACTAGAGGGATGGGCTGGGATGGGAGAGTTAGGGTACTAGAGTGATGGGCTGGGATGGGAGAGTTAGGGTACTAGAGTGATGGGCTGGGATGGGAGAGTTAGGGTACTAGAGGGATGGGCTGTGATGGGAGAGTTAGGGTACTCGAGGGATGGACTGTGGTTGGAGAGTTAGGGTACTAGAGGGATTGGCTGTGATGGGAGAGTTAGGGTACTAGAGGGAAGGACTGTGATGGGAGAGTTAGGGTACTCGAGGGATGGACGGTGATGGGAGAGTTAGGGTACTCGAGGGATGGACTGTGGTTGGAGAGTTAGTGTACTAGAGTGATGGGCTGTGATGGGAGAGTTAGGGTACTAGAGGGATGGACTGTGGTTGGAGAGTTAGGGTACTAGAGTGATGGGCTGTGATGGGAGAGTTAGGGTACTCGAGGGATGGACTGTGGTTGGAGAGTTGGGGTACGAGAGGGATGGACTGTGGTTGGGGAGTTAGTGTACTAGAGGGATGGACTGTGATGGGAGAGTTAGGGTACTCAAGGGATGGACTGTGGTTGGAGAGTTAGGGTACTCGAGGGATGGACTGTGGTTGGAGAGTTAGGGTACTAGAGGGATGGACTGTGGTTGGAGAGTTAGGGTACTAGAGGGATGGGCTGTGATGGGAGAGTTAGGGTACTAGAGGAATGGGCTGGGATGGGAGAGTTAGGGTACTAGAGTGATGGGCTGGGATGGGAGAGTTAGGGTACTAGAGTGATGGGCTGGGATGGGAGAGTTAGGGTACTAGAGGGATGGGCTGTGATGGGAGAGTTAGGGTACTGGAGGGATGGGCTGGGATGGGAGAGTTAGGGTACTCGAGGGATGGAATGTGGTTGGTGAGTTAGGGTACTAGAGGGATTGGCTGTGATGGGAGAGTTAGGGTACTCGAGGGATGGGCTGTGATGGGAGAGTTAGGGTACTAGAGGGATGGTCTGTGATGGGAGAGTTAGGGTTCTAGAGGGATGGGCTGTGATGGGAGAGTTAGGGTACTACAAGGATGGGCTGTGATGGGAGAGTTAGGGTACTAGAGGGATGGGCTGTGATGGGAGAGTTAGGGTACTAGAGGGATGGGCTGTGATGGGAGAGTTAGGGTACTCGAGGGATGGGCTGTGATGGGAGAGTTAGGGTACTAGAGGGATGGACTGTGATGGGAGAGTTAGGGTACTAGAGGGATGGGCTGTGATGGGAGAGTTAGGGTACTCGAGGGATGGGCTGTGGTTGGAGAGATAGGGTACTAGAGGGATGGACTGTGATGGGAGAGTTAGGGTATTAGAGGGATGGGCTGTGATGGGAGAGTTAGGGTACTCGAGGGATGGACTGTGGTTGGAGAGTTAGGGTACTAGAGTGATGGACTGTGGTTGGAGAGTTAGTGTACTAGAGGGATGGACTGTGATGGGAGAGTTAGGGTACTCGAGGGATGGACTGTGGTTGGAGAGTTAGGGTACTCGAGGGATGGACTGGTTGGAGAGTTAGGGTACTAGAGGGATGGACTGTGGTTGGAGAGTTAGGGTACTAGAGGGATGGGCTGTGATGGGAGAGTTAGGGTACTAGAGTGGTGGGCTGGGATGGGAGAGTTAGGGTACTAGAGGGATGGGCTGGGATGGGAGAGTTAGGGTACTAGAGTGATGGGCTGGGATGGGAGAGTTAGGGTACTAGAGTGATGGGCTGTGGTTGGAGAGTTAGGGTACTAGAGTGATGGGCTGGGATGGGAGAGTTAGGGTACTAGAGTGATGGGCTGGGATGGGAGAGTTAGGGTACTAGAGGGATGGGCTGTGATGGGAGAGTTAGGGTACTGGAGGGATGGGCTGGGATGGGAGAGTTAGGGTACTAGAGGGATGGACTGTGGTTGGTGAGTTAGGGTACTAGAGTGATGGGCTGGGATGGGAGAGTTAGGGTACTAGAGTGATGGGCTGGGATGGGAGAGTTAGGGTACTAGAGGGATGGGCTGTGATGGGAGAGTTAGGGTACTGGAGGGATGGGCTGGGATGGGAGAGTTAGGGTACTCGAGGGATGGACTGTGGTTGGTGAGTTAGGGTACTAGAGGGATTGGCTGTGATGGGAGAGTTAGGGTACTAGAGGGATGGACTGTGATGGGAGAGTTAGGGTACTCGAGGGATGGACTGTGATGGGAGAGTTAGGGTACTCGAGGGATGGACTGTGGTTGGAGAGTTAGTGTACTAGAGTGATGGGCTGTGATGGGAGAGTTAGGGTACTAGAGGGATGGACTGTGGTTGGAGAGTTAGGGTACTAGAGTGATGGGCTGTGATGGGAGAGTTAGGGTACTAGAGTGATGGGCTGTGATGGGAGAGTTAGGGTACTCGAGGGATGGACTGTGGTTGGAGAGTTAGTGTACTAGAGTGATGGGCTGTGATGGGAGAGTTAGGGTACTAGAGTGATGGGCTGGGATGGGAGAGTTAGGGTACTAGAGTGATGGGCTGTGATGGGAGAGTTAGGGTACTCGAGGGATGGGCTGTGATGGGAGAGTTAGTGTACTAGAGTGATGGGCTGTGATGGGAGAGTTAGGGTACTAGAGCGATGGGCTGGGATGGGAGAGTTAGGGTACTAGAGGGATGGACTGTGGTTGGAGAGTTGGGGTACTAGAGGGATGGACTGTGGTTGGGGAGTTAGTGTACTAGAGGGATGGACTGTGATGGGAGAGTTCGGGTACTCAAGGGATGGACTGTGGTTGGAGAGTTAGGGTACTCGAGGGATGGACTGTGGTTGGAGAGTTAGGGTACTAGAGGGATGGACTGTGGTTGGAGAGTTAGGGTACTAGAGGGATGGGTTGTGATGGGAGAGTTAGGGTACTAGAGGGATGGGCTGGGATGGGAGAGTTAGGGTACTAGAGTGATGGGCTGGGATGGGAGAGTTAGGGTACTTGAGTGATGGGCTGGGATGGGAGAGTTAGGGTACTAGAGGGATGGGCTGTGATGGGAGAGTTAGGGTACTAGAGGGATGGGCTGGGATGGGAGAGTTAGGGTACTTGAGGGATGGACTGTGGTTGGAGAGTTAGGGTACTAGAGGGATTGGCTGTGATGGCAGAGTTAGGGTACTCGAGGGATGGGCTTTGATGGGAGAGTTAGGGTACTAGAGTGATGGGCTGGGATGGGAGAGTTAGGGTACTAGAGGGATGGGCTGTGATGGGAGAGTTAGGGTACTAGAGGGATGGGCTGTGATGGGAGAGTTAGGGTACTGGAGGGATGGGCTGGGATGGGAGAGTTAGGGTACTCGAGGGATGGACTGTGGTTGGAGAGATCGGGTACTAGAGGGATGGGCTGTGATGGGAGAGTTAGGGTACTCGAGGGATGGCCTGTGGTTGGAGAGTTAGGGTACTAGAGTGATGGGCTGTGATGGGAGAGTTAGGGTACTAGAGTGATGGACTGTGACGGGAGAGTTAGGGTACTAGAGGGATGTGCTGTGATGGGAGAGTTAGGGTACTAGAGGGATGAGCTGTGATGGGAGAGTTAGGGTACTAGAGGGATGGTCTGTGATGGGAGAGTTAGGGTTCTAGAGGGATGGGCTGTGATGGGAGAGTTAGGGTACTACAAGGATGGGCTGTGATGGGAGAGTTAAGGTACTAGAGGGATGGGCTGTGATGGGAGAGTTAGGGTACTAGAGGGATGGGCTGTGATGGGAGAGTTAGGGTACTCGAGGGATGGGCTGTGATGGGAGAGTTAGGGTACTAGAGGGATGGACTGTGATGGGAGAGTTAGGGTACTAGAGGGATGGGCTGTGATGGGAGAGTTAGGGTACTCGAGGGATAGGCTGTGGTTGGAGAGATAGGGTACTGGAGGGATGGACTGTGATGGGAGAGTTAGGGTATTAGAGGGATGGGCTGTGATGGGAGAGTTAGGGTACTCGAGGGATGGACTGTGGTTGGAGAGTTAGGGTACTAGAGTGATGGACTGTGGTTGGAGAGTTAGTGTACTAGAGGGATGGACTGTGATGGGAGAGTTAGGGTACTCGAGGGATGGACTGTGGTTGGAGAGTTAGGGTACTCGGATGGACTGGTTGGAGAGTTAGGGTACTAGAGGGATGGACTGTGGTTGGAGAGTTAGGGTACTAGAGGGATGGGCTGTGATGGGAGAGTTAGGGTACTAGAGTGGTGGGCTGGGATGGGAGAGTTAGGGTACTAGAGGGATGGGCTGGGATGGGAGAGTTAGGGTACTAGAGTGATGGGCTGGGATGGGAGAGTTAGGGTACTAGAGTGATGGGCTGGGATGGGAGAGTTAGGGTACTAGAGGGATGGGCTGTGATGGGAGAGTTAGGGTACTCGAGGGATGGACTGTGGTTGGAGAGTTAGGGTACTAGAGGGATTGGCTGTGATGGGAGAGTTAGGGTACTAGAGGGAAGGACTGTGATGGGAGAGTTAGGGTACTCGAGGGATGGACGGTGATGGGAGAGTTAGGGTACTCGAGGGATGGACTGTGGTTGGAGAGTTAGTGTACTAGAGTGATGGGCTGTGATGGGAGAGTTAGGGTACTAGAGGGATGGACTGTGGTTGGAGAGTTAGGGTACTAGAGTGATGGGCTGTGATGGGAGAGTTAGGGTACTCGAGGGATGGACTGTGGTTGGAGAGTTGGGGTACGAGAGGGATGGACTGTGGTTGGGGAGTTAGTGTACTAGAGGGATGGACTGTGATGGGAGAGTTAGGGTACTCAAGGGATGGACTGTGGTTGGAGAGTTAGGGTACTCGAGGGATGGACTGTGGTTGGAGAGTTAGGGTACTAGAGGGATGGACTGTGGTTGGAGAGTTAGGGTACTAGAGGGATGGGCTGTGATGGGAGAGTTAGGGTACTAGAGGAATGGGCTGGGATGGGAGAGTTAGGGTACTAGAGGGATGGGCTGTGATGGGAGAGTTAGGGTACTGGAGGGATGGGCTGGGATGGGAGAGTTAGGGTACTCGAGGGATGGAATGTGGTTGGTGAGTTAGGGTACTAGAGGGATTGGCTGTGATGGGAGAGTTAGGGTACTCGAGGGATGGGCTGTGATGGGAGAGTTAGGGTACTAGAGGGATGGTCTGTGATGGGAGAGTTAGGGTTCTAGAGGGATGGGCTGTGATGGGAGAGTTAGGGTACTACAAGGATGGGCTGTGATGGGAGAGTTAGGGTACTAGAGGGATGGGCTGTGATGGGAGAGTTAGGGTACTAGAGGGATGGGCTGTGATGGGAGAGTTAGGGTACTCGAGGGATGGGCTGTGATGGGAGAGTTAGGGTACTAGAGGGATGGACTGTGATGGGAGAGTTAGGGTACTAGAGGGATGGGCTGTGATGGGAGAGTTAGGGTACTCGAGGGATGGGCTGTGGTTGGAGAGATAGGGTACTAGAGGGATGGACTGTGATGGGAGAGTTAGGGTATTAGAGGGATGGGCTGTGATGGGAGAGTTAGGGTACTCGAGGGATGGACTGTGGTTGGAGAGTTAGGGTACTAGAGTGATGGACTGTGGTTGGAGAGTTAGTGTACTAGAGGGATGGACTGTGATGGGAGAGTTAGGGTACTCGAGGGATGGACTGTGGTTGGAGAGTTAGGGTACTCGAGGGATGGACTGGTTGGAGAGTTAGGGTACTAGAGGGATGGACTGTGGTTGGAGAGTTAGGGTACTAGAGGGATGGGCTGTGATGGGAGAGTTAGGGTACTAGAGTGGTGGGCTGGGATGGGAGAGTTAGGGTACTAGAGGGATGGGCTGGGATGGGAGAGTTAGGGTACTAGAGTGATGGGCTGGGATGGGAGAGTTAGGGTACTAGAGTGATGGGCTGGGATGGGAGAGTTAGGGTACTAGAGGGATGGGCTGTGATGGGAGAGTTAGGGTACTAGAGGGATGGGCTGGGATGGGAGAGTTAGGGTACTCGAGGGATGGACTGTGGTTGGAGAGTTAGGGTACTAGAGGGATTGGCTGTGATGGGAGAGTTAGGGTACTAGAGGGATGGACTGTGATGGGAGAGTTAGGGTACTCGAGGGATGGACTGATGGGAGAGTTAGGGTACTCGAGGGATGGACTGTGGTTGGAGAGTTAGTGTACTAGAGTGATGGGCTGTGATGGGAGAGTTAGGGTACTAGAGGAATGGACTGTGGTTGGAGAGTTAGGGTACTAGAGTGATGGGCTGTGATGGGAGAGTTAGGGTACTCGAGGGATGGACTGGTTGGAGAGTTGGGGTACTAGAGGGATGGACTGTGGTTGGGGAGTTAGTGTACTAGAGGGATGGACTGTGATGGGAGAGTTAGGGTACTCAAGGGATGGACTGTGGTTGGAGAGTTAGGGTACTCGAGGGATGGACTGTGGTTGGAGAGTTAGGGTACTAGAGGGATGGACTGTGGTTGGAGAGTTAGGGTACTAGAGGGATGGGCTGTGATGGGAGAGTTAGGGTACTAGAGGGATGGGCTGGGATGGGAGAGTTAGGGTACTAGAGTGATGGGCTGGGATGGGAGAGTTAGGGTACTAGAGTGATGGGCTGGGATGGGAGAGTTAGGGTACTAGAGGGATGGGCTGTGATGGGAGAGTTAGGGTACTGGAGGGATGGGCTGGGATGGGAGAGTTAGGGTACTCGAGCGATGGACTGTGGTTGGTGAGTTAGGGTACTAGAGGGATTGGCTGTGATGGGAGAGTTAGGGTACTCGAGGGATGGGCTGTGATGGGAGAGTTAGGGTACTAGAGTGATGGGCTGGGATGGGAGAGTTAGGGTACTAGAGGGATGGGCTGTGATGGGAGAGTTAGGGTACTAGAGGGATGGGCTGTGATGGGAGAGTTCGGGTACTCGAGGGATGGGCTGGGATGGGAGAGTTAGGGTACTCGAGGGATGGACTGTGGTTGGAGAGATCGGGTACTAGAGGGATGGGCTGTGATGGGAGAGTTAGGGTACTCGAGGGATGGCCTGTGGTTGGAGAGTTAGGGTACTAGAGTGATGGACTGTGGTTGGAGAGTTAGTGTACTAGAGGGATGGACTGTGATGGGAGAGTTAGGGTACTCGAGGGATGGACTGTGGTTGGAGAGTTAGGGTACTCGAGGGATGGACTGGTTGGAGAGTTAGGGTACTAGAGGGATGGACTGTGGTTGGAGAGTTAGGGTACTAGAGGGATGGGCTGTGATGGGAGAGTTAGGGTACTAGAGTGGTGGGCTGGGATGGGAGAGTTAGGGTACTAGAGGGATGGGCTGGGATGGGAGAGTTAGGGTACTAGAGTGATGGGCTGGGATGGGAGAGTTAGGGTACTAGAGTGATGGGCTGGGATGGGAGAGTTAGGGTACTAGAGGGATGGGCTGTGATGGGAGAGTTAGGGTACTCGAGGGATGGACTGTGGTTGGAGAGTTAGGGTACTAGAGGGATTGGCTGTGATGGGAGAGTTAGGGTACTAGAGGGATGGACTGTGATGGGAGAGTTAGGGTACTCGAGGGATGGACGGTGATGGGAGAGTTAGGGTACTCGAGGGATGGACTGTGGTTGGAGAGTTAGTGTACTAGAGTGATGGGCTGTGATGGGAGAGTTAGGGTACTAGAGGGATGGACTGTGGTTGGAGAGTTAGGGTACTAGAGTGATGGGCTGTGATGGGAGAGTTAGGGTACTCGAGGGATGGACTGTGGTTGGAGAGTTGGGGTACGAGAGGGATGGACTGTGGTTGGGGAGTTAGTGTACTAGAGGGATGGACTGTGATGGGAGAGTTAGGGTACTCAAGGGATGGACTGTGGTTGGAGAGTTAGGGTACTCGAGGGATGGACTGTGGTTGGAGAGTTAGGGTACTAGAGGGATGGACTGTGGTTGGAGAGTTAGGGTACTAGAGGGATGGGCTGTGATGGGAGAGTTAGGGTACTAGAGGGATGGGCTGGGATGGGAGAGTTAGGGTACTAGAGTGATGGGCTGGGATGGGAGAGTTAGGGTACTAGAGTGATGGGCTGGGATGGGAGAGTTAGGGTACTAGAGGGATGGGCTGTGATGGGAGAGTTAGGGTACTGGAGGGATGGGCTGGGATGGGAGAGTTAGGGTACTTGAGGGATGGACTGTGGTTGGTGAGTTAGGGTACTAGAGGGATTGGCTGTGATGGGAGAGTTAGGGTACTCGAGGGATGGGCTGTGATGGGAGAGTTAGGGTACTAGAGTGATGGGCTGGGATGGGAGAGTTAGGGTACTAGAGGGATGGGCTGTGATGGGAGAGTTAGGGTACTAGAGGGATGGGCTGTGATGGGAGAGTTCGGGTACTCGAGGGATGGGCTGGGATGGGAGAGTTAGGGTACTCGAGGGATGGACTGTGGTTGGAGAGATCGGGTACTAGAGGGATGGGCTGTGATGGGAGAGTTAGGGTACTCGAGGGATGGCCTGTGGTTGGAGAGTTAGGGTACTAGAGTGATGGACTGTGGTTGGAGAGTTAGTGTACTAGAGGGATGGACTGTGATGGGAGAGTTAGGGTACTCGAGGGATGGACTGTGGTTGGAGAGTTAGGGTACTCGAGGGATGGACTGGTTGGAGAGTTAGGGTACTAGAGGGATGGACTGTGGTTGGAGAGTTAGGGTACTAGAGGGATGGGCTGTGATGGGAGAGTTAGGGTACTAGAGTGGTGTGCTGGGATGGGAGAGTTAGGGTACTAGAGGGATGGGCTGGGATGGGAGAGTTAGGGTACTAGAGTGATGGGCTGGGATGGGAGAGTTAGGGTACTAGAGTGATGGGCTGGGATGGGAGAGTTAGGGTACTAGAGGGATGGGCTGTGATGGGAGAGTTAGGGTACTCGAGGGATGGACTGTGGTTGGAGAGTTAGGGTACTAGAGGGATTGGCTGTGATGGGAGAGTTAGGGTACTAGAGGGATGGACTGTGATGGGAGAGTTAGGGTACTCGAGGGATGGACGGTGATGGGAGAGTTAGGGTACTCGAGGGATGGACTGTGGTTGGAGAGTTAGTGTACTAGAGTGATGGGCTGTGATGGGAGAGTTAGGGTACTAGAGGGATGGACTGTGGTTGGAGAGTTAGGGTACTAGAGTGATGGGCTGTGATGGGAGAGTTAGGGTACTCGAGGGATGGACTGTGGTTGGAGAGTTGGGGTACGAGAGGGATGGACTGTGGTTGGGGAGTTAGTGTACTAGAGGGATGGACTGTGATGGGAGAGTTAGGGTACTCAAGGGATGGACTGTGGTTGGAGAGTTAGGGTACTCGAGGGATGGACTGTGGTTGGAGAGTTAGGGTACTAGAGGGATGGACTGTGGTTGGAGAGTTAGGGTACTAGAGGGATGGGCTGTGATGGGAGAGTTAGGGTACTAGAGGGATGGGCTGGGATGGGAGAGTTAGGGTACTAGAGTGATGGGCTGGGATGGGAGAGTTAGGGTACTAGAGTGATGGGCTGGGATGGGAGAGTTAGGGTACTAGAGGGATGGGCTGTGATGGGAGAGTTAGGGTACTGGAGGGATGGGCTGGGATGGGAGAGTTAGGGTACTCGAGGGATGGAATGTGGTTGGTGAGTTAGGGTACTAGAGGGATTGGCTGTGATGGGAGAGTTAGGGTACTCGAGGGATGGGCTGTGATGGGAGAGTTAGGGTACTAGAGGGATGGTCTGTGATGGGAGAGTTAGGGTTCTAGAGGGATGGGCTGTGATGGGAGAGTTAGGGTACTACAAGGATGGGCTGTGATGGGAGAGTTAGGGTACTAGAGGGATGGGCTGTGATGGGAGAGTTAGGGTACTAGAGGGATGGGCTGTGATGGGAGAGTTAGGGTACTCGAGGGATGGGCTGTGATGGGAGAGTTAGGGTACTAGAGGGATGGACTGTGATGGGAGAGTTAGGGTACTAGAGGGATGGGCTGTGATGGGAGAGTTAGGGTACTCGAGGGATGGGCTGTGGTTGGAGAGATAGGGTACTAGAGGGATGGACTGTGATGGGAGAGTTAGGGTATTAGAGGGATGGGCTGTGATGGGAGAGTTAGGGTACTCGAGGGATGGACTGTGGTTGGAGAGTTAGGGTACTAGAGTGATGGACTCTGGTTGGAGAGTTAGTGTACTAGAGGGATGGACTGTGATGGGAGAGTTAGGGTACTCGAGGGATGGACTGTGGTTGGAGAGTTAGGGTACTAGAGGGATGGACTGTGGTTGGAGAGTTAGGGTACTAGAGGGATGGGCTGTGATGGGAGAGTTAGGGTACTAGAGTGGTGGGCTGGGATGGGAGAGTTAGGGTACTAGAGGGATGGGCTGGGATGGGAGAGTTAGGGTACTAGAGTGATGGGCTGGGATGGGAGAGTTAGGGTACTAGAGTGATGGGCTGGGATGGGAGAGTTAGGGTACTAGAGGGATGGGCTGTGATGGGAGAGTTAGGGTACTAGAGGGATGGGCTGGGATGGGAGAGTTAGGGTACTCGAGGGATGGACTGTGGTTGGAGAGTTAGGGTACTAGAGGGATTGGCTGTGATGGGAGAGTTCGGGTACTAGAGGGATGGACTGTGATGGGAGAGTTAGGGTACTCGAGGGATGGACTGTGATGGGAGAGTTAGGGTACTCGAGGGATGGACTGTGGTTGGAGAGTTAGTGTACTAGAGTGATGGGCTGTGATGGGAGAGTTAGGGTACTAGAGGGATGGACTGTGGTTGGAGAGTTAGGGTACTAGAGTGATGGGCTGTGATGGGAGAGTTAGGGTACTCGAGGGATGGACTGTGGTTGGAGAGTTGGGGTACTAGAGGGATGGACTGTGGTTGGGGAGTTAGTGTACTAGAGGGATGGACTGTGATGGGAGAGTTAGGGTACTCAAGGGATGGACTGTGGTTGGAGAGTTAGGGTACTCGAGGGATGGACTGTGGTTGGAGAGTTAGGGTACTAGAGGGATGGACTGTGGTTGGAGAGTTAGGGTACTAGAGGGATGGGCTGTGATGGGAGAGTTAGGGTACTAGAGGGATGGGCTGGGATGGGAGAGTTAGGGTACTAGAGTGATGGGCTGGGATGGGAGAGTTAGGGTACTAGAGTGATGGGCTGGGATGGGAGAGTTAGGGTACTAGAGGGATGGGCTGTGATGGGAGAGTTAGGGTACTGGAGGGATGGGCTGGGATGGGAGAGTTAGGGTACTCGAGGGATGGACTGTGGTTGGTGAGTTAGGGTACTAGAGGGATTGGCTGTGATGGGAGAGTTAGGGTACTCGAGGGATGGGCTGTGATGGGAGAGTTAGGGTACTAGAGTGATGGGCTGGGATGGGAGAGTTAGGGTACTAGAGGGATGGGCTGTGATGGGAGAGTTAGGGTACTAGAGGGATGGGCTGTGATGGGAGAGTTCGGGTACTCGAGGGATGGGCTGGGATGGGAGAGTTAGGGTACTCGAGGGATGGACTGTGGTTGGAGAGATCGGGTACTAGAGGGATGGGCTGTGATGGGAGAGTTAGGGTACTCGAGGGATGGCCTGTGGTTGGAGAGTTAGGGTACTAGAGTGATGGGCTGTGATGGGAGAGTTAGGGTACTAGAGTGATGGGCTGTGATGGGAGAGTTAGGGTACTAGAGGGATGGGCTGGGATGGCAGAGTTAGGGTACTAGAGGGATGGGCTGTGATGGGAGAGTTAGGGTACTAGAGTGATGGACTGTGATGGGAGAGTTAGGGTACTAGAGGGATGTGCTGTGATGGGAGAGTTAGGGTACTAGAGGGATGGGCTGTGATGGGAGTGTTAGGGTACTAGAGGGATGGTCTGTGATGGGAGAGTTAGGGTACTAGAGGGATGGGCTGTGATGGGAGAGTTATGGTACTAGAAGGATGGGCTGTGATGGGAGAGTTAGGGTACTAGAGGGATGGGCTGTGATGGGAGAGTTAGGGTACTCGAGGGATGGGCAGTGATGGGAGAGTTAGGGTACTAGAGGGATGGACTGTGATGGGAGAGTTAGGGTACTAGAGGGATGGGCTGTGATGGGAGAGCTAGGGTACTCGAGGGATGGGCTGTGGTTGGAGAGATAGGGTACTAGAGGGATGGACTGTGATGGGAGAGTTAGGGTATTGGAGGGATGGGCTGTGATGGGAGAGTTAGGGCACTGGAGGGATTGGCTGTGATGGGAGAGTTAGGGTACTAGATGGTTGGGCTGTGATGGGAGAGTTAGGGTACTAGAGGGATGGACTGTGATGGGAGAGTTAGGGTACTAGAGGGATGGACTGTGGTTGGAGAGTTAGGGTACTAGAGGGATGGACTGTGGTTGGAGAGTTAGGGTACTAGAGTGATGGGCTGTGATGGGAGAGTTAGGGTACTCGAGGGATGGACTGTGATGGGAGAGTTAGGGTACTAGAGAGATGGGCTGTGATAGGAGAGTTAGGGTACTCGAGGGATGGACTGTGATGGGAGAGTTAGGGTACTCGAGGGATGGGCTGTGATGGGAGAGTTAGGGTACTAGAGGGATGGGCTGTGATGGGAGAGTTAGGGTACTCGAGGGATGGGCTGTGGTTGGAGAGATAGGGTACTAGAGGGATGGACTGTGATGGGAGAGTTATGGTATTAGAGGGATGGGCTGTGATGGGAGAGTTAGGGTACTCGAGGGATGGACTGTGGTTGGAGAGTTAGGGTACTAGAGTGATGGACTGTGGTTGGAGAGTTAGTGTACTAGAGGGATGGACTGTGATGGGAGAGTTAGGGTACTCGAGGGATGGACTGTGGTTGGAGAGTTAGGGTACTCGAGGGATGGACTGGTTGGAGAGTTAGGGTACTAGAGGGATGGACTGTGGTTGGAGAGTTAGGTTACTAGAGGGATGGGCTGTGATGGGAGAGTTAGGGTACTAGAGTGGTGGGCTGGGATGGGAGAGTTAGGGTACTAGAGGGATGGGCTGGGATGGGAGAGTTAGGGTACTGGAGTGATGGGCTGGGATGGGAGAGTTAGGGTACTAGAGTGATGGGCTGGGATGGGAGAGTTAGGGTACTAGAGGGATGGGCTGTGATGGGAGAGTTAGGGTACTAGAGGGATGGGCTGGGATGGGAGAGTTAGGGTACTCGAGGGATGGACTGTGGTTGGAGAGTTAGGGTACTAGAGGGATTGGCTGTGATGGGAGAGTTAGGGTACTAGAGGGATGGACTGTGATGGGAGAGTTAGGGTACTCGAGGGATGGACTGATGGGAGAGTTAGGGTACTCGAGGGATGGACTGTGGTTGGAGAGTTAGTGTACTAGAGTGATGGGCTGTGATGGGAGAGTTAGGGTACTAGAGGGATGGACTGTGGTTGGAGAGTTAGGGTACTAGAGTGATGGGCTGTGATGGGAGAGTTAGGGTACTAGAGGGATGGGCTGTGATGGGAGAGTTAGGGTACTAGAGGGATGGACTGTGATGGGAGAGTTAGGGTACTAGAGGGATGGACTGTGGTTGGAGAGTTAGGGTACTAGAGGGATGGACTGTGGTTGGAGAGTTAGGGTACTAGAGTGATGGGCTGTGATGGGAGAGTTAGGGTACTCGAGGGATGGACTGTGATGGGAGAGTTAGGGTACTAGAGAGATGGGCTGTGATAGGAGAGTTAGGGTACTCGAGGGATGGACTGTGATGGGAGAGTTAGGGTACTCGAGGGATGGGCTGTGATGGGAGAGTTAGGGTACTAGAGGGATGGGCTGTGATGGGAGAGTTAGGGTACTCGAGGGATGGGCTGTGGTTGGAGAGATAGGGTACTAGAGGGATGGACTGTGATGGGAGAGTTATGGTATTAGAGGGATGGGCTGTGATGGGAGAGTTAGGGTACTCGAGGGATGGACTGTGGTTGGAGAGTTAGGGTACTAGAGTGATGGACTGTGGTTGGAGAGTTAGTGTACTAGAGGGATGGACTGTGATGGGAGAGTTAGGGTACTCGAGGGATGGACTGTGGTTGGAGAGTTAGGGTACTCGAGGGATGGACTGGTTGGAGAGTTAGGGTACTAGAGGGATGGACTGTGGTTGGAGAGTTAGGGTACTAGAGGGATGGGCTGTGATGGGAGAGTTAGGGTACTAGAGTGGTGGGCTGGGATGGGAGAGTTAGGGTACTAGAGGGATGGGCTGGGATGGGAGAGTTAGGGTACTGGAGTGATGGGCTGGGATGGGAGAGTTAGGGTACTAGAGTGATGGGCTGGGATGGGAGAGTTAGGGTACTAGAGGGATGGGCTGTGATGGGAGAGTTAGGGTACTAGAGGGATGGGCTGGGATGGGAGAGTTAGGGTACTCGAGGGATGGACTGTGGTTGGAGAGTTAGGGTACTAGAGGGATTGGCTGTGATGGGAGAGTTAGGGTACTAGAGGGATGGACTGTGATGGGAGAGTTAGGGTACTCGAGGGATGGACTGATGGGAGAGTTAGGGTACTCGAGGGATGGACTGTGGTTGGAGAGTTAGTGTACTAGAGTGATGGGCTGTGATGGGAGAGTTAGGGTACTAGAGGGATGGACTGTGGTTGGAGAGTTAGGGTACTAGAGTGATGGGCTGTGATGGGAGAGTTAGGGTACTCGAGGGATGGACTGTGGTTGGAGAGTTGGGGTACTAGAGGGATGGACTGTGGTTGGGGAGTTAGTGTACTAGAGGGATGGACTGTGATGGGAGAGTTAGGGTACTCAAGGGATGGACTGTGGTTGGAGAGTTAGGGTACTCGAGGGATGGACTGTGGTTGGAGAGTTAGGGTACTAGAGGGATGGACTGTGGTTGGAGAGTTAGGGTACTAGAGGGATGGGCTGTGATGGGAGAGTTAGGGTACTAGAGGGATGGGCTGGGATGGGAGAGTTAGGGTACTAGAGTGATGGGCTGGGATGGGAGAGTTAGGGTACTAGAGTGATGGGCTGGGATGGGAGAGTTAGGGTACTAGAGGGATGGGCTGTGATGGGAGAGTTAGGGTACTGGAGGGATGGGCTGGGATGGGAGAGTTAGGGTACTCGAGGGATGGACTGTGGTTGGTGAGTTAGGGTACTAGAGGGATTGGCTGTGATGGGAGAGTTAGGGTACTCGAGGGATGGGCTGTGATGGGAGAGTTAGGGTACTAGAGTGATGGGCTGGGATGGGAGAGTTAGGGTACTAGAGGGATGGGCTGTGATGGGAGAGTTAGGGTACTAGAGGGATGGGCTGTGATGGGAGAGTTCGGGTACTCGAGGGATGGGCTGGGATGGGAGAGTTAGGGTACTCGAGGGATGGACTGTGGTTGGAGAGATCGGGCACTAGAGGGATGGGCTGTGATGGGAGAGTTAGGGTACTCGAGGGATGGCCTGTGGTTGGAGAGTTAGGGTACTAGAGTGATGGGCTGTGATGGGAGAGTTAGGGTACTAGAGTGATGGGCTGTGATGGGAGAGTTAGGGTACTAGAGGGATGGGCTGGGATGGCAGAGTTAGGGTACTAGAGGGATGGGCTGTGATGGGAGAGTTAGGGTACTAGAGTGATGGACTGTGATGGGAGAGTTAGGGTACTAGAGGGATGTGCTGTGATGGGAGAGTTAGGGTACTTGAGGGATGGGCTGTGATGGGAGTGTTAGGGTACTAGAGGGATGGTCTGTGATGGGAGAGTTAGGGTACTAGAGGGATGGGCTGTGATGGGAGAGTTAGGGTACTAGAAGGATGGGCTGTGATGGGAGAGTTAGGGTACTAGAGGGATGGGCTGTGATGGGAGAGTTAGGGTACTCGAGGGATGGGCAGTGATGGGAGAGTTAGGGTACTAGAGGGATGGACTGTGATGGGAGAGTTAGGGTACTAGAGGGATGGGCTGTGATGGGAGAGCTAGGGTACTCGAGGGATGGGCTGTGGTTGGAGAGATAGGGTACTAGAGGGATGGACTGTGATGGGAGAGTTAGGGTATTAGAGGGATGGGCTGTGATGGGAGAGTTAGGGCACTGGAGGGATTGGCTGTGATGGGAGAGTTAGGGTACTAGAGGGATGGGCTGTGATGGGAGAGTTAGGGTACTAGAGGGATGGACTGTGATGGGAGAGTTAGGGTACTAGAGGGATGGACTGTGGTTGGAGAGTTAGGGTACTAGAGGGATGGACTGTGGTTGGAGAGTTAGGGTACTAGAGTGATGGGCTGTGATGGGAGAGTTAGGGTACTCGAGGGATGGACTGTGATGGGAGAGTTAGGGTACTAGAGTGATGGGCTGTGATGGGAGAGTTAGGGTACTAGAGAGATGGGCTGTGATAGGAGAGTTAGGGTACTCGAGGGATGGACTGTGATGGGAGAGTTAGGGTACTCGAGGGATGGGCTGTGATGGGAGAGTTAGGGTACTCGAGGGATGGGCAGTGATGGGAGAGTTAGGGTACTAGAGGGATGGACTGTGATGGGAGAGTTAGGGTACTAGAGGGATGGGCTGTGATGGGAGAGCTAGGGTACTCGAGGGATGGGCTGTGGTTGGAGAGATAGGGTACTAGAGGGATGGACTGTGATGGGAGAGTTAGGGTATTAGAGGGATGGGCTGTGATGGGAGAGTTAGGGCACTGGAGGGATTGGCTGTGATGGGAGAGTTAGGGTACTAGAGGGATGGGCTGTGATGGGAGAGTTAGGGTACTAGAGGGATGGACTGTGATGGGAGAGTTAGGGTACTAGAGGGATGGACTGTGGTTGGAGAGTTAGGGTACTAGAGGGATGGACTGTGGTTGGAGAGTTAGGGTACTAGAGTGATGGGCTGTGATGGGAGAGTTAGGGTACTCGAGGGATGGACTGTGATGGGAGAGTTAGGGTACTAGCGGGATGGGCTGTGATGGGAGAGTTAGGGTACTAGAGAGATGGGCTGTGATAGGAGAGTTAGGGTACTCGAGGGATGGACTGTGATGGGAGAGTTAGGGTACCAGAGGGATGGGCTGTGATGGGAGAGTTAGGGTACTAGAGGGATGGGCTGTGATGGGAGAGTTAGGGTACTCGAGGGATGGGCTGTGATGGGAGAGTTAGGGTACTCGAGGGATGGGCTGTGATGGGAGAGTTAGGGTACTCGAGGGATGGACTGTGGTTGGAGAGATAGGGTACTAGAGGAATGGGCTGTGATAGAAGAATTTGATTACTAGAGGAATGGGTTTGAGTAGGCAAAGTGGCTTTTCCCCATCCTTGACTTTTGACGAGTGATTTGTTACTCTAGTGTTATGGAAACTAATGTTGTTAATAGCACAGCATTAATTGTGCTCCCTGTGACCAATGGTCTGTATGTATTCTGATTCTTGACAGTTCAATCAAGGGGTTTGGTTGGAACTGCTGTCGTACACAGATGGACCATTGCACTCAGAGACAAACATTACAGAGCACTGAGAACCTAAAAGCTAACACTTCTCACATGGATACAATGTGCCAATCAGCAGTGCTAATGGACTTCCATGAGACATTGTAGGCTATGATTGTGCTGCACTAACCGTGTGAACTGGTCGTAGAGACTTGCCATTAATAATGATGAAGATTTAGTGCATAGTTTACTGAGATATGTTGAAGGAAGGGTATGCAGCTAGCAGGGAACGATAATTATTTACTTCATGGTTTATTTTAACTTGTATGATCGTGGAAAAGGCTTAAAAATATTTCCCTTTTACTGTGTTCAGGTACGAGCCTGTGGGACACCCCCTCTCTGTCCACCTGTACTTCTACGATGACCAATTCCAAGGTTACTTAGTGATGCAACAAGTTAAGAATGTGACGACAGGCCAGAAGGAGACCCTGGAGTGCTGGGTGGTGCCTCGCTCCATGCTGCGCCTGGAAGCTGTTGGACCAGAACTCGACCGACTCCAGAACCTGGAGGTAACCAGCCCTGCACTGCCACAGGGGCATGAACCAGACGTGGCATCACCAACTGTACACTTAGTTTGTGTGAATTTGTGCTTATCAAGGTCAGGGTAGTCGCTGCTTGGGAATGGATTACTTGCTATTCCCGGCACCCAGTGTCAGTGTTAAGGATCAACTGTTAGTAACCTCCTTCCTCCTCTGGTTCCCAACAACACACTTGGAGTAAGCACGAGACACTTGATGGGGGAGTATACGACACAGACTTTATTCATACACAGCACAGGTGACCGATCTATACTGTACACAAGAGATTGGTTTTCGGTTTCTCTAGCTATCGAGCTTTCCAAATAACTATTGAAAACCATGCTCCTTTATACACCTTAGTTTGCCTACAGATAAGACCTCATGACTATTTACATAAACAGTTGTAGTTCATTACTTCAAAGATACTTCTCTCAAACAAGACTCCCTAAACTATCTGTTCTTGAATCTATTGAGAAGTTTAATTAACAGTCACTTAGTTTCTTGCACAAGCATTTCTTGTCGATAATACTCAGATTAAAAGCACAATATAAGCCACGCTCTCTTCTCATGGCACCCTGCTGCTATCCTGTTTATATTGGAAAGCCTGTTCCTCCAAGATACAGGAAACTTTCTGGTATCCGGCACTGACGGGACCGAGCTGGTGCCGTACCATCAAAACTGCCGTAGAAACCAGCGCTAATGTTAAAACATACGGAGCTTTTCAGCTCCGTGTGAATCAACAAACCCTGTTCCTTAGCAACAGCTCCAGAACAGTCGGCCGCAGCTTAAAAGCGTCTCTGTAGCTAAGCAACAGCTTCGGCTAGACCTTGCAGAGCCTGACTGGAAAAAAAAAGCAACGAGAAGTAAAAAAACTTATAGGAAACGGCTCCTGAATTTGGCCGGTAGATAGAGCTTTCCGGACATTTAACCTCCGGTTAAACGAAGGTTTCCTGTGCAAGGAAGGTCAAATATTAACCTTTAACTCTTCAAGCTGTCCAATAGTCAGCATCAAACATTCCCAGGGCAGGTACAGCACGGGTTAGATACAGAGTAAAGCTCCCTCTACACTGTCCCATCAAACACTCCCAGGGCAGGTACAGCACAGGTTAGATACAGAGTAAAGCTCCCTCTACACTGTCCCATCAAACACTCCCAGGGCAGGTACAGCACGGGTTAGATACAGAGTAAAGCTCCCTCTACACTGTCCCATCAAACACTCCCAGGGCAGGTACAGCACGGGTTAGATACAGAGTAAAGCTCCCTCTACACTGTCCCATCAAACACTCCCAGGGCAGGTACAGCACAGGTTAGATACAGAGTAAAGCTCCCTCTACACTGTCCCATCAAACACTCCCAGGGCAGGTACAGCACGGGTTAGATACAGAGTAAAGCTCCCTCTACACTGTCCCATCAAACACTCCCAGGGCAGGTACAGCACAGGTTAGATACAGAGTAAAGCTCCCTCTACACTGTCCATCAAACACTCCCAGGGCAGGTACAGCACGGGTTAGATACAGAGTAAAGCTCCCTCTACACTGTCCCATCAAACACTCCCGGGGCAGGTACAGCACGAGTTAGATACAGAGTAAAGCTCCCTCTACACTGTCCCATCAAACACTCCCAGGGCAGGTACAGCACGGGTTAGATACAGAGTAAAGCTCCCTCTACACTGTCCTACCAAACACTCCCAGGGCAGGTACAGCACGGGTTAGATTCAGAGTAAAGCTCCCTCTACACTGTCCCATCAAACACTCCCAGGGCAGGTACAGCACGGGTTAGATACAGAGTAAAGCTCCCTCTACACTGTCCCATCAAACACTCCCAGGGCAGGTACAGCACAGGTTAGATACAGAGTAAAGCTCCCTCTACACTGCCCCATCAAACACTCCCAGGGCAGGTACAGCACGGAGTTAGATACAGAGTAAAGCTCCCTCTACACTGTCCCATCAAACTCCCAGGGCAGGTACAGCACGGAGTTAGATACAGAGTAAAGCTCCCTCTATACTGTCCCATCAAACACTCCCAGGGCAGGTACAGCACGGGTTAGATACAGAGTAAAGCTCCCTCTACACTGTCCCATCAAACACTCCCAGGCCTGGTACAGCATGGGTTAGATACAGAGTAAAGCTCCCTCTACATGTCTCATCAAACACTCCCAGGGCAAGTACAGGATGGGTTAGATACAGAGTAAAGCTCCCTCTACACTGTCCTACCAAACACTCCCAGGGCAGGTACAGCACGGGTTAGATTCAGAGTAAAGCTCCCTCTACACTGTCCCATCAAACACTCCCTGGGCAGGTACAGCACGGGTTAGATACAGAGTAAAGCTCTCTCTACACTGTCCCATCAAACACTCCCAGGGCAGGTACAGCACGGGTTAGATACAGAGCAAAGCTCCCTTTACATTGTCTCATCAAATACTCCCAGGGCCGGTACAGCACGGGTTAGATACAGAGTAAAGTTCCCCCTACACTGTCCCATCAAACACTCCCAGGGCAGGTACAGCACGGGTTAGATACTGAGTAAAGTTCCCTCGACACTGTCCTACCAAACACTGCCAGGGCAGGTACAGCACGGGTTAGATACAGAGTAAAGCTCCCTCTACACTGTCGCATCAAACACTCCCAGGGCAGGTACAGCACGGGTTAGATACAGAGTAAAGCTCCCTCTACACTGTCCCATCAAAAACTCCCAGGGCAGGTAACGCACGGATAAGACACACTGTAAAATACCCTCTACACTGTCCCATCAAACACTCCCAGGGCAGGGACAGCATGGGTTAGATACGGGGTAAAGCTCCCTCTACACTGTCCAATCAAAAACTCCCAGGGCAGGTAACGCACGGGTTAGATACAGAGTAAAGCTCCCTCTACACTGTCCCATGAAACACTCCCAGGGCAGGTACAGCACGGGTTAGGTACAGAGTAAATCTCCCTCTACGCTGTCCTATCAAACAATCCCAGGCCAGGTATAGCACAGGTTAGATACAGAGTAAAGCTCCCTCTACACTGACCCATCTACCACTCCCAGGGCAGGTACAAGACGGGTTAGATACAGAGTAAAGCTCCCTCTCCGCTGTCCCAGCAAACACTCCCAGGTCAGGTACGGCACGGGTTAGATACAGAGTAAAGTTCCCTCCACACTGTCCAATTTACACTCCCAGGGCAGGTACAGCACGGGTTAGATACAGAGTAAAGCTCCCTCTCCACTATCCCATCAAACACTCCCAGGACAGATACAGTGCGGGTTAGATACAGTGTAAAGCTCCCTCTACACTGTGTCATCAAACGCTCCCAGGGCAGATACATCACGGGTTAGATTCAGAGTAAAGCTCCCTCTACACTGTCCCATCAAACACGCCCAGAGCAGGTACAGCACGGGCTAGATACAGAGTAAAGTTCCCCCTACACTGTCCCATCAAACACTCCCAAAGCAGGTGTAGCATGGATTAGATGCAGAGTAAAGCATCCTCTACACTGTCCCATTATACACTCCCAGGGCAGGTACAGCACGGATTTGATACAGAGTAAAGCTCCCTCTACACTGTCCCATCAAACACTCCCAGGGCTGGTACAGCACGGGTTAGATACAGAGTTAAGCTCCCTCTAAGCTGTCCCATCAAACACTCCCAGGCCAGGTAAAGCACTGGTTAGATGCAGAGTAAAGCTCCCTCTACACTGTCCCATCAGACACACCCAGGGCAGGTACAGTTTGGGTTAGATACAGAGTAAAGCTCCCTCTACACTGTCCAATCAAACACTCCCAGGTCAGGTACAGCACAGGTTAGATACAGTGTAAAGCTCCCACTACACTGCCCCATCAAACACTCCCAGGGCAAGTACAGGATGGGTTAGATCCAGAGTAAAGCTCCCTCTACACTGCCCCATCAAACACTCCCAGGGCAGGTACAGCACGGGTTAGATTCAGAGTAAAGCTCCCTCTACACTGTCCCATCAAACACTCCCAGGGCAGGTAAAGCACGGATTAGATACAGAGTAAAGCTCCCTCTTTTCACTGTCCCATCAAACACTACCAGGGCAGGTACAGCACGGGTTAGATACAGAGTAAAGCTACCTCTCCACTATCCCATCAAACACTCCCAGGGCAGATACAGTGCGGGCTAGATACAGTGTAAAGCTCCCTCTACACTGTCCCATCAATCACTCCCAGGGCAGATACAGCACGGGTTAGATTCAGAGTAAATCTCCCTCTACACAGTCCCATCAAACACTCCCAGGGCAGGGACAGCACGGGTTAGATACAGAGTAAAGCTCAATCTACACTGTCCTATCAAACACTCCCAGGGCAAGTACAGCACGGGTTAGATTGCAGAGTAAAGCTCCCTCTACACTGTCCCATCAAACACTCCCAGGGAAGGTAAAGCACGGGTTAGATACAGAGTAAAGTTCCCCCTACACTCTCCCATCAAACACTCCCAGGGCAGGTACAGCACGGGTCAGATACAGAGTAAAACACCCTCTACACTGTCCCATCAAACATTCCCAGCTCAGTTACAGCATGGGTTAGATTCAGAGTAAAGCTCCCTCTACACTGTCCCATCAAACACTCCCAGGGCAGGTACAGCACGGGTTAGATACAGAGTAAATCTCCCTCTACACTGTCCAATCAAACACTCCCAGGGCAGGTGCAGCACGGGTTAGATACAGAGTAAAGTTCCCTCTACACTGTCCCATCAAACACTCCCAGGGCAGGTACAGCACGGGTTAGATTCAGAGTAACGCTCCCTCTACACTGTCGCATCAAACACTCCCAGGGCAGGTACAGCACGGGTTAGATTCAGAGTAACGCTCCCTCTACACTGTCCCATCAAACACTCCCAGGGCAGGTACAGCATGAGTTAAATACAGAGTAAAACACCCTCTACACTGTCCCATCAAACACTCCCAGGGCAGGTACAGCAAGGATTAGATACAGAGTAAAGATCCCTCTACATGTCTCATCAAACACTCCCAGGGCAGGTACAGCACGGGTTAGATACAGAGTAAAGTTTCCCCTACACTGTCCTATCAAACACTCCCAGTGCAGGTACAGCACGGGTTAGATACAGAGTAAAGCTCCCTCTACACTGTCCCATCAAACTCTCCCAGGGAAAGTACAGCACGGGTTAGATGCAGAGTAAAGTTCCCCCTACACTGTCCCATCAAACACTCCCAGGGCAGGTACAGCACGGGTTAGATACAGAGTAAAGCTCCCTGTACACTGTCCCATCCAACACTCCCGGAGCAGGTACAGCACGGGTTAGATACAGAATACAGCTCCCTCTACACTGTCCCATCAAAACCTCCAAGGGCAGGGAGAGCAAAGGTTAGATACAGAGTAAAGCTCGCTCTACACTGTCCCATCAAACACTCCCAGGGCATGTACAGCACAGGTTCTTTACAGTGTAAAGCTCCCTCTACACTGTCCCATCAAACACTCCCAGGGCAGATACAGCAAGGGTTAGATTCAGAGTAAATCTTCCTCTGCACTGTCCCATCAAACACTCCCAGGGCAAGTACAGCACAGGTTAGATACAGAGTAAAGCTCCCTCTACACTGACCCATCAAACACTCCCAGGGCAGGTACAGCACGGGTTTAGATTCAGAGTAAAGCTCCCTCTACACTGCCCCATCAAAAACTCCCAGGGCAGGTACAGCGTGGGTTAGATACAGAGTAAAGCTCCCTCTACATGGCTCATCAAACACTCCCACGGCAGGTACAGCACAGGTTAGATACAGAGTAAAACTCCCTCTACGCTGCCCCATCAAACACTCCCAGGTCAGGTACAGCATGGGTTAGATTCAGAGTAAAGCGCCCTCTACACTGTCCCATCAAACACTCCCAGGGCAGGTACAGCACGGGTTAGATACAGAGTAAAGTTCCCCCTACACTGTCCTATCAAACTCTCCCAGGGAAATTACAGCACGGGTTAGATACAGAGTAAAGTTCCCCCTACACTGTCCCATCAAACACTCCCAGGGCAGTTACAGCACGGGTTAGGTCCAGAATAAAACACCCTCTACACTGTCGCAACTAACACTCCGAGGGCAGGGAGAGCACGTGTTAGATACAGAGTAAATCTCCCTCTGCACTGTCCAATCAAACACTCCCAGGGCAGGTGCAGCACGGGTTAGATACAGAGTAAAGTTCCCCCTACACTGTCCCATCAAACACAACCAGGGCAGGTACAGCATGGGTTAGATACAGAGTAAAGTTGCCCCTACACTGTCCTATCAAGCACTCCCAGGGCAGGTACAGCACGGGTTAGATACAGAGTAAAGCTTCCTCTACACTGTCCCATCAAACACTCCCAGGGCATGTACAGCACAGGTATTATACAGAGTAAAGCTCCCTCTATACTGTCCCATCAAATATGCCCAGGGCAGATACTGCACGGGTTAGATTCAGAGTAAAGCTCCCTCTACACTGTCCAATCAAACACTCCCAGGGCAGGTACAGCACGGGTTAGATACAGAGTAAAGTTCCCTCTACACTGTCCCATCAAACACTCCCAGAACAAGGACAGCACGGGTTAGATACAGAGTAAAGCTTCCTCTACACTGTCCCATCAAACACTCCCAGGGCAAGGACAGCCCGTGTTAGATACAGAGTAAAGCTCCCTCTCCACTATCCCATCAAACACTCCCAGGACAGATACAGTGCGGGTTAGATACAGTGTAAAGCTACCTCTACACTGTCCTATCAGACACTCCCAGGGCAGGTACAGCACGGGTTAGATACAGAGTAAAGTTCCCTCTACACTGTCCCATCAAACACTCCCAGAACAAGGACAGCATGGGTTAGATACAGAGTAAAGCTCCCTCTACACTGTCCCATCAAACACTCCCAGGGCAGGAACAGCACGGGTTAGATGCAGAGTAAAGCTCCCTCTACCCTGTCCCGTCAAACACTCCCAAAGCAGGTACAGCACGGGTTAGATACAAAGTAAAGCTCCCTCTGCACTGTCCCATCAAACACTCCCAGGGCAGGTGCAGCACGGGTTAGATACAGAGTAAAGCGCCCTCTACACTGTCCCATCAAACACTCCCAGGGCAGGTACAGCACGGGGTAGATACAGAGTAAAGTTCCCCCTACACTGTCCCATCAAACACAACCAGGGCAGGTACAGCATGGGTTAGATACAGAGTAAAGTTGCCCCTACACTGTCCTATCAAGCACTCCCAGGACAGGTACAGCACGGGTTAGATACAGAGTAAAGCTTCCTCTACACTGTCCCATCAAACACTCCCAGGGCAAGTACACCACAGGCTAGATACAGAGTAAAGCTCCCTCCACACTACCCCATCAAACACTCCCAGGGCAGATACTGCGCGGGTTAGATTCAGCGTAAATCTCCCTCTGCACTGTCCCATCATACACTCCCAGGGCAGATACAGCGCGGGTTAGATTCAGAGTAAAGCTCCCTCTACACTGTCCCATCAAACACTCCCAGGGCAGGTACAGCACAGGTTAGATACAGAGTAAGGCTCCCTCTACGCTGTCCCATCAAACACTCCCAGGGCAGGTAGAGTAGGGGTTAGATACAGAGCAAAGCTCCCTCTACACTGTCCCATCAAACACTCCGAGGGCAGGTAGAGCACGGATTAGGTAGAGAGTAAAGCTCCCTCTGCACTGTCCCATCAAACCCTCCGAGGGCAGGTAGAGCACGTGTTAGATACAGAGTAAAGCTCCCTCTACACTGTCCCATCAAACACTCCCAAAGCAGGTACAGCACAGGTTAGATACAGAGTAAATCTCCCTCTACACTGTCTCATCAAACACTCCCAAAGCAGGTACAGCATGGGTTTGATACAAAGTAATGCTCCCTCTACACTGTCCCATCAAACACTCCTGGGCATGTACAGTACAGGTTAGATACAGAGTAAAGCTCCCTCTACACTGTCCCATCAAATACTTCCAGGGCAGGTACTGCACGGGTTAGATTCAGGGTAAAGCTCCCTCTACACTGTCCCATCAGACACTCCCAGGGCAGGTACAGCAAGGATTAGATACAGAGTAAAGCTCCCTCTACACTGTCCCAGTATACACTCCCAGGGCAGGTACAGCATGCGTTAGATACAGTGTAAAGCTCCGTCTACACTGTCCCATCAAACACTCCCAGGGCAGGTACAGCACGGGTTAGATACAGAGTAAAGCTCCCTCTACACTGTCCCATCAAACACTCCCAGAGAAGGTACAGCACGGGTTAGATACAGAATAAAGTTCCCCCTACAGTGTCCCATCAAACACTCCCAGGGCAGGTACAGCACGGGTTAGATACAGAGCAAAGTTCCCTCTACACTGTCCCAACTAACACTCTCAGGGCAGGTACAGCACAGGTCAGATACAAAGTAAAGCTCCCTCTACACTGTCCCATCAAACACTCCCAGGGCAGGTACAGCACAGGTTATATACAGAGTAAAGCTCCCTCTACACTGTCCCATCAAACACTCCCAGGGCAGGTACAGCACGGGTTAGATACAGAGCAAAGCTCCCTCTACACTGTCCCATCAAACACTCCCAGGGCAGGGACAACACAGGTTAGATACAGGGTAAAGCTACCTCTCCACTATCCCATCAAACACTCCCAGGGCAGATACAGTGCGGGCTAGATACAGTGTAAAGCTCCCTCTACACTGTCCCATCAATCACTCCCAGGGCAGATACAGCACGGGTTAGATTCAGAGTAAATCTCCCTCTACACAGTCCCATCAAACACTCCCAGGGCAGGGACAGCACGGGTTAGATACAGAGTAAAGCTCAATCTACACTGTCCTATCAAACACTCCCAGGGCAAGTACAGCACGGGTTAGATTGCAGAGTAAAGCTCCCTCGACCCTGTCCCATCAAACACTCCCAGGGAAGGTAAAGCACGGGTTAGATACAGAGTAAAGTTCCCCCCACACTCTCCCATCAAACACTCCCAGGGCAGGTACAGCACGGGTCAGATACAGAGTAAAGTTCCCCCTGCACTGTCCCATCAAACACTCCCAGGTCAGGTACAGCACGGGTTAGGTACAGAGTAAAACACCCTCTACACTGTCCCATCAAACATTCCCAGCTCAGGTACAGCATGGGTTAGATTCAGAGTAAAGGTCCCTCTACACTGTCCCATCAAACACTCCCAGGGCAGGTACAGCACGGGTTAGATGCAGAGTAAATCTCCCTCTACACTGTCCAATCAAACACTCCCAGGGCAGGTGCAGCACGGGTTAGATACAGAGTAAAGTTCCCTCTACACTGTCCCATCAATCACAACCAGGGCAGGTACAGCACGGGTTAGATACAGAGTAAAGTTCCCTCTACACTGTCCCATCAAACACTCCCAGGGCAGGTACAGCACGGGTTAGATTCAGAGTAACGCTCCCTCTACACTGTCGCATCAAACACTCCCAGGGCAGGAACAGCACGGGTTAGATTCAGAGTAACGCTCCCTCTACACTGTCCCATCAAACACTCCCAGGGCAGGTACAGCAAGGATTAGATACAGAGTAAAGATCCCTCTACACTGTCCTATCAAACACTCCCAGTGCAGGTACAGCACGGGTTAGATACAGAGTAAAGCTCCCTCTACACTGTCCCATCAAACTCTCCCAGGGCAGGTACAGCACGGGTTAGATGCAGAGTAAAGTTCCCCCTACACTGTCCCATCAAACACTCCCAGGGCAGGTACAGCACGGGTTAGATACAGAGTAAACCTCCCTGTACACTGTCCCATCCAACACTCCCGGAGCAGGTACAGCACGGGTTAGATACAGAATACAGCTCCCTCTACACTGTCCCAATTAAGACTCCCAGGGCAGGTAGAGCACGGGTTAGATACAGAGTAAAGTTCCCTCTACACTGTCCCAACTAACACTCCCAGGGCAGGCACAGCACAGGTAAGATACAGAGTAAAACTCCCTCTACACTGTCCCATCAAAACCTCCAAGGGCAGGGAGAGCAAAGGTTAGATACAGAGTAAAGCTCCCTCTACACTGTCCCATCAAACACTCCCAAAGCAGGTACAGCATGGGTTAGATATTAAGTAAAGCTCGCTCTACACTGTCCCATCAAACACTCCCAGGGCATGTACAGCACAGGTTCTTTACAGTGTAAAGCTCCCTCTACACTGTCCCATCAAACACTCCCACGGCAGATACAGCAAGGGTTAGATTCAGAGTAAATCTCCCTCTACACTGTCCCATCAAACACTCCCAGGGCAAGTACAGCACAGGTTAGATACAGAGTAAAGCTCCCTCTACACTGACCCATCAAACACTCCCAGGGCAGGTACAGCACGGGTTTAGATTCAGAGTAAAGCTCCCTCTACACTGCCCCATCAAAAACTCCCAGGGCAGGTACAGCGTGGGTTAGATACAGAGTAAAGCTCCCTCTACATGGCTCATCAAACACTCCCACGGCAGGTACAGCACAGGTTAGATACAGAGTAAAACTCCCTCTACGCTGCCCCATCAAACACTCCCAGGTCAGGTACAGCATGGGTTAGATTCAGAGTAAAGCGCCCTCTACACTATCCCATCAAACACTCCCAGGGCAGGTGCAGCACGGGTTAGATACAGAGTAAAGTTCCCCCTACACTGTCCTATCAAACTCTCCCAGGGAAATTACAGCACGGGTTAGATACAGAGTAAAGTTCCCCCTACACTGTCCCATCAAACACTCCCAGGGCAGTTACAGCACGGGTTAGGTCCAGAATAAAACACCCTCTACACTGTCGCAACTAACACTCCGAGGGCAGGGAGAGCACGGGTTAGACACAGAGTAAAGTTCCCTCTACACTGTCCCATCAAACATTCCCAGGGCAGGTACAGCACATGTTAGATACAGAGTAAATCTCCCTCTGCACTGTCCAATCAAACACTCCCAGGGCAGGTGCAGCACGGGTTAGATACAGAGTAAAGTTCCCCCTACACTGTCCCATCAAACACAACCAGGGCAGGTACAGCATGGGTTAGATACAGAGTAAAGTTGCCCCTACACTGTCCTATCAAGCACTCCCAGGGCAGGTACAGCACGGGTTAGATACAGAGTAAAGCTTCCTCTACACTGTCCCATCAAACACTCCCAGGGCATGTACAGCACAGGTATTATACAGAGTAAAGCTCCCTCTATACTGTCCCATCAAATATGCCCAGGGCAGATACTGCACGGGTTAGATTCAGAGTAAAGCTCCCTCTACACTGTCCCATCAAACACTCCCAGGGCAGGAACAGCACGGGTTAGATGCAGAGTAAAGCGCCCTCTACACTGTCCCATCAAACACGCCCAGAACAAGGACAGCACGGGTTAGATACAGAGTAAAGCTCCCTCTACACTGTCCCATCAAACACTCCCAGGGCAAGGACAGCCCGTGTTAGATACAGAGTAAAGCTCCCTCTACACTGTCCCATCAAACACTCCCAGGGCAGGTACAGCACGGGTTAGATACAGTGTAAAGCTCCCTCTACACTGTCCCATCAAACACTCCCAGGGCAGGTACAGCACGGGTTAGATACAGAGTAAAGTTCCCTCTACACTGTCCTATCAGACACTCCCAGGGCAGGTACAGCACGGGTTAGATACAGAGTAAAGTTCCCTCTACTCTGTCCCATCAAACACTCCCAGAACAAGGACAGCATGGGTTAGATACAGAGTAAAGCTCCCTCTACACTGTCCCATCAAACACTCCCAGGGCAGGAACAGCACGGGTTAGATGCAGAGTAAAGCGCCCTCTACACTGTCCCATCAAACACTCCCAAAGCAGGTACAGCACGGGTTAGATACAGAGTAAAGTTCCCCCTACACTGTCCTATCAAACTCTCCCAGGGAAATTACAGCACGGGTTAGATACAGAGTAAAGTTCCCTCTACACTGTCCCATCAAACATTCCCAGGGCAGGTACAGCACGTGTTAGATACAGAGTAAATCTCCCTCTGCACTGTCTAATCAAACACTCCCAGGGCAGGTGCAGCACGGGTTAGATACAGAGTAAAGTTCCCCCTACACTGTCCCATCAAACACAACCAGGACAGGTACAGCATGGGTTAGATACAGAGTAAAGTTGCCCCTACACTGTCCTATCAAGCACTCCCAGGGCAGGTACAGCACGGGTTAGATACAGAGTAAAGCTTCCTCTACACTGTCCCATCAAACACTCCCAGGGCAGATACTGCGCGGGTTAGATCCAGCGTAAATCTCCCTCTACACTGTCCCATCATACACTCCCAGGGCAGATACAGCGCGGGTTAGATTCAGAGTAAAGCTCCCTCTACACTGTCCCATCAAACACTCCCAGGGCAGGTACAGCACAGGTTAGATACAGAGTAAAGCTCCCTCTACGCTGTCCCATCAAACACTCCCAGGGCAGGTAGCGCACGGATTAGGTAGAGAGTAAAGCTCCCTCTGCACTGTCCCATCAAACCCTCCGAGGGCAGGTAGAGCACGGGTTAGATACAGAGTAAAGCTCCCTCTACACTGTCCCATCAAACACTCCCAAAGCAGGTACAGTACAGGTTATATACAGAGTAAAGCTCCCTCTACACTGTCCCATCAAATACTTCCAGGGCAGATACTGCACGGGTTAGATTCAGGGTAAAGCTCCCTCTACACTGTCCAATCAAACACTCCCAGGGCAGGTACAGCACGGGTTAGATACAGAGTAAAGCTCCCTCTACACTGTCCCATCAAACATTTCCAGGGCAGGTACAGCACGGTTTAGATACAGAGTAAAGTTCCCCCTACACTGTTCTATGAAACACTCCCAAGGCAGGTACAGCGCGGGTTAGATTCAGAGTAAAGCTCCCTCTACACTGTCCCAACAAACACTCCCAGGTCAGATACTGCACGGGTTAGATTCAGATTAAAGCTCCCTCTACACTGTCCCATCAAACACTCCCAGGGCAGGTACAGCAAGGATTAGATACAGAGTAAAGCTCCCTCTGCACTGTCCCATCAAACACTCCCAGGGCAGGTACAGGGGGTTAGATTCAGAGTAAAGCTCCCTCTACACTGTCCCATCAAACACTCCCAGGGCAGGTACAGCACGGGCTAGATACAGAGTAAAACTCCCTCTACACTGTCCCATCCAACACTCCCAGGGCAGATACAGCACGGGTTAGATTCAGAGTAAAGCACCCTCTACACTGTCCAATCAAACACTCCCAGGGCAGATACAGCACGGGTTAAATTCAGAGTAAAGCTTCATCTACACTGTCCAATCAAACATCCCCAGGGCACGTACAGCACGGGTTAGGTACAGAGAAAAACACCCTCTACACTGTCCCATCAATCACTCCCAGGGCAGGTACCGCAAGGATTAGATACACAGTAAATCTCCCTCTACACTGTCCCATCAAACTCTCCCAGGGAAAGTACAGCACGGGTTAGATACAGAGTAAAGCTCCCTCTACACTGCCACATCAAACACTCCCGGGGCAGGTACAGCACGGGTTAGATACAGAGTAAAGCTCCCTCTACACTGTCCCATCAAACACTCCCAGGGCAGGTGCAGCACGGGTTAGATACAGAGTAAAGCTCCCTCTACATATCTCATCAAACACTCCCAGGGGAGGTACAGCACAGGTTATATACAGAGTAAAGCTCCCTCTACACTGTCCTATCGAACACTCCCAGGGCAGGTAGAAAACGGATTAGATACAGAGTAAAGTTCCCTCTATACTGTCCTGTCAAACACTCCCAGGGCAGGTGGAGCACGGGTTAGATACAGAGTAAAGTTCCCCCTACACTGTCCCATCAAACACTCCCAGGGCAGGTACAGCACGGGTTAGATACAGAGTAAAGTTCCCCCTACACTGTCCCATCAAACACTCCCAGGGCAGGGACAGCACGGGTTAGATACAGAGTAAAGCTCCCTCTACATGTCTCATCAAACACTCCCAGGGCAGGTACAGCACGGGTTAGATACAGAGTAAAGCTACCTCTACATATCTCATCAAACACTCCCAGGGCAGATACAGCACAGGTTATATACAGAGTAAAGCTCCCTCTACACTGTCCCATCAAACACTCCCAGGGCAGGGACAGCACGTGTTAGATACAGAGTAAAGCTCCCTCTCCACTGTCCCATCAAACACTCCCAGGGCAGATACAGCACAGGTTATATACAGAGTAAAGCTCCCTCTACACTGTTCTATGAAACACTCCCAAGGCAGGTGCAGCGCGGGTTAGATTCAGAGTAAAGCTCCCTCTACACTGTCCCAACAAACACTCCCAGGGCAGGTACAGCAAGGATTAGATACAGAGTAAAGCTCCCTCTGCACTGTCCCATCAAACACTCCCAGGGCAGGTACAGGGGGTTAGATACAGAGTAAATCTCCCTCTACACTGTCCCATCAAACACTCCCAGGGCAGGTACAGCACGGGTTAGATACAGAGTAAAGTTCCCCCTACACTGTCCCATCAAACACTCCCGGGGCAGGGACAGCACGGGTTAGATACAGAGTAAAGCTCCCTCTACATGTCTCATCAAACACTCCCAGGTCAGATACTGCACGGGTTAGATTCAGATTAAAGCTCCCTCTACACTGTCCCATCAAACATTCCCAGGGCAGGTACAGCACGTGTTAGATACAGAGTAAATCTCCCTCTGCACTGTCTAATCAAACACTCCCAGGGCAGGTGCAGCACGGGTTAGATACAGAGTAAAGTTCCCCCTACACTGTCCCATCAAACACAACCAGGACAGGTACAGCATGGGTTAGATACAGAGTAAAGTTGCCCCTACACTGTCCTATCAAGCACTCCCAGGGCAGGTACAGCACGGGTTAGATACAGAGTAAAGCTTCCTCTACACTGTCCCATCAAACACTCCCAGGGCAGATACTGCGCGGGTTAGATTCAGCGTAAATCTCCCTCTGCACTGTCCCATCATACACTCCCAGGGCAGATACAGCGCGGGTTAGATTCAGAGTAAAGCTCCCTCTACACTGTCCCATCAAACACTCCCAGGGCAGGTACAGCACAGGTTAGATACAGAGTAAAGCTCCCTCTACGCTGTCCCATCAAACACTCCCAGGGCAGGTAGAGTAGGGGTTAGATACAGAGCAAAGCTCCCTCTACACTGTCCCATCAAACACTCCGAGGGCAGGTAGAGCACGGATTAGGTAGAGAGTAAAGCTCCCTCTGCACTGTCCCATCAAACCCTCCGAGGGCAGGTAGAGCACGTGTTAGATACAGAGTAAAGCTCCCTCTACACTGTCCCATCAAACACTCCCAAAGCAGGTACAGCACAGGTTAGATACAGAGTAAATCTCCCTCTACACTGTCTCATCAAACACTCCCAAAGCAGGTACAGCATGGGTTTGATACAAAGTAATGCTCCCTCTACACTGTCCCATCAAACACTCCCTGGGCATGTACAGTACAGGTTAGATACAGAGTAAAGCTCCCTCTACACTGTCCCATCAAATACTTCCAGGGCAGGTACTGCACGGGTTAGATTCAGGGTAAAGCTCCCTCTACACTGTCCCATCAGACACTCCCAGGGCAGGTACAGCAAGGATTAGATACAGAGTAAAGCTCCCTCTACACTGTCCCAGTATACACTCCCAGGGCAGGTACAGCATGCGTTAGATACAGTGTAAAGCTCCGTCTACACTGTCCCATCAAACACTCCCAGGGCAGGTACAGCACGGGTTAGATACAGAGTAAAGCTCCCTCTACACTGTCCCATCAAACACTCCCAGAGAAGGTACAGCACGGGTTAGATACAGAATAAAGTTCCCCCTACAGTGTCCCATCAAACACTCCCAGGGCAGGTACAGCACGGGTTAGATACAGAGCAAAGTTCCCTCTACACTGTCCCAACTAACACTCTCAGGGCAGGTACAGCACAGGTCAGATACAAAGTAAAGCTCCCTCTACACTGTCCCATCAAACACTCCCAGGGCAGGTACAGCACAGGTTATATACAGAGTAAAGCTCCCTCTACACTGTCCCATCAAACACTCCCAGGGCAGGTACAGCACGGGTTAGATACAGAGCAAAGCTCCCTCTACACTGTCCCATCAAACACTCCCAGGGCAGGGACAACACAGGTTAGATACAGGGTAAAGCTACCTCTCCACTATCCCATCAAACACTCCCAGGGCAGATACAGTGCGGGCTAGATACAGTGTAAAGCTCCCTCTACACTGTCCCATCAATCACTCCCAGGGCAGATACAGCACGGGTTAGATTCAGAGTAAATCTCCCTCTACACAGTCCCATCAAACACTCCCAGGGCAGGGACAGCACGGGTTAGATACAGAGTAAAGCTCAATCTACACTGTCCTATCAAACACTCCCAGGGCAAGTACAGCACGGGTTAGATTGCAGAGTAAAGCTCCCTCGACCCTGTCCCATCAAACACTCCCAGGGAAGGTAAAGCACGGGTTAGATACAGAGTAAAGTTCCCCCCACACTCTCCCATCAAACACTCCCAGGGCAGGTACAGCACGGGTCAGATACAGAGTAAAGTTCCCCCTGCACTGTCCCATCAAACACTCCCAGGTCAGGTACAGCACGGGTTAGGTACAGAGTAAAACACCCTCTACACTGTCCCATCAAACATTCCCAGCTCAGGTACAGCATGGGTTAGATTCAGAGTAAAGGTCCCTCTACACTGTCCCATCAAACACTCCCAGGGCAGGTACAGCACGGGTTAGATGCAGAGTAAATCTCCCTCTACACTGTCCAATCAAACACTCCCAGGGCAGGTGCAGCACGGGTTAGATACAGAGTAAAGTTCCCTCTACACTGTCCCATCAAACACTCCCAGGGCAGGTACAGCACGGGTTAGATTCAGAGTAACGCTCCCTCTACACTGTCGCATCAAACACTCCCAGGGCAGGAACAGCACGGGTTAGATTCAGAGTAACGCTCCCTCTACACTGTCCCATCAAACACTCCCAGGGCAGGTACAGCAAGGATTAGATACAGAGTAAAGATCCCTCTACACTGTCCTATCAAACACTCCCAGTGCAGGTACAGCACGGGTTAGATACAGAGTAAAGCTCCCTCTACACTGTCCCATCAAACTCTCCCAGGGCAGGTACAGCACGGGTTAGATGCAGAGTAAAGTTCCCCCTACACTGTCCCATCAAACACTCCCAGGGCAGGTACAGCACGGGTTAGATACAGAGTAAACCTCCCTGTACACTGTCCCATCCAACACTCCCGGAGCAGGTACAGCACGGGTTAGATACAGAATACAGCTCCCTCTACACTGTCCCAATTAAGACTCCCAGGGCAGGTAGAGCACGGGTTAGATACAGAGTAAAGTTCCCTCTACACTGTCCCAACTAACACTCCCAGGGCAGGCACAGCACAGGTAAGATACAGAGTAAAACTCTCTACACTGTCCCATCAAAACCTCCAAGGGCAGGGAGAGCAAAGGTTAGATACAGAGTAAAGCTCCCTCTACACTGTCCCATCAAACACTCCCAAAGCAGGTACAGCATGGGTTAGATATTAAGTAAAGCTCGCTCTACACTGTCCCATCAAACACTCCCAGGGCATGTACAGCACAGGTTCTTTACAGTGTAAAGCTCCCTCTACACTGTCCCATCAAACACTCCCACGGCAGATACAGCAAGGGTTAGATTCAGAGTAAATCTCCCTCTACACTGTCCCATCAAACACTCCCAGGGCAAGTACAGCACAGGTTAGATACAGAGTAAAGCTCCCTCTACACTGACCCATCAAACACTCCCAGGGCAGGTACAGCACGGGTTTAGATTCAGAGTAAAGCTCCCTCTACACTGCCCCATCAAAAACTCCCAGGGCAGGTACAGCGTGGGTTAGATACAGAGTAAAGCTCCCTCTACATGGCTCATCAAACACTCCCACGGCAGGTACAGCACAGGTTAGATACAGAGTAAAACTCCCTCTACGCTGCCCCATCAAACACTCCCAGGTCAGGTACAGCATGGGTTAGATTCAGAGTAAAGCGCCCTCTACACTATCCCATCAAACACTCCCAGGGCAGGTGCAGCACGGGTTAGATACAGAGTAAAGTTCCCCCTACACTGTCCTATCAAACTCTCCCAGGGAAATTACAGCACGGGTTAGATACAGAGTAAAGTTCCCCCTACACTGTCCCATCAAACACTCCCAGGGCAGTTACAGCACGGGTTAGGTCCAGAATAAAACACCCTCTACACTGTCGCAACTAACACTCCGAGGGCAGGGAGAGCACGGGTTAGACACAGAGTAAAGTTCCCTCTACACTGTCCCATCAAACATTCCCAGGGCAGGTACAGCACATGTTAGATACAGAGTAAATCTCCCTCTGCACTGTCCAATCAAACACTCCCAGGGCAGGTGCAGCACGGGTTAGATACAGAGTAAAGTTCCCCCTACACTGTCCCATCAAACACAACCAGGGCAGGTACAGCATGGGTTAGATACAGAGTAAAGTTGCCCCTACACTGTCCTATCAAGCACTCCCAGGGCAGGTACAGCACGGGTTAGATACAGAGTAAAGCTTCCTCTACACTGTCCCATCAAACACTCCCAGGGCATGTACAGCACAGGTATTATACAGAGTAAAGCTCCCTCTATACTGTCCCATCAAATATGCCCAGGGCAGATACTGCACGGGTTAGATTCAGAGTAAAGCTCCCTCTACACTGTCCCATCAAACACTCCCAGGGCAGGAACAGCACGGGTTAGATGCAGAGTAAAGCGCCCTCTACACTGTCCCATCAAACACGCCCAGAACAAGGACAGCACGGGTTAGATACAGAGTAAAGCTCCCTCTACACTGTCCCATCAAACACTCCCAGGGCAAGGACAGCCCGTGTTAGATACAGAGTAAAGCTCCCTCTACACTGTCCCATCAAACACTCCCAGGGCAGGTACAGCACGGGTTAGATACAGTGTAAAGCTCCCTCTACACTGTCCCATCAAACACTCCCAGGGCAGGTACAGCACGGGTTAGATACAGAGTAAAGTTCCCTCTACACTGTCCTATCAGACACTCCCAGGGCAGGTACAGCACGGGTTAGATACAGAGTAAAGTTCCCTCTACTCTGTCCCATCAAACACTCCCAGAACAAGGACAGCATGGGTTAGATACAGAGTAAAGCTCCCTCTACACTGTCCCATCAAACACTCCCAGGGCAGGAACAGCACGGGTTAGATGCAGAGTAAAGCGCCCTCTACACTGTCCCATCAAACACTCCCAAAGCAGGTACAGCACGGGTTAGATACAGAGTAAAGTTCCCCCTACACTGTCCTATCAAACTCTCCCAGGGAAATTACAGCACGGGTTAGATACAGAGTAAAGTTCCCTCTACACTGTCCCATCAAACATTCCCAGGGCAGGTACAGCACGTGTTAGATACAGAGTAAATCTCCCTCTGCACTGTCTAATCAAACACTCCCAGGGCAGGTGCAGCACGGGTTAGATACAGAGTAAAGTTCCCCCTACACTGTCCCATCAAACACAACCAGGACAGGTACAGCATGGGTTAGATACAGAGTAAAGCTTCCTCTACACTGTCCCATCAAACACTCCCAGGGCAGATACTGCGCGGGTTAGATCCAGCGTAAATCTCCCTCTACACTGTCCCATCATACACTCCCAGGGCAGATACAGCGCGGGTTAGATTCAGAGTAAAGCTCCCTCTACACTGTCCCATCAAACACTCCCAGGGCAGGTACAGCACAGGTTAGATACAGAGTAAAGCTCCCTCTACGCTGTCCCATCAAACACTCCCAGGGCAGGTAGCGCACGGATTAGGTAGAGAGTAAAGCTCCCTCTGCACTGTCCCATCAAACCCTCCGAGGGCAGGTAGAGCACGGGTTAGATACAGAGTAAAGCTCCCTCTACACTGTCCCATCAAACACTCCCAAAGCAGGTACAGTACAGGTTATATACAGAGTAAAGCTCCCTCTACACTGTCCCATCAAATACTTCCAGGGCAGATACTGCACGGGTTAGATTCAGGGTAAAGCTCCCTCTACACTGTCCAATCAAACACTCCCAGGGCAGGTACAGCACGGGTTAGATACAGAGTAAAGCTCCCTCTACACTGTCCCATCAAACATTTCCAGGGCAGGTACAGCACGGTTTAGATACAGAGTAAAGTTCCCCCTACACTGTTCTATGAAACACTCCCAAGGCAGGTACAGCGCGGGTTAGATTCAGAGTAAAGCTCCCTCTACACTGTCCCAACAAACACTCCCAGGTCAGATACTGCACGGGTTAGATTCAGATTAAAGCTCCCTCTACACTGTCCCATCAAACACTCCCAGGGCAGGTACAGCAAGGATTAGATACAGAGTAAAGCTCCCTCTGCACTGTCCCATCAAACACTCCCAGGGCAGGTACAGGGGGTTAGATTCAGAGTAAAGCTCCCTCTACACTGTCCCATCAAACACTCCCAGGGCAGGTACAGCACGGGCTAGATACAGAGTAAAACTCCCTCTACACTGTCCCATCCAACACTCCCAGGGCAGATACAGCACGGGTTAGATTCAGAGTAAAGCACCCTCTACACTGTCCAATCAAACACTCCCAGGGCAGATACAGCACGGGTTAAATTCAGAGTAAAGCTTCATCTACACTGTCCAATCAAACATCCCCAGGGCACGTACAGCACGGGTTAGGTACAGAGAAAAACACCCTCTACACTGTCCCATCAATCACTCCCAGGGCAGGTACCGCAAGGATTAGATACACAGTAAATCTCCCTCTACACTGTCCCATCAAACTCTCCCAGGGAAAGTACAGCACGGGTTAGATACAGAGTAAAGCTCCCTCTACACTGCCACATCAAACACTCCCGGGGCAGGTACAGCACGGGTTAGATACAGAGTAAAGCTCCCTCTACACTGTCCCATCAAACACTCCCAGGGCAGGTGCAGCACGGGTTAGATACAGAGTAAAGCTCCCTCTACATATCTCATCAAACACTCCCAGGGGAGGTACAGCACAGGTTATATACAGAGTAAAGCTCCCTCTACACTGTCCTATCGAACACTCCCAGGGCAGGTAGAAAACGGATTAGATACAGAGTAAAGTTCCCTCTATACTGTCCTGTCAAACACTCCCAGGGCAGGTGGAGCACGGGTTAGATACAGAGTAAAGTTCCCCCTACACTGTCCCATCAAACACTCCCAGGGCAGGTACAGCACGGGTTAGATACAGAGTAAAGTTCCCCCTACACTGTCCCATCAAACACTCCCAGGGCAGGGACAGCACGGGTTAGATACAGAGTAAAGCTCCCTCTACATGTCTCATCAAACACTCCCAGGGCAGGTACAGCACGGGTTAGATACAGAGTAAAGCTACCTCTACATATCTCATCAAACACTCCCAGGGCAGATACAGCACAGGTTATATACAGAGTAAAGCTCCCTCTACACTGTCCCATCAAACACTCCCAGGGCAGGGACAGCACGTGTTAGATACAGAGTAAAGCTCCCTCTCCACTGTCCCATCAAACACTCCCAGGGCAGATACAGCACAGGTTATATACAGAGTAAAGCTCCCTCTACACTGTTCTATGAAACACTCCCAAGGCAGGTGCAGCGCGGGTTAGATTCAGAGTAAAGCTCCCTCTACACTGTCCCAACAAACACTCCCAGGGCAGGTACAGCAAGGATTAGATACAGAGTAAAGCTCCCTCTGCACTGTCCCATCAAACACTCCCAGGGCAGGTACAGGGGGTTAGATACAGAGTAAATCTCCCTCTACACTGTCCCATCAAACACTCCCAGGGCAGGTACAGCACGGGTTAGATACAGAGTAAAGTTCCCCCTACACTGTCCCATCAAACACTCCCGGGGCAGGGACAGCACGGGTTAGATACAGAGTAAAGCTCCCTCTACATGTCTCATCAAACACTCCCAGGTCAGATACTGCACGGGTTAGATTCAGATTAAAGCTCCCTCTACACTGTCCCATCAAACACTCCCAGGGCAGGTACAGCACGGGTTAGATACAGAGTAAAGCTCCCTCTACACTGTCCCATCAAACACTCCCAGGGCAGGTACAGCACGGGTTAGATACAGAGTAAAGCTCCCTCTACACTGTCCCATCAAACACTCCCAGGGCAGGTACAGGGGATTAGATACAGAGTAAAGCTCCCTCTACACTGTCCCATCAAACACACCCAGGGCAGGTACAGCACGGGTTGGATTCAAATCAAATCAAAATCAAATCAAATCAAATCAACTTTTATTGTCATTGTTAGTGCACAAGTGTAATACAACGAAATGTAGGCTTGCGGCTCCCGAGAGTGCACATTTAGATTAAGACATTTAAACATTCAACATTCATTTGGCTTGTAATACATTAACATAAACATAACCATAATAAAGTGCATTGGCAGATGTGCAGGCTTTAGAGTTTATTTGTGGAGTTCAGTAGGATGACAGCCCTGGGAAAGAAGCGGTTCCTAAATCTGGTCGTACGGGTGCGAATGCATCTGTAGCGTCTTCCAGATGGCAGGAGGGCGAACAGACTGTGGCTGGGGTGGGTAGGGTCTTTGATGATGGACCGTGACCTCCGTAGACAGCGTTTCTGGTATATGTGCTCTATGGTCAGTAGCCGGGTGCCGGTAATGCGTTGGGCAGTTTTGACTACCCGCTGCAGAGCTTTCCGGTCATAGTAGCTACAGCTGCCATACCATACTGTGATACAGTTCATCAGGATGCTCTCTATTGTGCAGCGGTAAAAGTTAGAGAGGATCAGGGGTGACAGGTTACATCCCTTCAGCCTCCTTAGGAAATATAGGCGCTGCTGGGCCTTCTTCACCAGAGAGGAGGTATTGAGGGACCAGGAGAGGTCTTCCGTGATGTGGACTCCGAGGAACTTAAAGCTGTCCACCCTTTTCAACACAGCCCCATTGATGAGGATGGGGGTGTGACTTCCGCCTTTAGACTTCAGAGTAAACCTCCCTCTACACTGTCCCATCAAACACTCCCAGGTCAGGTACAGCACGGGTTAGATACAGAGTAAAGCTCCCTCTACACTGTCCCATCAAACACTCCCAGGGCAGGTACAGCACAGGTTAGATACAGAGTAAAGCTCCCTCTACATTGTCCCATCAAACACTCCCAGGGTAGGTACAGCACGGGATAGGTACAGAGTATGGCTCCCTCTACACTGTCCCATCAAACACTCCCAGGGCAGGTACAGCACGGGTTAGATACAGAGTAAAGTTCCCTCTACACTGTCCCAACTAACACTCCCAGGGCAGGGACAGCACAGGTTAGATACAGAGTGAAGCTTCCTCTACACTGTCCCATCAAACACTCCCAAAGCAGGTGCAGCATGGGTTGATACAAAGTAAAGCTCCATCTACACTGTCCCATCAAACACTCCCAGGGCAGGTAGAGCACGGGTTAGATACAGATTAAATCTCCCTCTACACTGTCCCATCAAACACTCCCAAAGCAGGTACAGCATGGGTTAGATACAAAGTAAAGCTCCCTCTACACTGTCCCATCAAACACTCCCAGGGCATGTACAGCACAGGTTAGATACAGAGTAAAGTTCCCTCTACACTGTCCCATCAAACAGTCCCAGGGCATGTACAGCACAGGTTATATACAGAGTAAAGCTCCCTCTACACTGTCCCATCAAACACTCCCAGGACAGATACAGCGCGGGTTAGATACACTGTAAAGCTCCCTCTACACTGTCCCATCAAACACTTCCAGGGCAGGTACAGCACGGGTTAGATACAGAGCAAAGTTCCCTCTACACTGTCCCATCAAACACTCCTAGGCAGGGATAGCACGGGTTAGATACAGAGTAAAGTTCCCCCTACACTGTCCCATCAAACACTCCTAGGCAGGGACAGCACGGGTTAGATACAGAGTAAAGTTCCCCCTACACTGTCCCATCAAACACTCCCAGGTCAGGTACAGCACGGGTTTAGATTCAGAGTAAAGCTCCCTCTACACTGTCCCATCAAAAACTCCCAGGACAGGTACAGCGTGGGTTAGATACAGAGTAAATCTCCCTCTACACTGTCCCATCAAACACTCCCAGGTCAGGTACAGCACAGGTTAGATACAGAGTAAAGTTCCCTCTACACTGTCCCATCAAACAGTCCCAGGGCATGTACAGCACAGGTTATATACAGAGTAAAGCTCCCTCTACACTGTCCCATCAAACACTCCCAGGCCAGATACAGCGCGGGTTAGATACACTGTAAAGCTCCCTCTACACTGTCCCATCAAACACTCCCAGGGCAGGTACAGCACGGGTTAGATACAGAGCAAAGTTCCCTCTACACTGTCCCATCAAACACTCCTAGGCAGGGATAGCACGGGTTAGATACAGAGTAAAGTTCCCCCTACACTGTCCCATCAAACACTCCTAGGCAGGGACAGCACGGGTTAGATACAGAGTAAAGTTCCCCCTACACTGTCCCATCAAACACTCCCAGGTCAGGTACAGCACGGGTTTAGATTCAGAGTAAAGCTCCCTCTACACTGTCCCATCAAAAACTCCCAGGACAGGTACAGCGTGGGTTAGATACAGAGTAAATCTCCCTCTACACTGTCCCATCAAACACTCCCAGGTCAGGTACAGCACCTGTTAGATACAGAATAATGCTCTCTCTACACTGTCCCATCAAACACTCCCAGGGCACGTACAGCACGGGTTAGAAACAGAGTAAAGCTCCCTCTACACTGTCCCATCAAACACTCCCAGGGCACGTACAGCACGGGATAGATTCAGAGTAAAGCTCCTTCTACACTGTCCCATCAAACACTCCCAGGGCAGGTACAGCACGGGTTAGATACAGAGTAAAGTTCCCTCTACACTGTCCTATCAAACACTCCCAGGGCAGGTAGAGCACGGGTTAGATACAGAGTAAAGTTCCCCCTGCACTGTCCCATCAAACACTCCCAAAGCAGATACAGCATGGGTCAGATACAAAGTAAAGCTCCCTCTACACTGTCCCATCAAGCACTCCCAGGGCATGTACAGCACAGGTTATATGCAGAGTAAAGCTCCCTCTACACTGTCCCAGGGCTATGGGGAGAGAGCGGGGCAGTGGGATTTATTTGCAATTGATACAGGGCTATGGGGGGAGAGCGGGGCAGTGGGATTAGTTTGGGATTGATACAGGGCTATGGGGAGAGAGCGGGGCAGTGGGAGTAGTTTGGGATTGATCCAGGGCTATGGGGAGAGAGCGGGGCAGTGGGATTGGTTTGGGATTGATGCAGGGTTATGGGGAGAGAGAGCTGGGTCGTGGGATTAGTTTGGGATTGATACAGGGCTATGGGGAGTGAGTGCGGCAGTGGGCTTAGTTTGTGATTGATACAGGGCTATGGGGAGAGAGCAGGCAATGGGATTAGTTTTGGATTGATACAGGGCTATGGGGAGAGCGGAGCACTGGGAGTAGATTGGGATTGATACAGGGCTATGGGGAGAGAGCGGGGCAGTGGGTTTAGTTTGTGACTGTTACAGGGCTATGGGGAGAGAGCGGGGCAGTGGGCTTAGTTTGGGATTGATACAGGGCTGTGGGGGAGAGCACGGGGCGGTGAGATTAGTTTTGGATTGATACAGGGCTATGGGAAGAGAGCAGGGCAGTGGGAGTAGTTTGGGATTGGTACAGGGCTATGGGGAGAGAGCGGGGCAGTGGGATTAGTTTGGGATTGATGCAGGGCTATGGCGAGAGAGAGCTTGGCAGTGGGATTAGTTTGGGATTGATACAGGGCTGTGGGGAGAGAGTGGGGCAGTGGGATTACTTCAGGATTGATACTGGGCTATGGGGAGAGAGCGGGGCAGTGGGTTTAGTTTGGGACTGTTACAGGGCTACGGGTAGAGAGCGAGGCAGTGGGATTAGTTTGGGATTGATACAGGGCCATGGGGAGAAAGCGGTGCAGTGGGATTAGTTCGGAATTGATACAGGGCTATGGGGAGAGAGCGGGGCAGTGGGATTAGTTCGGAATTGATACAGGGCTATGGGGTGAGAGCGGGGCAGTGGGATTAGTTTGAGATTGATACAGGGCTATGGGGAGAGAGCGGGGCAGTGGGATTAGTTTGGGATTGATACAGGGCTGTGGGGAGAGAGCGGGGCAGTGGGATTAGTTTGGGATTGATGCAGGGCTATGGGGAGAGAGAGCTGGGTCGTGGGATTATTTTGGGATTGATACAGGGCTATGGGGAGCGAGCGGGGCATTGGGATTAGTTTGGGACTGTTACAGGGCTATGGGGAGAGAGCGCGGCAGTGGGCTTCGTTTGGGATTGATACAAGGCTATGGCAAGAGAGCGGGGCAGTGGGATTACTTTGGTATTGATACAGGGCTATGGGGAGAGCACGGGGCGGTGAGTAGTTTGGGATTGATACAGGGCTGTGAGGAGAGAGCAGGGCAGTGGGAGTAGTTTGGGAATGGTACAGGGCTATGGGGAGAGAGTGGGGCAGTGGGATTAGTTCGGGATTCATACAGGGCTATGGGGAGAGAGTGGGGCAGTGGGATTAGTTCGGGATTCATACAGGGCTATGGGGAGAGCGCAAGGCAGTGAGATTAGTTTGGGATTCATACAGGGCTTTGGGGAGAGAGCGTAGCAGTGGGATTAGTTTGGGATTGAAGCAGGGCTATGGGAAGAGAGCAGGGCAGTGGGGTTAGTTTGGAATTGATACAGCGCTGTGGGGATAGAGCGGGCCGGTGGGATTAGTTTGGGATTGATACAGGGCTATGGGAAGAGAGCAGGGCAGTGGGATTAGTTTTAGGTTGATACAGTGCTATGGGGAGAGAGCGGAGCAGCGGGATTAGTTCGGGATTGATGCAGGGCTATGGGGAGAAAGAGCTGGGCAGTGGGATTAGTTTGGGATTGATACAGGGCTATGATGATAGAGCGGGGCAGTGGGATTAGTTTGGGATTGATACAGGGCTGTGGGGAGAGAGCGGGGCAGTGGGATTAGTTATTGATTGATGCAGGGCTATGGGGAGAGAGCGGGGAAGTGGGATTAGTTTGGGATTGATACATGGCTATTGGGAGAGAGCGGGGCAGTGGGATTAGTTTTGAATTGATACAGGGCTATGGGGAGTAGCGGGCCAGTGGGATTAGTTTGGGATTGATACAGGGCTATGGGGAGAGCGGGGCAGTGTGATTAGTTTGGGATTGATACAGGGCTATGGGGAGAGAGCGGGGCAGTGGGATTAGTTTGGGATTGATACAGGGCTATGGGGAGAGAGCGGGGCAGTGGGAGTAGTTTGGGATTGATACAGGGCTATGGGGAGAGAGCGGGGCAGTGGGATTAGCTTGGGATTGATACAGGGCTATGGGGAGAGAGTGGGATCGTGGGATTCGTTTTGGATTCACACAGGGCTATGGGGAGAGAGCGGGGCAGTGGGATTAGTTTGGGATTGACGCAGGGCTATGGGGAGAGCGCGGGGCAGTGAGATTAGTTTGGGATTCATACTGGGCTTTGGGGAGAGAGCGTGGCAGTGGGATTAGTTTGGGATTGAAGCAGGGCTATGGGAAGAGAGCAGGGCAGTGGGGTTAGTTTGGAATTGATACAGCGCTGTGGGGATAGAGCGGGCCGGTGGGATTAGTTTGGGATTGATACAGGGCTATGGGGAGGGAGCGGTGCAGTGGGATTAGTTTTAGGTTGATACAGTGCTATGGGGAGAGAGCGGAGCAGCGGGATTAGTTCGGGATTGATACAGGGCTATGATGATAGAGCGGGGCAGTGGGATTAGTTTGGGATTGATACAGGGCTATGGGGAGAGAGCGGGGCAGTGGGATTAGTTTGGGATTTATGCAGGGCTATGGGGAGAGAGCGGGGCAGTGGGATTAGTTTGGGATTGATACAGGGCTATGGGGAGACAGCGGGGCAGTGGGATTAGTTTGGGATTGATACAGGGCTATGGGGAGAGCGGGGCAGTGGGATTAGTTTTCAATTAATACATGTTAAGTCTGTGTGTCCCAGTTATGCTTATTATAAATCACTGGACACAGACCACAAGAATAACTTTAACAGGTCTTTACTATTCGGAGGTCAGGGCTGAACTGCCCAGCAAATCCCTATACAACACTTATATACCGGTGTGGTCACCACCGGTATTACAGTATACAGCAGCCAAGAGAAAGTAGTACATCTCTTAAGGTGGAACAGGTTACATCCACCACAATCCTCCCTTTTTAGCTTAACAGTTATGTCCCCATTTAACATAACATAATAACATATATATATATACAACTTCATGCAAAACAGTTCAAAGATTCAGTCTCTGAGGAGGCCTCCTGATTCGAGTTGGATAACGCCTTTCAGGGGTCTCTGATTCTCGTTGCTGGGTGACTCGTCTAGTTGGTCTCTTATGGATTGGACATCATCATCAGGTACATTCACCTCTGAGGTAGATGCTTCAGGTTCACTAACTTCTTCCACGGTTGTCTCTGCCGTAACCATGGGTTCGACCCTTGTTCTCGATTGTACCAGTTGGTCAGCATGACGCCGTATTACATTTTCACCAATATCTACCGTGTACATCAGGGGTCCTTGTCTGGCCCGAATTGTTCCCGATTGCCATTTCTCGTTTTTCTTTGCCCTTGTGGACCACCTTTACCTCTATCTTCCCGATGGGGTATACTCTTTGCCCCGTGTATGTTTTCAATACAATCTCCGTATCCCGTAGGGGAATATGTGGGAATAACCTTTTATAATCTTGCTTATTCATGACCGTCAATGCCAATCCAGTGTCCAATTCCATCTTCACTTGGACTCCTGCTATCTGAAGTGTGACCCAGATTGTTTGGAGGTCTGCTTCATTACCAACATTGTGTACTCTTAGACTACCCAGTTCATTACTGCTGGAGTCTGAATCTGACTTCTGTTCGTTCGAACTGTTCTCTGTCACCTTGTGTACCTTTCTGTACTTTTCCTGCGATGACTTTTTGTTGCTGGTCTTCTTTCCTGACCGGCATACTTTAGCTACGTGACCCAGCCTGCCACATTTTCTGCATTCCTGATTTTTGAACCAGCACTGGTTCTGATCGTGCGTTGTCTTTCCACAACGATAACATCTTACTGTACCCAAGACCATTTGATTGGTGCTGAGTTCCGGTGACCGTAGCTGCATTTCCGCAGTGCCTCTCGCTGTGGCTTCGTGCGATGCTGCAATAGTGACAGCTTTATCAAGCATAAGATCATTCTCCTCAAGCAGTCGCTTTTGTGTTCCTTCTTTTAACAATCCACACACAAATTTATCTCTCAGCGCATCTGCTAGTCCTGTTCCAAACTGACAGTACTTTGATAGCTTACGCAGTTCAATTAAAAATTCAGCGTTGCTTTCGTCTTTCAGCTGCGTTCTTCTGTAAAATTTAAATCGTTCCGCTATCATCAGCGGTGTGGGGTTTAAATGATTTTTCAGGACAGTAACAATATTCGCGAAAGTCTGATCCGCCGGTTTATCTGGTGATAGAAGGTGCTTCAATAGCCCGTATGTCTTCGCACCCATTGAGCTTAATAAGGTTAGTGCTTTCTCATCATCTGGTACCTTATTTGCTTTACAATAAACTTCCATGCGTTCTACATACGTGGTCCAATCTTCGATATCGCTATCAAAGGTATTAATGTTCCCATGTTTAGGCATCCTTGCAAGTTTTAAAATTTTTCTTTTTCTCAAAATGGCGGCTTCCCGCGCTTGTCTTCTTTCCCCGCCTACTAAAATGGCGGCTTCCCGCGCTTGGCGGTCTTTCCCGTGCTCGTCTTCTTCCCCCGCCGACTACAATGGCGGATTCCCGCGTTTGCCTTCTTCCCCCCACTGGCTGCAATGGCGATTGCCGTGCTGCTGCCGTCCTCGCCTCCCCAGCGGTTCTCAATTCCCCGACGCTGCTTTTACTCCCCCGCGGTTCCCGTGGGCATTCACGCTTCCCCTGCTGTTGCGCCTCTCAGCCCCGCATGCAGCCCGGTCCTTTACACCAGCTGCGTTTGAGTTCTCCGCGGCTCTCGTGCCTTAAGCTGCCCCAGTCGCTGCGCCTCTCAGCCTCGATTGCAGCCAGGCCCTTTTCACCGGCCGTGGTCGAGTTCTCCGCCTTTTTTCCTCCGTTTTCCCTCCCCTACTCCACAGTCAATGCGGCCGACTTTCTGCTCGTGTCGCTGATCGGCTTACCCACCACCGTGGTAGAAGGGATGATCACTGCCTGTCGCTGATGGAGGGCTTCGTGGTCAGAATTTTTCTTTTTAACCCGAGTTCTCGATGCCTCCCGTGCGATGGTGCTCAGCAGGATGTTGAGGGCGGATGCCTCTTCTCGACGCCCGTTCTGAGGACGAAGCTGCCTTGGATGTAAAACTGCCGCAGGGTAAGATCGGACTCGTCGCCACTGTTAAGTCTGTGTGTCCCAGTTATGCTTATTATAAATCACTGGACACAGACCACAAGAATAACTTTAACAGGTCTTTACTATTTGGAGGTCAGGGCTGAACTGCCCAGCAAATCCCTACACAACACTTATATACCGGTGCGGTCACCACCGGTATTACAGTACACAGCAGCCAAGAGAAAGTAGTACATCTCTTAAGGTAGTTCTCTTAAGGTGGAACAGGTTACATACACCACAATACAGGGCTATGAGGAGAGAGCGGGGCAGTGGGATTAGTTTGGGATTGATACAGGGCTATGGGGAGAGAGCGGGGCAGTGGGATCAGTTTGGGATTTATCCAGGGCTATGGGTAGAGGGCGGGGCAGTGGGATTAGTTTGGGATTGATGCAGGGCTATGGGGAGAGAGCGGGGCAGTGGGATTAGTTTGGGATTGATACAGGGCTATGAGGAGAGAGCGGGGCAGTGGGATTAGTTTGGGATTTATCCAGGGCTATGGGTAGAGGGCGGGGCAGTGGGATTAGTTTGGGATTGATGCAGGGCTATGGGGAGAGAGCGGGGCAGTGGGATTAGTTTGGGATTGATACAGGGCTATGGGGAGAGAGCGGGGCAGTGGGATTAGTTTGGGATTGATACAGGGCTATGAGGAGAGCGCGGGGCGGTGGGATTAGTTTGGGATTGATGCAGGGCTATGGGGAGAGAGCGGGGCAGTGGGATTAGTTTGGGATTGATGCAGGGCTATGGGGAGAGAGCGGGGCAGTGGGATTAGTTTGGGATTGATGCAGGGCTATGGGGAGAGAGCGGGGCAGTGGGATTAGTTTGGGATTGATGCAGGGCTATGGGGAGAGAGCGGGGCAGTGGGATTAGTTTGGGATTGATACAGGGCTATGGGGAGAGAGCGGGGCAGTGGGATTAGTTTGGGATTGATACAGGGCTATGAGGAGAGCGCGGGGCGGTGGGATTAGTTTGGGATTGATGCAGGGCTATGGGGAGAGAGCGGGGCAGTGGGATTAGTTTGGGATTTATGCAGGGCTATGGGGAGAGAGCGGGGCAGTGGGATTAGTTTGGGATTGATGCAGGGCTATGAGGAGAGAGCGGGGCAGTGGGATTAGTTTGGGATTGATACAGGGCTATGAGGAGAGAGCGGGGCAGTGGGATTAGTTTGGGATTGATGCAGGGCTATGGGGAGAGAGCGGGGCAGTGGGATTAGTTTGGGATTGATACAGGGCTATGGGGACAGAGCGGGGCAGTGGGATTAGTTTGGGATTGATACAGGGCTATGAGGAGAGCGCGGGGCGGTGGGATTAGTTTGGGATTGATACAGGGCTATGAGGAGAGAGTGGGGCAGTGGGATTAGTTTGGGATTGATGCTGGGCTATGGGGAGAGAGCGGGGCAGTGGGATTAGTTTGGGATTGATGCAGGGCTATGGGGAGAGAGCGGGGCTGTGGGATTAGTTTGGGATTGATACAGGGCTATGAGGAGAGAGTGGGGCAGTGGGATTAGTTTGGGATTGATACAGGGCTATGGGGAAAGAGCGGGGCAGTGGGATTAGTTTGGGATTGATACAGGGCTATGAGGAGAGAGTGGGGCAGTGGGATTAGTTTGGGATTGATGCAGGGCTATGGGGAGAGAGCGGGGCAGTGGGATTAGTTTGGGATTGATACAGGGCTATGGGGAGAGAGCGGGGCAGTGGGATTAGTTTGGGATTGATGCAGGGCTATGAGGAGAGAGCGGGGCAGTGGGATTAGTTTGGGATTTATCCAGGGCTATGGGGAGAGAGCGGGGCAGTGGGATTAGTTTGGGATTGATGCAGGGCTATGGGGAGAGAGCGGGGCAGTGGGATTAGTTTGGGATTGATACAGGGCTATGGGGAGAGAGCGGGGCAGTGGGATTAGTTTGGGATTGATACAGGGCTATGGGGAGAGAGCGGGGCAGTGGGATTAGTTTGGGATTGATACAGGGCTATGGGGAGAGAGCGGGGCAGTGGGATTAGTTTGGGATTGATACAGCAAGGAGCCAGCGCAGACGCGATGGGTCGAATGGATTCCTTCTGTGCTGTGACTTTTCCATGCTAGTAATACAGTGATTTAACACACCGGCCATGTTCCTTTCGGGGCTGGGCTCAGCTACGGCCCAGACTGACCGGATGGAAGTCTAATTTCTACGGTGGATCTGTAACATCGCCCCACCTGAGCTCATCTACTACTGAAACCCTCATCCATGCCTTTGTTACCTCTGGACTCAACTATTCCAACACACTCCTGGCCGCCTCGCTTCTTCCACCCTGCATAAACTTCAGCTCATCTAAAACTCTGCTGCCAGTCTTCTAACTCTCACCAAGTCCCGTTCACCCATCACCCCTGTGCTCGCTGACCTACAATGGCTCCCAGACCAGCAACGCCTCGATTTTAAAATTCTCATCATTGTTTTCACATCCCTTCATGGCCTCGCCCCTCCCTATCTGTAATCTCCTCCATCCCCACGATCCTCCGAGATATCTGCGCTCCTCCAATTCTGGCCACTTGAGCATTCCTGATTTTTATCGCTACCCAATCAGCGGCCGTGCCTTCAGCTGCCATAAGCTCTGGAATTCCCTCCCTAAAGCTCTCCACCCCTCTCTTCCTTTAAGACGCTCCTTAAAACCTTCCTCTTTGGCCGAGCGTTTGATCACCTGACCTAGTATCTCTTTATGTGAGTCGCTGTCAGAATGTTATCTGATTACGCTCCTGTGAAGCACCTTGGGACGTTTTGCTACTTTAAAGGCGCTAGATAAATGCAGGTTGTGTTTGGGACTGAGGACTATTGGTGGGGTAGAGCAGAGGGAGCTGGAGTGCTTGGCGCTCGATGTAAAGCTGTTCAGTGCTTTGCTTTGATTTTTACAGTCTCTGAGTGGAGCTAATCCCTGCCTTTCGTTGTTTAGGTGGGAACGGAATGGGATCCCAAGGAGCGGCTGTTCCGTAACTTTGGCGGTTTGATCTCGCCCTTTGACGAGCCCATCGCCATGCAGAGATGGACCAAAGGCGCTAACATGACCGCCACGGTAGTGTGGATCGATCCCGCTTACATCATTGCAACGTCCTACGACATCACGGTGGATTCAGAGGCCGAATACACGCAGTACAAGCCCCCGTTAAACCGCCCGCTGCGGCCTGGGAGCTGGACCGTGCGGGTGCTGCACCTGTGGGTCCCGCTGGCTGAAACCAAGTTCCTGGTGGTCCCTCTGGCCTTCAGTGGGAAGCGGCCGCTCAGAAAAGGTGCGTTAAATCCTGCACGACATTGAGGCCACAATCTGTCTGCCAGTCCCGCACTCGCCCCTGAGGGGCAGTACTGAGCACAGGCTGGGCTGCACTGGCCCACTCACTTTGGATATTTCGACGTATCTCACAAATGTGAAGAGACTGGAGAAACTGGGGTTGTTCTCCTTGGATCAGAAAAGGTTATGGGAAGATTTAATAGAGGTGTTCAAAATGATGAAGGGTTTTGATAGAGTAAATAAGGAGAAACTGTTTCCACTGGCAGAAGGTTCGGTAACCAGAGGTCACAGATTTAAGATCATTGGCAAAAGTTGCAGAGGGGAGATGAGGTGAAGTATTTTTACACCGCGAGTTGCTGTGATGTGGAATGCGCTGCCTGAAGGGGTGGTGGAAGCAGATTCAATCGTAACTTTCAAAAGGGAATTCAAAGAGCCAGCCCAGGCACGATGGACCGAATGGCCGCCTTCTGTGCTGTGTGATTCACTCACAAATAAACGCGGCTCTGTGTTTAAATGGGTTCGTAGTGCGTCTCACTATTTGTGATCTCACTCCCGATGTCTCCCTGGCTGTCATAAGGCTGTGAATGGGATAGGTGGAGGCTGTGAGCTGTTCTCCCGGCTGTGCTGTACATTGGGAAGGCTGTGAATTACTGGGTCCCAACTGACTGACAGCATAAATAAGGCAGGAGCTCTCCCTCCCCCATACTCTGGAAGGCTCGGTGTGTCCAGTGTTGTACTGAGCCACCCAGATCAGGAGTGCCCCAGGCTAGTCCCTGGTCTGTGAGGAGGGTTGTCGGGATTACACCCTGACCTAGTGAGATGGGAAATCATCAAAGCAATCCCACTCCTGATCCCTGTACTGGGAGTAACTGGCGCAAACTGCTTGAGCCTGGCAAGTGTAGGATCAGACTGCGAGTCCCCCACAGTGGAATGGTTATGGTGCAGCCACTCCTCGGGATCCCATTCCATTCCCACATGAAAAAAAAAGAATTTTTATTTATATAGCGCCGTTGGCAACCTCAGGATATCCAAAGCGCTTTACAGCCAATGAAGTACTTTTGAAGTGTAATCACTGTTGTAATGTAGGCAACACGGCAGCCAAACTGTGCACAGCAAGGTCCCACAAACAGCAATGTGTTAAATGACCAGAGAATGTTGATTGAGGAATAAATATTGGCCAGGACACCGGGGAGAACTCCCCTGCTCTTCTTCGAATAGTGCAGTGGGATCTTTTACATCCACCTGAGAGAGCAGACGGAGCCTCGGTTTAACACCTCATCCGAATGACGGCACCTCCAGACAGTGCAGCACTCCCTCAGTACTGGAGTGTTGGCCTGGATAATGGGCTCAATTACCCCAGCAAGGGTCTCTCCTGTCAGGGGAGGGAGGTGGGGGAAACCTGACATTGCTCAGTTGATTCTGGTAACTGCCATTCTCAGAGTTAATCAATAAAAACAAACCTCTTCTTCTCTCCTTTCTGTGATCCAGGACAAGACCAGTGGTTACACGCCGGCCCACCGAACAATGAATATATGGAGCAGAGCTTCCAGCGTCTGAGTGGAATTCTCAACCTCCCTCCGTCAGATGTGGCTGGGAAGGAAGCTCTCCGCAACTCTCAGCTTGTTGGCAAACAGCTGGAATCCTGGGTGTACGAGAGCGTTGGAAAGTTCTGGTCAGCTACTGACACCTGCGTGGTGGATCCATCACTGTGCCCGGCACTGCCACCCTGTCAAAAGACCGTCTGGAGTTCCCTATCTGACGACCCCAAATCTGAACTGGGACCAGTCAAAGGTGATGGGCGCCTGAGGTAGCACAGGAGGGGTGGTCGGGGGGGAGGGACGCAGGACTTATCCCAGCAGAAAGAAACCTACCTGTGGACTGGCGAGTCGGTCCAGTGCTTTGTCAAGATTGGCACTGGTAGATACAGGAGTGACTTCGATGTGTTAAAAAGACCGAACGTTTAAGAAGGAGAAGCAATTGGCTACAAATACCCCAGACCGCGAAGTCGTCCCAGTCCAATGCAGCGATCGGGGCTTCGGCGGGAGTTGGACTGAGGTGTCTGTCCTTGACACATTGGTGGCTTTGAGAGGGATGGCAAGACAGTAGGCCCTGGTGGAATGGCCATGAGCCTGGGGGCATCCCCAACATTCCCGCTTTCACATGACTGCCTCTGAAATCTTAGTTTCTCAGCACTTTTGCTGGCATCTGTTTTGTGGTGAATTTGAGCAAACCATCGCTAGGTGGAATGAAATGAAATGATTTGATAGGTGGAAAACCATCACGAGTGCCCTTAGAGGGAGAGTCCCACTAACTTCAGATGTTAAAGATTTATTAACATATGGCCCCAACTTCAGAACACTTTATAAAGAATTACCGTTTAAAAAAAATTCTGTCTTCAGTTTGTGCTCATCAACCAGAGATATGTCATTGCTGGGGAATGGAGCACGTTCCATCTTACTGCACCCCGTGTCCCCATCACACACCCCCCGGGGCACGTTCCATCTTACTGCACCCCGTGTCCCCATCACACACCCCCCGGGGCACGTTCCATCTTACTGCACCCCGTGTCCCCATCACACACCCCCCGGAGCACGTTCCATCTTACTGCACCCCGTGTCCCCATCACACACCCCCCCGGAGCACGTTCCATCTTACTGCACCCCGTGTCCCCATCACACACCCCCCGGGGCACGTTCCATCTTACTGCACCCCGTGTCCCCATCACACACCCCCCGAGGCACGTTCCATCTTACTGCACCCAGTGTCCCCATCACACACCCCCCGGGGCACGTTCCATCTTACTGCACCCCGTGTCCCCATCACACACCCCCCGAGGCACGTTCCATCTTACTGCACCCAGTGTCCCCATCACACACCCCCCGGGGCACGTTCCATCTTACTGCACCCCATGTCCCCATCACAAACCCCCCCCGGAGCACGTTCCATCTTACTGCACCCCGTGTCGCCATCACACACCCCCGGGGCACGTTCCATCTTACTGCACCCCGTGTCAGCATCACACACCCCCCGGGGCACGTTCCATCTTACTGCACCCAGTGTCCCCATCACACACCCCCGGAGCACGTTCCATCTTACTGCACCCCGTGTCCCCATCACACACCCCCCGGAGCACGTTCCATCTTACTGCACCCCGTGTCAGCATCACACACCCCCCGGGGCACGTTCCATCTTACTGCGCCCAGTGGCCCCATCACACACCCCCGGAGCACGTTCCATCTTACTGCACCCCGTGTCCCCATCACACACCCCCCGGGGCACGTTCCATCTTACTGCACCCCGTGTCCCCATCACACACCCCCCCGGGGCACGTTCCATCTTACTGCACCCAGTGGCCCCATCACACACCCCCCGGAGCACGTTCCATCTTACTGCACCCCGTGTCCCCATCACACACCCCCCGGGGCACGTTCCATCTTACTGCACCCAGTGTCCCCATCACACACCCCCCGGGGCACGTTCCATCTTACTGCACCCCGTGTCCCCATCACACCCCCCCGGAGCACGTTCCATCTTACTGCACCCCGTGTCCCCATCACACACCCCCCGGGGCACGTTCCATCTTACTGCACCCCGTGTCCCCATCACACACCCCCCGGGGCACGTTCCATCTTACTGCACCCCGTGTCCCCATCACACACCCCCCCGGAGCACGTTCCATCTTACTGCACCTCGTGTCGCCATCACACACCCCCGGGGCACGTTCCATCTTACTGCACCCCGTGTCCTCATCACACACCCCCCGGGGCACGTTCCATCTTACTGCACCCCGTGTCCCCATCACACACCCCCCGGGGCACGTTCCATCTTACTGCACCCCGTGTCCCCATCACACACCCCCCGGGGCACGTTCCATCTTACTGCACCCCGTGTCCCCATCACACCCCCCGGAGCACGTTCCATCTTACTGCACCCCGTGTCCCCATCACACACCCCCGGGGCACGTTCCATCTTACTGCACCCAGTGTCCCCATCACACACCCCCCGGGGCACGTTCCATCTTACTGCACCCCGTGTCCCCATCACACACCCCCCCGGGGCACGTTCCATCTTACTGCACCCAGTGTCCCCATCACACACCCCCCGGGGCACGTTCCATCTTACTGCACCCCGTGTCCCCATCACACCCCCCCCCCCGGGGCACGTTCCATCTTACTGCACCCCGTGTCCCCATCACACACCCCCGGGGCACGTTCCATCTTACTGCACCCCGTGTCCCCATCACACACCCCCCGGGGCACGTTCCATCTTACTGCACCCCGTGTCCCCATCACACACCCCCCGGGGCACGTTCCATCTTACTGTACCCCGTGTCCCCATCACACCCCCCGGGGCACGTTCCATCTTACTGCACCCCGTGTCCCCATCACACACCCCCCGGGGCACGTTCCATCTTACTGTACCCCGTGTCCCCATCACACACCCCCCGGGGCACGTTCCATCTTACTGCACCCCGTGTCCCCATCACACACCCCCCGGGGCACGTTCCATCTTACTGCACCCCGTGTCCCCATCACACACCCCCCGGAGCACGTTCCATCTTACTGCACCCCGTGTCCCCATCACACACCCCCCGGGGCACGTTCCATCTTACTGCACCCCGTGTCCCCATCACACACCCCCCGGGGCACGTTCCATCTTACTGCACCCCGTGTCCCCATCACACACCCCCGGGGCACGTTCCATCTTACTGCACCCCGTGTCCCCATCACACCCCCCCGGGGCACGTTCCATCTTACTGCACCCCGTGTCCCCATCACACACCCCCCGGGGCACGTTCCATCTTACTGCACCCCGTGTCCCCATCACACACCCCCCGGGGCACGTTCCATCTTACTGCACCCCGTGTCCCCATCACACACCCCCCGGGGCACGTTCCATCTTACTGCACCCCGTGTCCCCATCACACACCCCCCGGAGCACGTTCCATCTTACTGCACCCAGTGTCCCCATCACACACCCCCCGGAGCACGTTCCATCTTACTGCACCCCGTGTCCCCATCACACACCCCCCGGAGCACGTTCCATCTTACTGCACCCCGTGTCCCCATCACACACCCCCCGGAGCACGTTCCATCTTACTGCACCCCGTGTCCCCATCACACACCCCCGGAGCACGTTCCATCTTACTGCACCCAGTGTCCCCATCACACACCCCCCCGGGGCACGTTCCATCTTACTGCACCCCGTGTCCCCATCACACACCCCCCGGAGCACGTTCCATCTTACTGCACCCCGTGTCCCCATCACACACCCCCGGAGCACGTTCCATCTTACTGCACCCCGTGTCCCCATCACACACCCCCGGAGCACGTTCCATCTAACTGCACCCCGTGTCCCCATCACACACCCCGGGAGCACGTTCCATCTTACTGCACCCCGTGTCCCCATCACACCCCCCCGGAGCACGTTCCATCTAACTGCACCCCGTGTCCCCATCACACACCCCCCGGGGCACGTTCCATCTTACTGCACCCCGTGTCCCCATCACACACCCCCCGGAGCACGTTCCATCTTACTGCACCCCGTGTCCCCATCACACCCCCCCGGAGCACGTTCCATCTTACTGCACCCCGTGTCCCCATCACACACCCCCCGGAGCACGTTCCATCTTACTGCACCCCGTGTCCCCATCACACACCCCCCCGGAGCACGTTCCATCTTACTGCACCCAATGTCCCCATCACACACCCCCCGGAGCACGTTCCATCTTACTGCACCCCGTGTCCCCATCACACACCCCCCGGGGCACGTTCCATCTTACTGCACCCCGTGTCCCCATCACACACCCCCCGGAGCACGTTCCATCTTACTGCACCCCGTGTCCCCATCACACACCCCCCGGGGCACGTTCCATCTTACTGCACCCCGTGTCCCCATCACACACCCCCCGGAGCACGTTCCATCTTACTGCACCCCGTGTCCCCATCACACACCCCCCGGGGCACGTTCCATCTTACTGCACCCCGTGTCCCCATCACACCCCCCCGGGGCACGTTCCATCTTACTGCACCCCGTGTCCCCATCACACACCCCGGGGCACGTTCCATCTTACTGCACCCCGTGTCCCCATCACACACCCCCCGGGGCACGTTCCATCTTACTGCACCCCGTGTCCCCATCACACACCCCCCGGGGCACGTTCCATCTTACTGCACCCCGTGTCCCCATCACACACCCCCCGGGGCACGTTCCATCTTACTGCACCCCATGTCCCCATCACACACCCCCCGGGGCACGTTCCATCTTACTGCACCCCGTGTCCCCATCACACACCCCCCGGAGCACGTTCCATCTTACTGCACCCAGTGTCCCCATCACACACCCCCCGGAGCACGTTCCATCTTACTGCACCCCGTGTCCCCATCACACACCCCCGGAGCACGTTCCATCTTACTGCACCCCGTGTCCCCATCACACACCCCCCGGGGCACGTTCCATCTTACTGCACCCCGTGTCCCCATCACACCCCCCCGGAGCACGTTCCATCTTACTGCACCCCGTGTCCCCATCACACACCCCCCGGGGCACGTTCCATCTTACTGCACCCCGTGTCCCCATCACACACCCCCCGGAGCACGTTCCATCTTACTGCACCCAGTGTCCCCATCACACACCCCCCGGGGCACGTTCCATCTTACTGCACCCCGTGTCCCCATCACACACCCCCCGGGGCACGTTCCATCTTACTGCACCCCGTGTCCCCATCACACACCCCCCCGGAGCACGTTCCATCTTACTGCACCCCGTGTCCCCATCACACCCCCCGGAGCACGTTCCATCTTACTGCACCCAGTGTCCCCATCACACACCCCCCGGAGCACGTTCCATCTAACTGCACCCCGTGTCCCCATCACACACCCCCCGGGGCACGTTCCATCTTACTGCACCCCGTGTCCCCATCACACCCCCCCGGAGCACGTTCCATCTTACTGCACCCCGTGTCCCCATCACACACCCCCCGGGGCACGTTCCATCTTACTGCACCCCGTGTCCCCATCACACACCCCCCGGGGCACGTTCCATCTTACTGCACCCCGTGTCCCCATCACACACCCCTGGAGCACGTTCCATCTTACTGCACCCCGTGTCCCCATCACACACCCCCGGAGCACGTTCCATCTTACTGCACCCCGTGTCCCCATCACACCCCCCCCCGGGGCACGTTCCATCTTACTGCACCCCGTGTCCCCATCACACACCCTCCGGGGCACGTTCCATCTTACTGCACCCCGTGTCCCCATCACACACCCCCCGGGGCACGTTCCATCTTACTGCACCCCGTGTCCCCATCACACACCCCCGGGGCACGTTCCATCTTACTGCACCCCGTGTCCCCATCACACACCCCCCGGAGCACGTTCCATCTTACTGCACCCCGTGTCCCCATCACACACCCCCCCGGAGCACGTTCCATCTTACTGCACCCCGTGTCCCCATCACACACCCCCCGGAGCACGTTCCATCTTACTGCACCCCGTGTCCCCATCACACACCCCCCGGGGCACGTTCCATCTTACTGCACCCCGTGTCCCCATCACACACCCCCCCGGAGCACGTTCCATCTTACTGCACCCCGTGTCCCCATCACACACCCCCCCGGAGCACGTTCCATCTTACTGCACCCCGTGTCCCCATCACACACCCCCCGGGGCACGTTCCATCTTACTGCACCCAGTGTCCCCATCACACACCCCCCGGAGCACGTTCCATCTTACTGCACCCCGTGTCCCCATCACACACCCCCCGGGGCACGTTCCATCTTACTGCACCCCGTGTCCCCATCACACACCCCCCGGGGCACGTTCCATCTTACTGCACCCCGTGTCCCCATCACACACCCCCCGGGGCACGTTCCATCTTACTGCACCCCGTGTCCCCATCACACACCCCCCGGGGCACGTTCCATCTTACTGCACCCCGTGTCCCCATCACACACCCCCCGGGGCACGTTCCATCTTACTGCACCCCGTGTCCCCATCACACACCCCCCGGAGCACGTTCCATCTTACTGCACCCCGTGTCCCCATCACACACCCCCCGGGGCACGTTCCATCTTACTGCACCCCGTGTCCCCATCACACACCCCCCGGGGCACGTTCCATCTTACTGCACCCCGTCTCCCCATCACACCCCCCCGGGGCACGTTCCATCTTACTGCACCCCGTGTCCCCATCACACACCCCCCGGAGCACGTTCCATCTTACTGCACCCAGTGTCCCCATCACACACCCCCGGGGCACGTTCCATCTTACTGCACCCCGTGTCCCCATCACACACCCCCCGGGGCACGTTCCATCTTACTGCACCCCGTGTCCCCATCACACACCCCCCGGAGCACGTTCCATCTTACTGCACCCCGTGTCCCCATCACACACCCCCGGAGCACGTTCCATCTTCCTGCACCTCGTGTCAGCATCACACACCCCCCGGAGCACGTTCCATCTTACTGCACCCCGTGTCCCCATCACACCCCCCCCGGGGCACGTTCCATCTTACTGCACCCCGTGTCCCCATCACACACCCCCCGGGGCACGTTCCATCTTACTGCACCCCGTGTCCCCATCACACCCCCCCGGGGCACGTTCCATCTTACTGCACCCCGTGTCCCCATCACACCCCCCCCGGGGCACGTTCCATCTTACTGCACCCCGTGTCCCCATCACACACCCCCCGGGGCACGTTCCATCTTACTGCACCCCGTGTCCCCATCACACACCCCCCGGGGCACGTTCCATCTTACTGCACCCCGTGTCCCCATCACACACCCCCGGGGCACGTTCCATCTTACTGCACCCCGTGTCCCCATCACACCCCCCCCGGGGCACGTTCCATCTTACTGCACCCCGTGTCCCCATCACACACCCCCCGGGGCACGTTCCATCTTACTGCACCCCGTGTCCCCATCACACACCCCCCGGGGCACGTTCCATCTTACTGCACCCCGTGTCCCCATCACACACCCCCCGGAGCACGTTCCATCTTACTGCACCCCGTGTCCCCATCACACACCCCCGGAGCACGTTCCATCTTACTGCACCCCGTGTCCCCATCACACACCCCCCGGAGCACGTTCCATCTTACTGCACCCCGTGTCCCCATCACACACCCCCCGGAGCACGTTCCATCTTACTGCACCCCGTGTCCCCATCACACACCCCCCGGGGCACGTTCCATCTTACTGCACCCCGTGTCCCCATCACACACCCCCGGAGCACGTTCCATCTTACTGCACCCCGTGTCCCCATCACACACCCCCCGGAGCACGTTCCATCTTACTGCACCCCGTGTCCCCATCACACACCCCCCGGAGCACGTTCCATCTTACTGCACCCCGTGTCCCCATCACACACCCCGGGGCACGTTCCATCTTACTGCACCCCGTGTCCCCATCACACACCCCCCGGGGCACGTTCCATCTTACTGCACCCCGTGTCCCCAACACACACCCCCGGGGCACGTTCCATCTTACTGCACCCCGTGTCCCCATCACACACCCCCCGGAGCACGTTCCATCTTACTGCACCCCGTGTCCCCATCACACACCCCCCCGGAGCACGTTCCATCTTACTGCACCCCGTGTCCCCATCACACACCCCCCCGGAGCACGTTCCATCTTACTGCACCCCGTGTCCCCATCACACACCCCCCGGGGCACGTTCCATCTTACTGCACCCCGTGTCCCCATCACACACCCCCCCGGAGCACGTTCCATCTTACTGCACCCCGTGTCCCCATCACACACCCCCCGGGGCACGTTCCATCTTACTGCACCCCGTGTCCCCATCACACACCCCCCGGGGCACGTTCCATCTTACTGCACCCCGTGTCCCCATCACACACACCCCCGGAGCACGTTCCATCTTACTGCACCCCGTGTCCCCATCACACACCCCCGGGGCACGTTCCATCTTACTGCACCCCGTGTCCCCATCACACACCCCCCGGGGCACGTTCCATCTTACTGCACCCCGTGTCCCCATCACACACCCCCCGGGGCACGTTCCATCTTACTGCACCCCGTGTCCCCATCACACACCCCCCGGGGCACGTTCCATCTTACTGCACCCCGTGTCCCCATCACACACCCCCCGGGGCACGTTCCATCTTACTGCACCCCGTGTCCCCATCACACACCCCCCGGGGCACGTTCCATCTTACTGCACCCCGTGTCCCCATCACACACCCCCTGGAGCACGTTCCATCTTACTGCACCCCGTGTCCCCATCACACACCCCCGGGGCACGTTCCATCTTACTGCACCCCGTGTCCCCATCACACACCCCCCCGGAGCACGTTCCATCTTACTGCACCCCGTGTCCCCATCACACACCCCCCGGGGCACGTTCCATCTTACTGCACCCCGTGTCCCCATCACACCCCCCGGGGCACGTTCCATCTTACTGCACCCCGTGTCCCCATCACACACCCCCGGAGCACGTTCCATCTTACTGCACCCCGTGTCCCCATCACACACCCCCCGGGGCACGTTCCATCTTACTGCACCCCGTGTCTCCATCACACACCCCCCGGGGCACGTTCCATCTTACTGCACCCCGTGTCCCCATCACACCCCCCCGGGGCACGTTCCATCTTACTGCACCCCGTGTCCCCATCACACACCCCCCGGAGCACGTTCCATCTTACTGCACCCCGTGTCCCCATCACACACCCCCCGGAGCACGTTCCATCTTACTGCACCCCGTGTCCCCATCACACACCCCCCGGGGCACGTTCCATCTTACTGCACCCCGTGTCCCCATCACACACCCCCCGGAGCACGTTCCATCTTACTGCACCCCGTGTCCCCATCACACACCCCCGGAGCACGTTCCATCTTACTGCACCCCGTGTCCCCATCACACACCCCCCGGGGCACGTTCCATCTTACTGCACCCCGTGTCCCCATCACACACCCCCCGGAGCACGTTCCATCTTACTGCACCCCGTGTCCCCATCACACACCCCCGGGGCACGTTCCATCTTACTGCACCCCGTGTCCCCATCACACACCCCCCGGGGCACGTTCCATCTTACTGCACCCCGTGTCCCCATCACACACCCCCCGGAGCACGTTCCATCTTACTGCACCCCGTGTCCCCATCACACACCCCCCGGGGCACGTTCCATCTTACTGCACCCCGTGTCCCCATCACACACCCCCCGGGGCACGTTCCATCTTACTGCACCCCGTGTCCCCATCACACACCCCCCGGGGCACGTTCCATCTTACTGCACCCCGTGTCCCCATCACACACCCCCCTGGGGCACGTTCCATCTTACTGCACCCAGTGTCCCCATCACACACACCCCGGGGCACGTTCCATCTTACTGCACCCCGTGTCCCCATCACACACCCCCCGGGGCACGTTCCATCTTACTGCACCCCGTGTCCCCATCACACACCCCCGGAGCACGTTCCATCTTACTGCACCCCGTGTCCCCATCACACACCCCCCGGAGCACGTTCCATCTTACTGCACCCAGTGTCCCCATCACACACCCCCCCGGGGCACGTTCCATCTTACTGCACCCCGTGTCCCCATCACACACCCCCGGAGCACGTTCCATCTTACTGCACCCCGTGTCCCCATCACACCCCCCCGGAGCACGTTCCATCTAACTGCACCCCGTGTCCCCATCACACACCCCCGGGGCACGTTCCATCTTACTGCACCCCGTGTCCCCATCACACACCCCCCGGGGCACGTTCCATCTTACTGCACCCCGTGTCCCCATCACACCCCCCCGGGGCACGTTCCATCTTACTGCACCCCGTGTCCCCATCACACACCCCCCGGAGCACGTTCCATCTTACTGCACCCCGTGTCCCCATCACACACCCCCCGGGGCACGTTCCATCTTACTGCACCCCGTGTCCCCATCACACACCCCCCGGAGCACGTTCCATCTTACTGCACCCCGTGTCCCCATCACACACCCCCGGGGCACGTTCCATCTAACTGCACCCCGTGTCCCCATCACACACCCCCCGGAGCACGTTCCATCTTACTGCACCCCGTGTCCCCATCACACACCCCCCGGAGCACGTTCCATCTTACTGCACCCCGTGTCCCCATCACACACCCCCCGGGGCACGTTCCATCTTACTGCACCCCGTGTCCCCATCACACACCCCCGGGGCACGTTCCATCTTACTGCACCCCGTGTCCCCATCACACACCCCCGGGGCACGTTCCATCTTACTGCACCCCGTGTCCCCATCACACACCCCCCGGGGCACGTTCCATCTTACTGCACCACGTGTCCCCATCACACACCCCCCGGGGCACGTTCCATCTTACTGCACCCCGTGTCCCCATCACACCCCCCCGGGGCACGTTCCATCTTACTGCACCCCGTGTCCCCATCACACACCCCCCGGGGCACGTTCCATCTTACTGCACCCCGTGTCCCCATCACACACCCCCCGGGGCACGTTCCATCTTACTGCACCCCGTGTCCCCATCACACACCCCCCCGGAGCACGTTCCATCTTACTGCACCCCGTGTCCCCATCACACACCCCCGGGGCACGTTCCATCTTACTGCACCCCGTGTCCCCATCACACACCCCCCGGGGCACGTTCCATCTTACTGCACCCCGTGTCCCCATCACACACCCCCCGGAGCACGTTCCATCTTACTGCACCCCGTGTCTCCATCACACACCCCCCGGGGCACGTTCCATCTTACTGCACCCCGTGTCCCCAACACACACCCCCGGGGCACGTTCCATCTTACTGCACCCCGTGTCTCCATCACACACCCCCCGGGGCACGTTCCATCTTACTGCACCCCGTGTCCCCAACACACACCCCCGGGGCACGTTCCATCTTACTGCACCCAGTGTCCCCATCACACACCCCCCGGGGCACGTTCCATCTTACTGCACCCCGTGTCCCCATCACACACCCCCCGGAGCACGTTCCATCTTACTGTACCCCGTGTCCCCATCACACACCCCCCGGGGCACGTTCCATCTTACTGCACCCCGTGTCCCCATCACACACCCCCCGGGGCACGTTCCATCTTACTGCACCCCGTGTCCCCATCACACACCCCCCCGGAGCACGTTCCATCTTACTGCACCCCGTGTCCCCATCACACACCCCCCCGGGGCACGTTCCATCTTACTGCACCCCGTGTCCCCATCACACACCCCCCCGGAGCACGTTCCATCTTACTGCACCCCGTGTCCCCATCACACACCCCCGGAGCACGTTCCATCTTACTGCACCCAGTGTCCCCATCACACCCCCCCGGGGCACGTTCCATCTTACTGCACCCCGTGTCCCCATCACACACCCCCGGGGCACGTTCCATCTTACTGCACCCAGTGTCCCCATCACACACCCCCCGGGGCACGTTCCATCTGACTGCACCCCGTGTCCCCATCACACACCCCCCGGGGCACGTTCCATCTTACTGCACCCCGTGTCCCCATCACACACCCCCCGGTGCACGTTCCATCTTACTGCACCCCGTGTCCCCATCACACACCCCCCGGAGCACGTTCCATCTTACTGCACCCCGTGTCCCCATCACACACCCCCCGGGGCACGTTCCATCTTACTGCACCCCGTGTCCCCATCACACACCCCCCGGAGCACGTTCCATCTTACTGCACCCAGTGTCCCCATCACACACCCCCCGGGGCACGTTCCATCTTACTGCACCCCGTGTCCCCATCACACACCCCCCGGAGCACGTTCCATCTTACTGCACCCCGTGTCCCCATCACACACCCCCCGGGGCACGTTCCATCTTACTGCACCCCGTGTCCCCATCACACACCCCCCGGAGCACGTTCCATCTTACTGCACCCCGTGTCCCCATCACACACCCCCCGGGGCACGTTCCATCTTACTGCACCCCGTGTCCCCATCACACACCCCCCGGGGCACGTTCCATCTTACTGCACCCCGTGTCCCCATCACACACCCCCCGGGGCACGTTCCATCTTACTGCACCCCGTGTCCCCATCACACACCCCCCGGGGCACGTTCCATCTTACTGCACCCCGTGTCTCCATCACACACCCCCCGGAGCACGTTCCATCTTACTGCACCCCGTGTCCCCATCACACACCCCCCGGGGCACGTTCCATCTTACTGCACCCCGTGTCCCCATCACACACCCCCCGGAGCACGTTCCATCTTACTGCACCCCGTGTCCCCATCACACACCCCCCGGGGCAGGTACAGGGGGTTAGATAGAGAGTACAGCTCCCTCTACACTGTCCCATCAAACACTCCCAGGGCAGGTGCAGGGGGTTAGATAGAGAGTACAGCTCCCTCTACACTGTCCCCATCAAACACCCCCCGGGGCAGGTACAGCTCCCTCTACACTGTCCCATCAAACACTCCCAGGGCAGGTACAGCAAGGGTTAGATACAGAGTAAAGCTCCCTCTACACTGTCCCATCAAACATTCCCAGGGCAGGTACAGCACGGGTTAGATACAGAGTAAAGCTCCCTCTACACTGTCCCATCAAACACTCCCAGGGCGGGTACAGCATGGGTTAGATACAGAGTAAAGCTCCCTCTACACTGTCCCAGCAAACACTCCCGGGGCAGGTACAGCACGGGTTAGATACAGAGTAAAGCTCCCTCTACACTGTCCCAGCAAACACTCCCAGGGCAGGTACAGCACGGGTTAGATACAGAGTAAAGCTCCCTCTGCACTGTCCCATCAGACACTCCCAGGACAGGTACAGCGCGGGTTAGATACAGAGTAAAGCTCCCTGTACACTGTCCCATCAAACACTCCCAGGGCAGGTACAGCACACGTTAGATACAGAGTAAAGCTCCCTCTACACTGTCCCATCAAACACTCCCAGGGCAGGTACAGCACGGGTTAGATACAGAGTAAAGCTCCCTCTACACTGTCCCATCAAACACTCCCAGGGCAGGTACAGCACGGGTTAGATACAGAGTAAAGCTCCCTCTACACTGTCCCAACAAAATTAATTCAGTCCCAATCTCAGAAGTGCGCCTTCCAGTGTAGGTGTGCGATGTTTTTCCACTTCTTACACCAGCCATCCTGAGTCAGTTTGCCAATTTAGTGATGAATTAAGAAATAAAGAAGGAACTTGCTTTTATTTGGCCTTTGCAGGATGTGGCGAAGAGTTTAAATCCAACGAATTACGTTTGAAATCCAGTCACGGTTCTGACTCACTCAAGAGAAATAACCACACAAAGGAGGAAGTGAAAATAGTGAGAATTGATTCTTAAATGACCCTGGTCATCTTAGACTAATGTTTGTTTCGCAGAACCCAGCGGGGCAGTTGTGGGCCTCAGTACCACTGGGTTCAGGAAAGGAAAGACCAGCCAGGGTTCCCACTGCCCATCACGATCCAGTGACCCCGACTGGGAAGGGCAGGATCAGGTTGATTTGCAACGCTCTCTGTGGTCTCATAGCCTGCAGATTCTCACTGCCTCGGCTGATGCATAAAGTATGGCCACTTGTGCGAGGTACATATTTAAGGTAATTGGCAAAAAAAAACAGAGGGGAGATGCAGAGAATTTCTTTACGCAGCGAGTTGGTGTGATGTGGAATGCGCTGCTTGAAAGGGCGGTGGAAGCAGATTCAATTGTAACTTTCAAAAGGCAATTGGATAAATACTTTCAAAGGAAACATTTGCAGGGGTGTGGGGAAAGGGCGGGGGAGTGGGACTGGTTGGAGAGCTCGTTCAAAGAGCCAGCACAGACACGATGGGCCGAATGGCCTCCTGTGCTGTATCATTCTACACTCGGAGGGTGCCAGCACCCTCTACCCCCGGAAGGAGGAAATTTAATTTTTTTTAAAAACAATATTCTTCACTGTGGAATAATTGTTGGTGAAAAAGCTGGTTTTCATTTGTGAAACACGGGCAGTGATAGTGCTTCCTGTATCAGTGCAGCAAAAATAATACTCAACCATCCTGGTTCATCTCACTCCCCCAGCTCCAACAGAGCGGTCCAGAGTCTGGCAATAGCTCAAAGGTCTTTCCCTTTGATTTTACTATCCATGTTTACTTGGACTGCTTGCTTTGATGAGAACGGTACAGAAAGAAGCATTGTATAGTTTCTGTAATATATAAAATGTCATGTATATAGTGTATAGTTTCTTCCGCTGTGTGACTATAGTACCAGTCGTGCGAGCCCAAACACCTTCCCTGCCTCAGCTGTCAAGATCTGTATCTTGCTCCTTTACCCTGCCCCTCAAAACCCACAGAGCAATGGAGAATTCATATTTTTTGAATAATAAAGTGTACACTATATCCATAGCTAAAAGGTAGTTATTTCAATCACCGAGTTCAGTGAGAACCCACTTGAATCTCACCCTCACCTAGTCCTGTTTTCTGCCATTCTTTCCCTGTATTCCTATATTGTATGGAACTTTCAGCATAGAAACAGGCCATTCAGCCCAAGTGGTCTATGCTGGCCTTTATGGGTCCACACGAGCCTCCTCGCACTCCTACTTTATCTCACCCTATCAGCATATCCTTTCTTCCTCATGTGCTTATCTAGCTTCCCCTTAAATGCATCTATGCTATTTGCCTCAACCTCCCTATCTCTCTAACCTCCTCCAGCACCTACAACCCTCCCTATCTCTCTAACCTCCTCCAGCGCCTACAACCCTCCCTATCTCTCTAACCTCCTCCATCCCTCCAAGCCTGAGCTCCTCCAATTCTGGCCTCTTGCACATCCCCGATTTTAATCGCTCCACCATTGGCGGCTTTCAGCTGCCTTGGCCTCTCCTCCTTTAAGAGGCTTCTTAAAACCTACCGCTTTGACCAAGCTTTTGGTCACCTGTCCCGATATCGCCTTCTGTGGCTCGCTGTCCAAAATGTTTTTATTGATATCGTTCTTGTTAAGAGTCTTGGGACGTTTTGCTACGTTAACTGACTATATAAACGTGAGTTGTTGTTTCTGTGGTCGCACTTTCCACATTCTAACCACTCCCTAGGTAAAGATGTTTCTCCTGAATTCCCTTTTGGATCTCTTGGTGACTATCTTACGTTTGTAGTAGAACAGCTTCAGAATACAGGCACAGTGAAGCATTATTACATTTTTTTTTCCTCCTTAAATAAATTATTTTGCAACTTTCCCTGATGGAGCTCTTCAGACTTCTCCAGTGAGTAGCTGAGTCATCAGACCCAGGACACCCGTCCGACTCCTGCTCTCAGCCCAGTAGGACCTCTGGGCTGGGGAGAGGTGTGAGAAAATTAGCCGAGATTCTTGGCTCTGATCGTAGTCCCGTGACTCAGTGACCTGCCTCTGATTGCGGCATGAGTTGGCGGTGGAACGGGTTGGTGGTGGAACGGGTTGGCGGTGGAACGAGTTGGCGGTGGAACGGGTTGGCGGAACGAGTTGGTGGAACGAGTTGGTGGTGGAACGAGTTGGTGGTGGAACGGGTTGGCGGTGGAACGAGTTGGCGGTGGAACGGGTTGGCGGTGGAACAGGTTGGCGGAACGAGTTGGTGGTGGAACGAGTTGGCGGAACGAGTTGGCGGTGGAACGAGTTGGTGGTGGAACGAGTTGGTGGTGGAACGAGTTGGCGGAACGAGTTGGCGGTGGAACGAGTTGGCGGAACGAGTTGGTGGAACGAGTTGGTGGTGGAACGAGTTGGCGGTGGAACGAGTTGGCGGAACGAGTTGGCGGTGGAACGAGTTGGCGGTGGAACGAGTTGGCGGAACGAGTTGGCGGTGGAACGAGTTGGCGGTGGAACGAGTTGGTGGTGGAACGAGTTGGCGGAACGAGTTGGCGGTGGAACGAGTTGGTGGTGGAACGAGTTGGCGGAACGAGTTGGCGGAACGAGTTGGTGGTGGAACGAGTTGGCGGAACAAGTTGGAGGAACGAGTTGGAACGAGTTGGCGGAACGAGTTGGCGGAACGAGTTGGCGGAACGAGCTGGCGGAACGAGTTGGCGGAACGAGTTGGAACGAGTTGGTGGAACGAGTTGGTGGAACGAGTTGGTGGAACGAGTTGGTGGAACGAGTTGGTGGTGGAACGAGTTGGTGGTGGAACGAGTTGGTGGAACGAGTTGGTGGAACGAGTTGGTGGAACGAGTTGGAACGAGTTGGTGGTGGAACGAGTTGGTGGTGGAACGAGTTGGTGGAACGAGTTGGTGGAACGAGTTGGTGGAACGAGTTGGTGGAACGAGTTGGAACGAGTTGGTGGTGGAACGAGTTGGTGGAACGAGTTGGTGGAACGAGTTGGTGGAACGAGTTGGAACGAGTTGGTGGAACGAGTTGGTGGAACGAGTTGGAACGAGTTGGTGGAACGAGTTGGTGGAACGAGTTGGTGGAACGAGTTGGTGGAACGAGTTGGTGGTGGAACGAGTTGGAACGAGTTGGTGGAACGAGTTGGAACGAGTTGGCGGAACGAGTTGGCGGTGGAACGAGTTGGTGGTGGAACGAGTTGGCGGAACGAGTTGATGGTGGAACGAGTTGGCGGAACGAGTTGGAACGAGTTGGCGGAATGAGTTAACATAAAAGGGAATCCAAAAGTCTTCTATAGGCATATAAATAGTAAGAGGAGGGATGGGGCCGATTAAAGACCAAAATGGAGACCTACATGGAGGCAGAGGGTATGGCTGAGGTACTAAATGAGTACTTTGCATCTGTCTTTACCAAGGAAGAAGATGCTGCCAAAGTCATAGTGAAAGTGGAGGTAGTGGAGATACTCGATGGGATAAAAATTGATGATGAGGAGGTACTAGAAAGGCTGGCTGTACTTAAAGTAGATAAGTCACCAGGACCGGATGGACCGGATAGGATACATCCTGGATGTTGAGGGAAGTAAAGGTGGAAATTGCGGAGGTACTGGGCATAATCTTCCAATCCTCCTTAGATACAGGGTGCTGCCAGAGGACTGGAGAATTGCAAATGTTACACCCTTGTTCAAAAAAGGGTGCAAGGATAAACCCAGCAACTACAGGCCAGTCAGTTTAACCTCGGTAGTGGGGAAGCTTTTGGAAAGTCACTTGGACAAGTATGGGTTAATTAAGGAAAGCCAGCACGGATTTGTTAAAGTCAAATCGTGTTTAACTAACTTGATTGAGTTTTTTGATGAGGTTACAGAGAAGGTTGATGAGGGTAATGAGGTTGATGTGGTGTACATGGACTTCCAAAAGGCGTTTGATAAAGTGCCAAATAATAGGCTCACCAGCAAAGTTGAAGCCCATGAGGCAACATGGATACGAAATTGGCTAAGTGACAGGAAACAGAGAGTAGTGGTGAACGGTTGTTTTTCGGACTGGAGGAAGGTATACAGTGGTGTTCCCAGTGGTGTACTAGGACCACTGCTTTTCTTGATATATATTAATGACTTAGACTTGGGTGTACAGGGCACAATTTCAAAATTTGCAGATGACACAAAACTTGGAAGTATAGTGAACAGTGAGGAGGAGAGTGATAGACTGTAAGAAGACAGAGACAGGCTGGTGGAATGGGCGGACACGTGGCAGATGAAAGTGCAAAGTGATACATTTTGGTAGGAAGAGCGAGGAGAGGCAATATAAACTAAATGGTACAATCCTAAAGTGGGTGCATATCACTAGAGAGAAAATACTAGGCAAACTAATGGGACTAAAGGCGGATAAGTCCCCTGGACCAGATGGCCTGCATCCTAGAGTCTTAAAAGAGGTGGCTGCAGAGATAGTGGATGCATTGGTTGTAATCTACCAAAATTCCCTGGATTCTGGAGAGGTCCCAGCGGATTGGAAAACCGCAAATGTAACGTCCCTATTTAAGAAAGGAGGGAGACAGAAAGCAGGCAACTATCGACCAGTTAGCCTAACATCTGTCATTGGGAAAATGCTGGAGTCCATCATTAAGGAAGTGTTAGCAGGACATTTAGAAAATCATAATATAGTCAAGCAGAATCAGCATGGTTTTATGAAAGGGAAATCACGTTTGACAAATTTGCCGGAGTTCTTTGAGGATGTAACAAGCAGGGTGGATAAAGGGGAACCAGTAGATGTCGTGTATTTGGATTTCCAGAAGACATTCGATAAGGAGCCACATAAAAGGTTACTGCACAAGATAAGAGCTCACGGGGTTTGGGGGTAATATATTAGCATGGATAGAGGATTGGCTAACTAACAGAAAACAGAGAGTCGGGATAAATGGGTCATTTTCAGGTTGGCAAACTAACTGGTGGGTTGCCACAGGGATCAGTGCTGGGGTCTCAGCTGTTTACAATCTATATTAATGACTTGGATGAAGGGACTGAGAGTAATGTAGCCAAATTTGCTGATGATACAAAGATAGGTGGGAAAGCAAATTGTGTGGAGGACACAAAGAATCTCCAAAGGGATATAAATAGGCTAAGTGAGTGGGCAAAAATCTGGCAGGTGGAGTATAATGTGGGAAAATGCAAGGTTATCCACTCTGGTAGGAAAAATAAAACAAATTATTATTTAAATGGGGAGAGATTACAAAATGCTGAGGTACAGAGGGATCTGGGGGTCCTTGTACATGAATCACAAAAAAGTTAGCATGCAGGTACAGCAAGTAATTAGGAAGGCAAATGGAATGTTGGCCTTTATTGCAACGGGAAGTCCTGCTACAACTGTACAGGGCGTTGGTGAGACCACACCTGGAGTACTGCGTACAGTTTTGTTCTCCTTATTTAAGGAAGGATATACTTGCATTGGAGGCAGTTCAGAGAAGGTTCACGAGGTTGATTCCGGAGATGAAAGGTTGGGCCTATACTCATTGCAGTTTAGAAGAATGAGAGGGGATCTTATTGAAACATATAAGATCCTGAAGGGACTTGACAGGGTAGATGCAGAGAGGATGTTTCCCCTCGTGGGGAAATCTAGAACGAGGGGGCATAATTTCAGAATAAGGGGGCACCCATTTAAAACGGAAATGAGGAGGAATTTCTTCTCTCAGAGGGTCGTGAATCTTTGGAATTCTCTTCCCCAGAGAGCTGTGGAGGCGGAGTCATTGAATATATTTAAGGTGGAGATAGACAGATTTTTGAATGGTAAGGGAGTCGAGGGTTATGGGGAGCGGGCAGGGAAGTGGAGTTGAAGCCAAGATCAGATCAGCCATGATCTTATTGAATGTCGGAGCAGGTTCGAGGGGCCAAATGACCTACTCCTGCTCCTACGTCTTATGTTCTTATAAACCGAGAGACCTGGAGTATATGTGCACAAATCGTTGAAGGTGGCAGGGCAGGTGGAAGGAAACCGGTTAAAAAAGCCGACGGGATCCTGGGCTTCATAAGCAGAGGCCTGGAGTACAAAAGCAAGGAAGTTATGATGAAATTTATAAAACACTGGTTCGGCCTCAACTGGAGTATTGTGTCCAATTCTGGGCACCGCACTTTAGGAAGGATGTGAAGGCCTTAGAGAGGGTGCAGAAAAGATTTACAAGAATGGTTCCAGGGATGAGGAACTTCAGTTACGTGGATAGACGGGAGAAGCTGAGGTTGTTCTCCCTGGAGCAGAGAAAGTTGAGAGGAGATTTGATCGAGGTGTTCAAAATCATAGGGGGTCTAGACAGAGTAGATAGAGAGAAACTGTTCCCATTGGCGGAAGGGTCGAGAACCAGAGGACACAGATTTAAGGTGATTGGTAGAAGAACCAAAGGTGACATGAGGAAAAACTTTTTTATGCAGTGAGTGGTTAGGGTCTGGTTGCACTGCCTGAGAGGGCGGGGGAGGTAGATTCAATCGTGGCTTTCAAAAGGGAATTGGGTAAGTACCTGAAGGAAAAAAATTTGCAGGGCTATGGGGAAAGGGCGGAGGAGTGGGACTAGCTGAAGTGTTTTTGCAGGGAGCCGGCACGTGCTTGATGGGCCGAATGGCCTCCTGCGCTGTATCCATTCTATGATTCTATGTGTTGGTGGTGGAATGAACTGGAGGAATGTGCTGGATATTGAATGAACTGGTGGTGGAAAAGAACATAAGAAATAGGAGCAGGAGTAGGCCATTCGGCCCTTCGAGCCTGCCCCACCATTCAATAAGATCATGGCTGATCTTCGACCTCAACTCCACTTTCCCACCCGATCTCCATATCTCTTGACTCCCCTACAGTCCAAAAATCTATCTCAGCCTTGAATATACTCAACGATTCAGCATTCACAGCACTCTGGGACAGAGAATTCCAAAAATTCACAACCCTTTGAGTGAAGATATTCTTCCTCATCAGTCTTAAATAGCCGAGCCCTTACCCTGAGTCTATGCCCCCTAGTTCTAGACTCTCCAGCCAGGATAAACATCCTCTCAGCATCTACCCTGTCAATTCCCCTTCAGAATCTTTTATGTTTAAAGAGACCACCTCTCATTCTTCTAAACTCCCGAGAGTATCGGCCCATTCTACTCACTCTCTCCTCATAGGACAGCCCTCTCACCCCAGGAATCAATCTAGTGAACCTTCGTTGCACCGCCTCCAAGGCAAGTCTATCCTTCCTTAGATAAGGAGACCAAAACTGTGCCCAGTACTCCAGGTGTGGTCTCACCAAGGCCCTGTACAATTGGAGCAAGACTTCCTTACTCTTATACTCCAACCCCCTTGCAATAAAGGCCAACAGCCATTTGCCTTCCTATTTGCTTGCTGTACCTGCCACGCTAACTCTGTGTTTCCTGTACGAGGACACCCAAATCTCTCTGAACACCAACATTTTATAGTTTCTCACCATTTAAAAAATATTCTGTTTTTCTATTCTTCCTACCAAAGTGCATAACCTCACATTTCCCTACATTATACTCCTTATGCCACCTAATTTAACCTGTCTATATCCTTTTGCAGGCTCCTCACAGCTTACTTTCCCACCTAGATTTTTATTGTCAGCAAACTTGGATACATTACACTCGGTCCCTTCTTCTAAGTCATTAGTATAGATTGTGAATAGCTGAGGCCCCAACACTGATCCTTGCTGCACCCCACTAGTTACAGCCTGCCAACCGGAAAATGACCCATTTATTCCTGCTCTCTGTTTTTTGCCCGTTAACCAATCCTCTATCCGTGCTAATATATTACCCCAACCCCATGAGCCCTTGCGTAGCAAATTTTTATGTGGCACCTTATTTGAATGCCCTTTGGAAATCCAAATATACTACATCCACTGGTTCCTCATTATCTACCCTGCTTGTTACATCCTCAAAAAACTCTAATAAATTTGTTAAACACGATTTCCTTTCATAAAACCATGTTGACTCTGCCTAATCATGTTATGATTTTCTAAATGCCCTGTTACCTCTTCCTTAACAATGGATTCCAGCATTTTCCCGAAGACTGATGTCAGGCGAACTGGTCTGTAGTTCCCTGTTTCCTCTTTCCTTCCTTTCTTGAATAGCCGGGATACATTTGCTACCTTCCAATCTGCTGGGACCGTTTTCAATCTAGGGAATTTTGGAAGATCACAACCAATGCACCCACTATCTCTGCAGCCACCTCTTTCAGAACCCTAGGATATAGGCCGTCAGGTCCAGGGGGATTTGTCAGCTTTTAGTCCCATTAGTTTCTCAAGTACATTTTCTCTACTGATAATTACTTTAAGTTTCCCACTCTTATTAGACCCTTGGTTCCTCACTATTTTTATTATGCTTTTTGTGTCTTCTACTGTGAAGACAGATAAATACTTGTTTAAAGTCTCTGCCATTTCCTTGTTCCCCATAATAATTTCACCTGTCTCAGCCTCTAAGGGACCAATGTTTACTTTTGCTACTCTCTTCCTTTTTACATACTTGTAGAAGCTCTTACAATCTGCTTTTAAATGAGCTGGTGGTGGAATAAGATGGTGGTGGAATAATTTATGGGAATGAGTCGGTAGTGGAATAATTTGCTGAATGAGTTGATGCTGGAAGTTGATGATGGAATGAGCTGGTGATGGAATAATTTAATGGCATGAGCTGTTGGTGGTGGAATAGTTTGATGGAATGAGTTGGTGCTGGAATGAAATGGTTTTGGAATGAGCTGGCACTGGAATGAGTTGGTGCTGGAGCGAGCCGGTGGTGCAATGTGTTGGTCGTGCAGTGAATTAGTGGTTAATGGGTTGGAATGAATGGATGAAGCAATGAGCTACTAGTGGTTTGAATTGGTGATGCAGTGAGCTGGTGATCATGGAACAATTTGATAATGCAGTGACCTTTGGGGAGTTGAGCTCCTGGTTGAATGAGATTGTGATGAGATGGTCATGGAATGAGGTGGATGGTGAGGAGATGGATGGTGAAGGAGATGGATGGTGAGGAGATGGGTGGTGAAGAGATGGATGGTGAGGAGATGGATGGTGAGGAGATGGGCGGTGAGGAGCTGGGCGGTGAGGAGATGGGTGGTGAGGAGATGGGTGGTGAAGCGATGGGTGGTGAGGAGATGGATGGTGAGGAGATGGGTGGTGAAGGCGATGGGTGGTGAAGGCGATGGATGGTGAGGAGATGGGTGGTGAGCAGATGGATGGTGAAGGCGATGGATGGTGAGGAGATGGGTGGTGAAGAGATGGGTGGTGAGGAGATGGGTGGTGAGGAGATGGATGGTGAAGAGATGGGTGGTGAAGAGATGGATGGTGAGGAGATGGATGGTGAAGAGATGGGTGGTGAGGAGATGGATGGTGAGGAGATGGATGGTGAGGAGATGGGTGGTGAAGGCGATGGATGGTGAGGAGATGGATGGTGAGGAGATGGGTGGTGAAGGCGATGGATGGTGAGGAGATGGATGGTGAGGAGATGGATGGTGAAGGCAATGGATGGTGAGGAGATGGATGGTGAAGGCGATGGATGGTGAGTAGATGGATGGTGAGGAGATGGATGGTGAGGAGATGGATGGTGAGGAGATGGATGGTGAGGAGATGGATGGTGAGGAGATGGGTGGTGAAGGCGATGGATGGTGAATGCGATGGATGGTGAGGAGATGGGTGGTGAGCAGATGGATGGTGAAGGCGATGGATGGTGAGGAGATGGGTGGTGAAGAGATGGATGGTGAGGAGATGGATGGTGAGGAGATGGGTGGTGAAGAGATGGATGGTGAGGAGATGGATGGTGAGGAGATGGATGGTGAAGGCGATGGATGGTGAGGAGATGGATGGTGAGGAGATGGGTGGTGAAGAGATGGATGGTGAGGAGATGGATGGTGAGGAGATGGGTGGTGAAGAGATGGATGGTGAAGGCGATGGATGGTGAGGAGATGGGTGGTGAAGAGATGCATGGTGAGGAGATGGGTGGTGAAGAGATGGGTGGTGAAGAGATGGGTGGTGAAAAGATGGATGGTGAGCAGATGGATGGTGAGGAGATGGGTGGTGAAGAGATGGGTGGTGAAGAGATGGATGGTGAGGAGATGGATGGTGAGGAGATGGATGGTGAGGAGATGGGTGGTGAAGAGATGGATGGTGAAGAGATGGATGGTGAGGAGATGGATGGTGAGGAGATGGTGGGTGAAGAGATGGGTGGTGAAGAGATGGATGGTGAGGAGATGGATGGTGAGGAGATGGATGGTGAGGAGATGGGTGGTGAAGGCGATGGATGGTGAGGAGATGGATGGTGAGGAGATGGGTGGTGAGGAGATGGATGGTGAGGAGATGGATGGTGAGGAGATGGATGGTGAGGAGATGGATGGTGAGGAGATGGGTGGTGAAGGCGATGGATGGTGAAGGCGATGGATGGTGAGGAGATGGGTGGTGAGGACATGGATGGTGAAGGTGATGGATGGTGAGGAGATGGATGGTGAAGAGATGGATGGTGAGGAGATGGATGGTGAGGAGATGGGTGGTGAAGAGATGGATGGTGAGGAGATGGATGGTGAAGGCGATGGATGGTGAGGAGATGGATGGTGAGGAGATGGGTGGTGAAGGCGATGGATGGTGAGGAGATGGGTGGTGAGGAGATGGGTGGTGAAGAGATGGATGGTGAGGAGATGGATGGTGAGGAGATGGATGGTGAAGGCGATGGATGGTGAAGGCGATGGATGGTGAGGAGATGGGTGGTGAGGAGATGGATGGTGAAGGCGATGGATGGTGAGGAGATGGGTGGGGAAGAGATGGGTGGTGAAGAGATGGATGGTGAGGAGATGGATGGTGAAGGCGATGGATGGTGAGGAGATGGGTGGTGAGGAGATGGATGGTGAGGAGATGGATGGTGAGGAGATGGGTGGTGAGGAGATGGATGGTGAGGAGATGGATGGTGAGGAGATGGGTGGTGAAGAGATGGATGGTGAGGAAATGGATGGTGAGGAGATGGATGGTGAAGGCGATGGATGGTGAGGAGATGGATGGTGAGGAGATGGATGGTGAGGAGATGGGTGGTGAAGAGATGGATGGTGAGGAGATGGATGGTGAGGAGATGGGTGGTGAAGAGATGGATGGTGAAGGCGATGGATGGTGAGGAGATGGGTGGTGAAGAGATGCATGGTGAGGAGATGGGTGGTGAAGAGATGGGTGGTGAAGAGATGGGTGGTGAAAAGATGGATGGTGAGGAGATGGATGGTGAGGAGATGGGTGGTGAAGAGATGGGTGGTGAAGAGATGGATGGTGAGGAGATGGATGGTGAGGAGATGGGTGGTGAGGAGATGGATGGTGAGGAGATGGATGGTGAGGAGATGGGTGGTGAAGAGATGGGTGGCGAGATGGATGGTGAGGAGATGGGTGGTGAAGGCGATGGATGGTGAAGAGATGGATGGTGAGGAGATGGATGGTGAGGAGATGGATGGTGAGGCGATGGATGGTGAAGAGATGGATGGTGAGGAGATGGGTGGTGAGGAGATGGATGGTGAAGGCGATGGATGGTGAGGAGATGGGTGGTGAGGAGATGGATGGTGAGGAGATGGATGGTGAAGGCGATGGATGGTGAGGAGATGGGTGGTGAGGAGATGGGTGGTGAAGGCGATGGATGGTGAGGAGATGGATGGTGAGGAGATGGGTGGTGAAGGCGATGGATGGTGAGGAGATGGATGGTGAGGAGATGGGTGGTGAAGGTGATGGATGGTGAGGAGATGGGTGGTGAGGAGATGGGTGGTGAAGGCGATGGATGGTGAAGGCGATGGATGGTGAGGAGATGGGTGGTGAGGAGATGGATGGTGAAGGCGATGGATGGTGAGGAGATGGGTGGTGAAGAGATGGGTGGTGAAGAGATGGATGGTGAGGAGATGGATGGTGAAGGCGATGGATGGTGAGGAGATGGGTGGTGAAGAGATGGGTGGTGAGGAGGTGGATGGTGAGGAGATGGATGGTGAGGAGATGGATGGTGAAGGCGATGGATGGTGAGGAGATGGGTGGTGAAGGAGATGGATGGTGAAGGCGATGGATGGTGAAGGAGATGGATGGTGAAGGAGATGGGCGGTGAGGAGATGGATGGTGAAGGCGATGGATGGTGAGGAGATGGATGGTGAAGGAGATGGATGGTGAAGGCGATGGATGGTGAGGAGATGGACGGTGAGGAGATGGGTGTTGAAGGCGATGGATGGTGAGGAGATGGACGGTGAGGAGATGGGTGGTGAAGGCGATGGATGGTGAAGGCGATGGATGGTGAGGAGATGGATGGTGAAGGCGATGGATGGTGAGGAGATGGATGGTGAGGAGATGGGTGGTGAGGAGATGGATGGTGAAGGCGATGGATGGTGAGGAGATGGGCGGTGAGGAGATGGGTGGTGAAGGAGATGGGAGGTGAAGGCGATGGGTGGTGAGGAGATGGGTGGTGAGGCAATGGATGAGGAGGAGATGGGTGGTGAAGAGATGGATGGTGAAGGCGATGGATGGTGAGGAGATGGGTGGCGAAGAGATGGGTGGTGAAGAGATGGATGGTGAAGGAGATGGACGGTGAAGGAGATGGGCGGTGAGGAGATGGATGGTGAAGTAGATGGATGGAGACGAGATGGATGGTGAGGAGATGGATGGTGAGGCAATGGATGAGGAGGAGATGGACGGGGAAGAGATGGACGGTGAGGAGATGGATGGCGAGGAGATGGACGGTGAGGAGACGGACGGTGAGGAGACGGACGGTGAGGAGACGGACGGTGAAGAGATGGATGGTGAGGAGATGGATTATGAGATGGATGGTGAAGAGATGGATGGTGAAGAGATGGGTGGTGAGGAGATGGATTATGAGATGGATGGTGAAGAGATGGATGGTGAGAAGATGGATGGTGAGGAGATGGATGGTGAGATGGATGGTGAGGAGATGGATGGTGAGGAGATGGACGGGGAGGAGATGGACGGGGAGGAGATGGACGGGGAGGAGATGGACGGGGAGGAGATGGACGGGGAGGAGATGGACGGGGAGGAGATGGACGGGGAGGAGATGGACGGTGAAGGAGATGGACGGTGAGGAGTTGGACGGGGAGGAGATGGACGGGGAGGAGATGGCCGGTGTGGAGATGGACAGGGAGGAGATGGACGGGGAGGAGGTGGATGATGAGGAGATGGAAGAGGAACTGCTGATGCAATTAGGTGGAGCTCGAATACAACAAGCTGGTGGTGCAATGATCTGGTGATCGAATTAACTGGCGATGGCAGGACCTGGTGGTGGAATGAGTTGGAGGTAGAATTAGTTTGTATTGAAATAAGTTGATGGATTAAGCTGATAGTGGAATTAGTAGGTGGTGGTGGAGTGAGCTGGGGATCCAATTAGTTAGCGCTGGAATTAACTGGTGGTGCGATGCACTTGTGATGTATGGACCTGGGGATTGAAGGAGCTGGTTGCAGGTAGAACTAGTGGAATTAGCTGGAATGGATTGCGCTGGTGATGGAATGAACTGGATGATGGATGTTTATCAATAGTGGAAGGAGGGAGGTGGCTGAGGTGCTGGAATGAGCTGGTGGTGGAATGAACTGTTGGCATGTGCTTGTGATGGTTTGAGCTGGTGATAAATGAGTTGGATGATGGAAGAAGATAGTTGATTCAATGATGGAAAGAGATGAATTCTGTCCTACTTGTGTTCAATAAAGTAAATGTAGAGCAATTGGGATAGAGAAATATTGGAGCTTTAACATTTATTTCAGTTGGTTTGCATTTCGCACAAATTGTTCAGTGTTAGCAGCATCTAGACTTGCGATTTTAACCTTAAGTGTATAACTGATTCTATATATGCCAATAGTACTCACCAAAGAGGAGCATATAGAAGGTATACATTAGTGCAAAAAACATTCAGAAAAATGCTTGTTTTATATTTACAATAGCAGTGCATTTTATGAGACACATTTAAAATTGTGATACTCAACAGACACTTTGGAGACACAACATTTCTCGTAACAATAGGCAGAAATGTGACCATTTTCCTCCATATTATCCCCCTGAAACTTGTGGCTTTGAACCATGTAATTTCTGAGGGTGCGGTTTAGTTCTCAGACCTTTAGCACTCTCCCATCCTTCTAGGAAGAGGAACTCAGCCCCTGGACTCCAATGGGCAAGTGACCAGTAGATCGGATTACAGATTCACTGTCGCAGCGAGACCGGGCCTTGAAGAAACCATAATGAGCGGGTTGTTAACAACAACAACTTGCATTTATATAGCACCTTTAACGTTGTAAAACGTTCCAAGGCGCTTCACAGGAGTGTTATAAAACAACATTTGACACCAAGCCACATAAGGGGAAATTCGGGCAGATGACCAAAAGCTTGGTCAAAAAGAGGTAGGTTTTAAGGAGCGTCTTAAAGGAGGAAAGAGGTAGAGAGGCGGAGAGGTTTAGGGAGGAAATTCCAGAGCTTAGGGCGGTGGTAGCCGAAGGCACGGCCACCAATGGTGGAGCGATTAAAATCAGGGATGCTCAAGAGGGCAGAATTAGAGGAGCGCAGATATCTCGGGGGGTGGGGTGGTTGTGGGGCTGGAGGAGATTACAGAGATAGGGAGGGGAGAGGCCATGAAGGGATTTGAAAACAAGGATGAGAATTTTGAAATCGGGCGTTGCTTAACCGATAGCCAATGTAGGTCAGCGAGCACAGGGGTGATGGGTGAACTGGTCACAAACGCGAACCATACTGCACCTTTAATTCAGGGCCAAAGGGGAACTGGTTCTCAGGAATCTACCTGCATAAATGGTGGAAATAAGGATTTGTTTGTTCAGTGTGCAAAAGTGAAGTATTAATATTTTCAGTTTATAATGCCACCTATCACAGCAGCCTGCTGTGTGCAGTCCTGGTTTGCTGTGTGCAGTCCAGGTTTGCTGTGTGCAGTCCAGGTTTGCTGTGTACTGTATCTCTTCCAATAAGGGATGGAGTCATAAATGACTGCAAATGATAACCATATGCCAAATGGAGGTGCAGCCAGATGTAGAACTTCAACATTTAGTAATAACTCTGAGGGAGGTTGTGAGCATAAATTGGCAAGGATTCTTAACAAGTACTTTCCATCAGTGTTTACACAAGAGAACGATCATGGGGGAGGAGGTCAATCCTGAATTGGTTAAATTGAGATGAGAAATATTATTATAAATAAAAGGAAAGTAATAGAGAAGTTAGTTAAGCTAAAGAGGGACAAAATACCAGGTCCTGATGGGATACATGCAAGGACCCTGAGGGAAACGGAGGGCATAAAAAGTGAAGGTCCTGGGGTAATGGGTGTGTATTCCTGTTGGCAGGATGTGACTAGATCCCCAGAGATCTGTACTGGGGCCTCAGCTTTTCACTGTTTATAAGTGACTTGGATGAAGGAATAGAGAGCTGTATATCCACGTTTGCTGATGACACCAAGTTAGGAGGCACAGTAAGGAGTGTAGATGGGAGCAGAAAGTTGCAAAGGGACACTGATCGAGTCAGTGAGTGGGCAAAACTGTGGCAGATAGAGTTCAACGTGGGGAAGTGTGAGGTCATCCACTTTGGACCCAAGAAAGAGATCAGAGCATTTTCTAAATAGTGAGAAGCTGGGAACTGTGGAGGAGCGGAGAGAGTTAGGGGTCCCTGGATAGAAATCACTAAAAACTGGTGGACAGGAACAAAAAATAATTATAAAGGCGAATGGAATGTTGGCCTTTATCTCGGGGCTGGAATACAAAGGGGGGGAAGTTATGCTTCAGTTATATAAAGCTCTGGTCAGACCCCATCTGGACCCTGTGTCCAGTTCTGGGCCCCGCCCCTCAGGAAGGATAGGCCTCGGAGGGGGAGCCACACAGATTCACCAGAATGATCCCGGGGCTAAAACAGGTTGCACAGACTGGGCTTGTACTCCCTCGAGTTTAGAAGATTAAGGGGTGATCTAATCAAGGTGTTTAAGATTATTAACTGGTTTGATAGGGTAGATAGAAACTATTTCCTCTGGTGGGCGAGTCCAGAACAAGGGGATATAGCCTTAAAATTAGAGCCAGGCCGTTCAGGGGTGATGTCACTTTTTCACACAGAGTAGTGGAAACCCGGAATACTCTCCCCAAAAAAGCTGTTCAGGCTGGGGGTCAGGGCAGAACAGGCCTGTGGGGCTGCATGGCCTCCTTCTGTTCCTAATATCAGTAGGCATTATTTTCCTCTGTGTTTTGAGCGTATTCACAAGATACAATCCTACATACACTTTGCAGTTTATAGTGCTTATGAACGACTAACCTTGCACAGCTTCACTTAACATTATAAAGTTATTCTGAATTGTTAATGCACTGGGAGGGGGAGAGCAAGTGCGTAACATTTTTACATTAAGTATTATGCATGTATTTAAGGCTAGTAGAATCTCCCTCCCCCTTCCTCTCCCACCCCCACCAACCCTGTGTGCACCGTTCCATCAGGCACTTGGTTGCTATGGTTACCAGATGTATAATAGGCCTACCTTGTAGATTCACTTTATGTACAATATATATAATGCCAACACACAAGTAGGATTAATGCTTCTGGATTGGTCAGGTGTGATCTCCCAAAAATGCAGAAATTCGACATGATCTCCTCCTGTTTTCGAGCTCAGCGAGCAGAGCAAGGGCCAAACAGTTTCATGAGTAGAAATATTGTGCAGCAGCGAAACCGCTTCAGTATGGCTTTCGATGAAGAGTTGCCAACTCTGGATGGATGTATTCCTGGAGGCTTCATCACATGAGCTCCCGCCCATAACAGCCCCGCCCCCACACTCCTGTTATTGGTCGCCCAACACGTCCATCCTCGCGGCACCCAGACTCCTCCGTCAATGGAATGTGAGCAGACTGCGTTGCCTGATTGGATGCAGCTTGACAATCAGCCAAACAGCCTTCTTTCCCCATCTCCCCATTTCTTTTATGCCTCTTTGATCTTTCTCCCGGGTTTGCTCACAGCAATGTCCAGGAGATTAATCTTTAATTCCAGAGACTCCAGGACAATCCAGGGAGGGTCGGCAACCCAATTTCGATGTCACCTTGCATTGACTGCTTGACTGAGAGTCAGCAGCATTGAGAACTGGGTGAGACCCTCATGTTGAATTCACAGACGTACACAGAACAAGGACATATAAAAAATAGAAGATCATCATCTCTCTATAAAACAAGGGGTCCCCAATATTTCCTAGGAGTCAAGGACCCTACTTTATCACAGTTCTAAATATTCCTATGCTTCTTCTGTCCAATGACAGTCTCGATTTAGTCTCCTTTCCAAATATCTTTAGAAAAAACACTACTGTACGTGTTTAATTCGCTGTGGACACATTGTCCAGCGTCCTTCACCACAGAGGCTGCTAGAACCTGGACCATATGGTCGCTAAGAATGGTGGGCATTTAAGAGTGGTGTTCAGCGAGTCACATGATGTGGAAATAGTTTCCTGGCAGGTGACCTGCACGCAGAAGTTACTGGCTGTTGTTTTGAGAAGGTTTGTCGTGTCGAACTTGATGCCGCACTGTTCGCTCATTATCGAGCTGGTGGCCTGTGGGGTCATGTGGACCCCCTGGGCTGACATAGCCGTCGCTGAGCTCAGTCCATAACTCGCAGACGAGTTCACTTTTCCCTCGTCGGTGTCTAAAAACACGAAGGCTTTGTCCAGCTGCTCTCCATTCCGGCAGCGCAGGTAAGAAGGCCAACAGTACTCGTTCTCACTGGCTGTTGGGACAAGAGAAGAAAAGGAAGATCTTTATAATGATTTCATTTGAGCTTTAATTGGAAGTGTTGCCTTTTCGATGAGACGTTAAACCGAGACTCTGTCTGCCCTCTCAGGTGGACATAAAAGATCCCATGGCACTATTCGAAGAAGAGCAGGGGTGTTGTCCCCGGTGTCCTGGCCAACATTTATCATAGACTCATAGAAGTTTACGGCACAGAAGGAGGCCATTCGGCCCATCATGTCCATGCCGGCCGAAAATGATCTATCCAGCCGAATCCCACTATCCAGCTCTTGGTCCGTAGCCTTGTGGGCCACAGCACTTCAAGCGCACATCCAAGTACTTTTTAAATGTGGTGAGGGTTTCTGCCTCTACCACCCTTTCAGGCAGTGAATTCCAGACACCCACCACCCTCTGGATGAAAATATTTCTCCTCAAATCCCCCCTAAACCTCCTACCAATTACTTTAAATCTCTGCCCCCTGGTTATTGACCTCTCTGCTAAGTGGAATAGGTCCTTCCTATCCACTCTATCTAGGCCCCTTGTAATTTTATACACCTCAATTAAATCTCTCATCTTGCCCTGTTCCAAAAAAAACAACCCCAGCCGATCCAATCTTTCCTCATAGCTAAAATTCTCCAGTCCTGGTAACATCCTTGTAAATCTCCTCTGTACCCTCTCTAGTGCAATCACATCCTTCCTGTAATGTGCTGACCAGAACTGCACGCAGTACTCTAGCTGAGGCCTAACTCGTGTTTTATACAGTTTAAACATAACCTTCCTGCTCTTATATTCTACGCCTCGGCTAATAAAGGCAAGTATCCCGTATACCTTCTTAACCACCTTATCTACCTGTCCTGCTACCTTCAGGGATCTGTGGACATGCACTCCAAGGTCCCTCTGTTCCTCTACAATTCTCAGCATCGTACCATTTATTGTGTATTCCCTTGCCTTGTTAGCCCTCCCCAAATGCATTACCTCACACTTCTCCAGGTTGAATTCCATTTGCCACTTTTCTGCCCACCTGACCAATCCATTGATATCTTCCTGCAGTCTACAGCTTTCTTCCTCACGATCAACCATCCGGCCAATTTTTGTATCATCTGCAAACTTCTTAATCGTGTCCTCTACATTGAAGTCTAAATCATTGATATACACCACAAAAAGCAAGGGACCCAGTACTGAGCCCTGCGGAACCCCACTGGAAACAGCCTTCCAGTCACAAAAACACCTGTCGACCATCACCCTTTGCTTCCTGCCACTGAACCAATTTTGGATCCAACTTGCCACTTTCATAAGAACATAAGAAATAGAAGCACGAATAGGCCATTCGGCCCCTCGAGCCTTCAATAAGATCATGGCTGATCTTCTACCTCATCTCCACTTTCCTGCATATCCCTTGATTCCCTTAATATCCAAAAATCTATCGATCTCTGTCTTGAATATACTCAACGACTGAGCCTCCACAGCCCTCTGGGGCAGAGAATTCCAAAGATTCACCGCCCTCTGAGTGAAGAAATTCCTCCTCATCTCAGTCCTAAATGGCCGACCCCTTATTCTGAGACAGTGACCCCTGGTTCTAGACTCCCCAGCCAGGGGAAACATCCTCCCTGCATCTACCCTGTCGAGCCCTGTAAGAATCTTGTGTGTTTCAATGAGATCACCTCTCATTCTTCTAAACTCTAGAGAATATAGGCCTAGTCTACTCAATCTCTCCTCATAGGACAATCCCCCCATCCCAGGAACCAGTCTGGTGAACCTTTGTTGCACTCCCTCTATGGCAAGTATATCCTTCCTTAGGTAAGGAGACCAAAACTGGACACAATACTCCAGGTGTGGTCTCACCAGGGCCCTATATAATTGCAGTAAGACGTCTTTACTCTTATACTCAAATCCTCTTGTAATAAAGGCCAACATACCATTTGCTTTCCTAATTGCTTGCTGTACCTGCATGTTAACTTTCAGTGATTCGTGTACAAGGATACCCAGGTCCCTCTGAACACCAACATTTCCCAATCTCTCACCATTTAAAAAATACTCTGCTTTTCTATTTTTCCTACCAAAGTGGATAACTTCACATTTCTCCACATTATATTCCATTTGCCATGTTCTTGCCCACTCACTTCGCCTGTCTATATCCCCTTGAAGCCTTCTTGCATCCTCCTCACAACTTACATTCCCACCCAGCTTTGTATCATCAGGAAACTTGGATATATTAAATGTGGTCCCCTCCTCCAAATCATTGATGTAGATTGTGAATAGCTGAGGCCCAAGCACTGATCCTTGCGGTACCCCACTAGTTACAGCCTGCCAACCTGAAAATGACCCGTTTATTCCTACTCTCTGTTTTCTGTCCATTAACCAATCTTCAATCCATGCTAGTATATTACCCCCAATCCCATGAGCCCTAATTTTGTTTAATAACCTCTTGTGTGGTAGCTTATCGAATGCCTTCTGAAAATCCAAATACACCACATCCACTGGTTCCCCCTTATCTATTCTGCTAGTTACAACCTCAAAAAACTCTAACAGATTTGCCAAACACGATTTCCCTTTCATAAATCCATGTTGACTCTGCCCAATCCTATTACTATTTCTAAGTGCCCTGTTACCACGTCCTTAGTAATAAATTCTTGAATCTTCCTACTAGTGATGTCAGGCTAACTGGTCTGTAGTTCCCCGTTTTCTCTCTCCCTCCTTTCTTAAATAGTGGGGTTACATTTGCTACCTTCCAATCCACGGGAACCATTCTAGAATCTATGGAATTTTGGAAAATGACAACCAATGCATCCACTATCTCTGTAGCCACCTCTTTCAAAACACTAGGATGTAGGCCCTCAGGTCCAGGGGATTTATCAGCTTTCAGTCCCACTAATTTCTCAAGCACTACTTTTTACTAATACTAATTTCTTTCAGTTCCTCATTCTCGCGAGAGCCTTGGTTCTCCACTATTTCCAGGAGATTTTCTGCGTCTTCTTCCGTGAAGACAGACACAAAATACTTGTTTAATTTCTCTGCCATTTCCTTATTCCCCATTATAATTTCTCCTGTCTCAGCCTGTAAGGGACCCACATTTACCTACACGAATCTTTTCCTTTTTACATACCTATAGAAGCTTTTACAGTTGTTTCTGTCTCTCGCTAGTTCACTCTCATATTCTATTTTCCCTTTCTTTATCAATTTCTTGGTCCTCTGCTGAATTCTAACATCTTCCCAATCCTCAGGCTTACTACTTGTTTTGGCAACATTATAAGCCTCTTCCTTTAATCTAATACTATCTTTAACTTCTCTTGTTAGCCACAGTCGTACCAATTTTCCCATGGTGTTTTTATTCCTTAAGGAAATGTATATTTATTGCAAATTATGAATTATTTATTTAAATGTTTGCCATTGTTTTTCTACTGTCATATCTTTTAATCTATTTTCCCAACCTACCTTAGCCAACTCGCCTCTCATACCTACGAAGTTTACTTTGTTCAGGTTTAGAACCCTAGTTTCAGGCTTAACTAAGTCACTCTCAAACTCAACATAAAATTCTATCATATTATGATCACTGCTCCCCAGAGGCTCCTTTACTACAAGGTTATTAATTAACCCTGTCTCATTGCACAATACTAGATCTAAAATAGCCAATTCCCTTGGATGCTATGGGCTTTTACTTTTCTGACTAGTCTGCCACGTGGAAACATGTCAAAGGCCTTGCTAAAATCCATATAGACTACATCAAATGCATTACCCTCATTGACCCTCCTTGTTACCTTCTCAAAAAATTCAATCAAGTTAGTCAGACACGACCTTCCCTTAACAAATCCATGCTGACTGTCTTTGATTAATCCGTGCCTTTCTAAATGATGCAAGAAGTCACACAACACCAGGTTATAGTCCAACAGTTTTATTTGAAATCACAAGCTTTCGGAGCGCTGCTCCTTCGTCAGGTGAAGTGGAGAGATGCATAAAGACACAGCTTATATAGTCAGAGAATAATGCCAGATGATTACAGGTAATCTTTCTAACTGCCATTTATCACACCTCGGCAGAGAGATAATCACAGCAATCAAAGGTGTGAATGGTGTCCAAACAGGTCAGTCAGGAAAACATTACATCAAAGAACAATGAGGTGGGGTCACAAGGGGTCAAATGTTGCAGATGCTGGGGTCTGTATGAAAAACAAAAAACACAAAAAAACATTTTTTTTGCTGGAAATCACAGCAGGTCCGGCCGCATCTGTACAGAGAGAACAAGCCAACAACGACTCGAGTCTGGATGACCCTACGTCAGGTGGGGTTACATGTAGCGTGACATGAACCCAAGATCCCAGTTGAGGCCGTCCTCATGAGTGCGGAACTTGGCTATCAGTTTCTGCTCGACGATTTTGCGTTGTCGTGTGTCTCGAAGGCCGCCTTGGAGAATGCTTACCCGAAGATCGGAGGCTGAATGTCCTTGACTGCTGAAGTGTTCCCCGACTGGGAGGGAACACTCCTGCCTGGTGATTGTTGCGCGGTGTCCGTTCATCCATTGTCGCAGTGTCTGCATGGTCTCGCTGATGTACCATGCTCTGGGGCATCCTTTCCTGCAACGTATGAGGTAGACAATGTTGGCCGAGTCACATGAGTATGTACCATGCACCTGGTGGGTGGTGTCCTCACGTGTGATGATGGTATCTGTGTTGATGATCTGGCATGTCTTGCAGAGGTTGCCGTGGCAGGGTTGTGTGGTGTCGTGGTCGCTGTTCTCCTGAAAGCTGGGTAATTTGCTGCGAACGATGGTCTGTTTGAGGTTAGGCGGCTGTTTGAAGGCGAGTAGTGGAGGCGTGGGGATGGCCTTAGCGAGGTGTTCGTCGTCATCGATGACATGTTGAAGGCTGCGAAGAACATGGCGTAGTTTCTCCACTCCGGGGAAGTACTGGACGACGAAGGGTACTCTGTTGGTTGTGTCCCGTGTTTGTCTTCTGAGGAGGTCTATGCGATTTTTTGCTGTGGCCCATCAGAACTGTTGATCGACGAGTCGAGCGTCATATCCCGTTCTTACGAGGGCGTCTTTCAGTGTCTGTAGGTGTCCATCGCGTTCCTCCTCATCTGAGCAGATCCTGTGTATTCGCAGGGCTTGTCCATAGGGGATGGCTTCTTTAACGTGGTTAGGGTGGAAGCTGGAGAAGTGGAGCATCCTGAGGTTGTCCGTGGGCTTGCGGTAGAGTGAAGTGCTGAGGTGTCCGTCTTTGATGGAGATTAGTGTGTCCAAGAATGAAACCGATTCTGAGGAGTAGTCCATGGTGAGTTTGATGGTGGGCTGGAATTTGTTGATGTTATTGTGTAGTCTTTTCAGTGATTCTTCGCCGTGGGTCCATAGGAAGAAAATGTCGTCGATGTATCTGGTGTATAGCGTTGGTTGGAGGTCCTGTGCAGCGAAGAAGTCTTGCTCGAACTTGAGCATGAAGATGTTGGCGTATTGGGGTGCGAATTTGGTCCCCATGGCTGTTCCGTGTGTTTGGGTAAAGAACTGGTTGTCGAAGGCGAAGACATTGTGGTCAAGGATGAAGTGGATGAGTTGTAGGATGGCGTCTGGAGATTGGCTGTTGTTGGTGTTGAGTACTGAGGCTGTCGCAGCGATGCCATCATCGTGGGGGATACTGGTGTAGAGTGCCGAGACGTCCATCGTGGCAAGGAGTGTTCCTGGTTCAACTGGTCCATGGGTGCTGAGTTTCTGTAAGAAGTCTGTAGTGTCGCGACAGAAGCTGGGGGTTCCCTGTACGATGGGTTTCAGGATGCCCTCGACGTATCCAGAGAGGTTCTCACACAGGGTTCCGTTGCCTGATACGATAGGACGTCCGTGTGTGTTGGCTTTGTGTATCTTTGGGAGGCAGTAGAAGTCTCCCACGCAGGGAGTACATGGGATGAGAGCACGTAGGATGCTTTGAAGGTCGGGACACAACCAACAGAGTACCCTTCGTCGTCCAGTACTTCCCCGGAGCGGAGAAACTACGCCATGTTCGTTGCAGCCTTCAACATGTCATCGATGACGATGAACACCTCGCTAAGGCCATCCCCACGCCTCCACTACTCGCCTTCAAACAGCCGCCTAACCTCAAACAGACCATCGTTCGCAGCAAATTACCCAGCTTTCAGGAGAACAGCGACCACGACACCACACAACCCTGCCACGGCAACCTCTGCAAGACATGCCAGATCATCAACACAGATACCATCATCACACGTGAGGACACCACCCACCAGGTGCATGGTACATACTCATGTGACTCGGCCAACATTGTCTATCTCATACGTTGCAGGAAAGGATGCCCCGGAGCATGGTACATCGGCGATACCATGCAGACACTGCGACAACGGATGAATGGACACCGCGCAACAATCGCCAGGCAGGAGTGTTCCCTCCCAGTCGGGGAACACTTCAGCAGTCAAGGACATTCAGCCTCCGATCTTCGGGTAAGCATTCTCCAAGGCGGCCTTCGAGACACACGACAATGCAAAATCGTAGAGCAGAAACTGATAGCCAAGTTCCGCACTCATGAGGAAGGCCTCAACCGGGATTTTGGGTTCATGTCATGCTACATGTAACCCCACCTGACATAGGGTCATCCAGACGCGAGTCATCGTTGGCTTGTTCTCTCTACACAGGTGCGGCCGGACCTGCTGTGATTTCCAGCAAAAAAATGTTTTTTTGTCTTTTTGTTTTTCGCACAGACCCCAGCATCTGCAACATTTGACCCCTTGTGACCCCACCTCATTGTTCTTTGATGTAATGTTTTCCTGACTGACCTGTTTGGACACCATTCACACCTTTGATTGCTGTGATTATCTCTCTGCCGAGGTGTGATAAATGGCAGTTAGAAAGATTACCTGTAATCATCTGACATGATTCTCTGACTATATAAGCTGTGTCTTTATGCATCTCTCCACTTCACCTGACGAAGGAGCAGCGCTCCGAAAGCTTGTGATTTCAAATAAAACTGTTGGACTATAACCTGGTGTTGTGTGACTTCTTATATTTGTCCACCCCAGTCCAACACCGGCATCTCCACACCATTTCTAAATGATGATTAAAACTGTCTCTCAGAATTTTTTCCAATCATTTGCCCACCACCGAGGTTAGGCTGACTGACCTATAATTACTCACTCTATCCCTTTCTTCCTTTTTAAACAATGGTACAATGTGAGCCGTCCTCCAGCACCACGCCTGTAGCCAGAGAGGATTGGAAAATGATGATCAGAACCTCCGCTATTTCCTCCCTTGCTTCTCTTAACAGCCTTAAATATATTTCATTAACGCCTGCCGATCCATCTACTTTCAAAGATACTAAATGCCTTAATACTTCCTCTCTTACTATGTTTATCTCATCTAATATTTCACACTCCCCCTCCTTAACTACACTGTCTGCATCGTCGCTCTCTTTTGTGAAGACAGACACAATGGGGGAGAAATTCAATGGGCTGCGCCACCCGTTAGTGCCTTAAGAGGGCGCTAAGTGGGTCGCAAGCCACTGGCCACGACTCCGGCTAAATTCCACGGGACGCTAGTGGTGGCACTAGCTGTTAGCGCTGCGCCGCCACCGATGACGTCATCGGTGGGCGCAGCGCCCCGCTGACGCCCCGGCCACGATATTTGTAAGCGCCCCCTGATTTACCGCCGGACGTTATGTCCGACCGGTTCAGGGGGGCCTACCTGCGGCGGTGGAGGCGCAAATTAAAGGAGAGGTGCGGGGCAGCCATTTTTGTTGTTGGCCGCCTGCCAGCACCTGCCTGCGCTCCCGTCCCCGGCCTCCTGACTGCCGGCCCCCCCCCCCCACCGCCGCGGAGTGCTGGCTGCGTTCCAAGAGCCCAGCACTTCTCCTCGGTGCCGGGCTCTTTTGCCGGCACTCGCGATCCTCGGGGGCCCAGCTGGGCCCCAGATCGCGCTGAACAAGGCCCCTCCCCTTTAAGAAGGGGAGGAAGGCCTGCAGTACCGCAGCACGACGTGCCGCAGCATGTGGCGCTGTGGCACGTTGCGCCACGATATTCAGTCGCAGCGCCCCAAGAGGGATGCGAGGCGTCTCCAGTAGCACCGCGCTTCCCTTTGGGGCGCTACCACTGAATTTCTGGCGGGCGGCCGCGAATGCTTCCGGGACGCTACTTTTAGTGCCCTGGCGAGGCTGCTGCCTCAAATGGGGCTATAGTCAATTTCTCCCCTAATGTATTCATTAAGAATCATATCCCTCAACCAACATCACTGGGCAGCAGTAGGGCTGGACTTCTGCCCATCCCTTAGCATGCAAGGTGGGCTCCCGGTAGGTTCCCTGCCACCAAGAGGGAGCCTGTCAATGCCAACATGGACAATCCTGGTGGGCCTGTCACTGCCAACATGGACAATCCTGGTGGGCCTGTCACTGCCAACATGGACAATCCTGGCGGGTCTGTTACTGCCAACATGGACAATCCTGGCGGGCCTGTCGCTGCCAACATGGACAATCCTGGCGGGCCTGTCGCTGCCAACATGGACAATCCCGGCAGGCCTGTCACTGCCAACATGGACAATCCTGGCGGGCCTGTCACTGCCAACATGGACAATCCTGGCGGGCCTGTCACTGCCAACATGGACAATCCCGGCGGGGCCGTCACTGCAGCAACAGAAGAGACAGGGAGGTCATGAGTAAAGTTGTCGCAGGCCTCCATCGAGGCCACGGCCTACAAAAGTAAATGCTTGTGGCTGAGTTGGCGGCAGTGGTGGCTGCTACTAGGCTCTCTCCATCCATTGGGGGCTTCCCGCTGCTACCCCAGGGCCTACCCTGGCTTCTCCTAGCGGTCCCAGCGAGCAGCTAATGGGATAATAACTGGCTGGGCCTCACCTACACCCCAGCGTGTGAATGTGGCAGGTGGGGAAGTGGGCAGCGAGGGGGGAAGTGGGCAGCGAGGGGGGGAAGTGGGCGGCGAGGGGAAGTGGGCGGCGAGGGGGGAAGTGAGCGGCGATGGGGAAGTGGGCGGCGAGGGGGGAAGTGGGCAGCGAGGGGGAAGTGAGCGGCGATGGGGAAGTGGGCGGCGAGGGGGGAAGTGGGCGGCGAGGGGGGAAGTGGGTGGCGAGGGGGAGAAGTGGGCGGCGAGGGGGGAGTGGGCGGCGAGGGGGGGGAGTGGGCGGCGAGGGGGGAAGTGGGCGGCGAGGGGGGGAGTGGGCGGCGAGGGGGGAAGTGGGCGGCGAGGGGGGGAGTGGGCGGCGAGGGGGGTAAGTGGGCGGCGAGGGGGGGTGTGGGCGGTGAGGGGGGAGTGGGCGGCGAGGGGGGAAGTGGGCGGCGAGGGGGAAGTGAGCGGCGATGGGGAAGTGGGCGGCGAGGGGGGAAGTGGGCGGCGAGGGGGAGAAGTGGGCGGCGAGGGGGGAGTGGGCGGCGAGGGGGGGAGTGGGCGGCGAGGGGGGAAGTGGGCGGCGAGGGGGGGAGTGGGCGGCGAGGGGGGAAGTGGGCGGCGAGGGGGGGAGTGGGCGGCGAGGGGGGTAAGTGGGCGGCGAGGGGGGGTGTGGGCGGTGAGGGGGGAGTGGGCGGCGAGTGGGGAAGTGGGCGGCGAGGGGGGGAGTGGGCGGCAAGGGGGGAGTGGGCGGCGAGGGGGGTAAGTGGGCGGCGAGGGGGGGTGTGGGCGGTGAGGGGGGAGTGGGCGGCGAGTGGGGAAGTGGGCGGCGAGGGGGGGAGTGGGCGGCAAGGGGGGAGTGGGCGGCGAGGGGGGAGGGGGGAAGTGGGCGGCGAGGGGGGGAGTGGGCAGCGAGGGGGTCGGTGGGTGTCGGGGGAAGTGGGCGGCGAGGGGGGAAGTGGGCGGCGAGGGGGGGAAGTGGGCTGCGAGGGGTGGAGGGGGGGAAGTGGGCGGCGAGGGGGGAAGTGGGCGGCGAGGGGTGGAGTGGGCGGCGAGGGGGGGAGGGGGGAAGTGGGCGGCGAGGGGGGAAGTGGGCTGCGAGGGGTGGAGTGGGCGGCGAGGGGGGGAGTGGGCGGCGAGGGGGGGAGTGGGCGGCGAGGGGGGAAGTGGGCTGCGAGGGGTGGAGTGGGCGGCGAGGGGGGGAGTGGGCGGCGAGGGGGGAAGTGGGCGGCGAGGGGAGGAGTGGGCGGCGAGGGGGGAAGTGGGCGGCGAGGGGGGGAGTGGGCGGCGAGGGGGGAAGTGGGCGGCGAGGGGGGAAGTGGGCGGCGAGGGGGGTAGTGGGCGGCGAGGGGGGGAAGTGGGCGGCGAGGGGGGGAGTGGGCGGCGAGGGGGGGAGTGGGCGGCGAGGGGGGAAGTGGGTGGCGAGGGGCGGCGTGGGCGGCGATGGGGGGAAGTGGGCGGCGAGGGGGGGAGTGGGCGGCGAGGGGGGAAGTGGGCGGCGAGGGGGGGAGTGGGCGGCGAGGGGGGGAGTGGGCGGCGAGGGGGGGAAGTGGGCGGCGAGGGGGGGAGGGGGCGGCGTGGGCGGCGATGGGGGGAAGTGGGCGGCGAGGGGGGGAGTGGGCGGCGAGGGGGAAAGTTAAGATTGGGGCAGGAAGGATTTATGGTTTCTCCCCTAAGCTGACGACTACTGGAAATAAGGCTTGTTGCATAAGTGAAGACATAAAAAATTACAACATATTAAATAAAATGACGAAAGCTATCTTACAATGGCACTCTCCCTGTATGTTTTATGTCGAAGGCCTGTGCCCCTGAGTGAAGCCTGAGCCTTGAGTTGCTGCTGGCTACAGCTCCCAGCATGCACCTGTTCATACAACTTCTAAGATTTTTTAAAAATATAATTGATATCAATCCTGGTCCGCAGCCTAACATTTGCCAGCAGTTAGTCTGTCACTCTCTCCCCGCCCCGCCCCTGATTGACCTCACCAATCTCTTGGGAGCTGCAATGCCTGGATTTGCCTATTTGGAGCAATGACCTGAAGCAATGTCGCCTATTTCATTGGTTCAGGTCTCTCTGAAGATGATGACCCTACAATTCCTGGATCCCCTCTCCACCAAGGTATGACTATCAGCGGTCACCCTTGTCCCAAATCCCAGGGATGGTGTCCGGGCAACACCGAGGCCTCTCCGTCCAGGGCAGGAGCGGGTGAGAGAGGAACCAGCCATTTCGGCTGAAGATTTTTACACTCTGCCTCTCTCCATTTCCACTCTCCATCTACACTGTCTCTCTAATACCACTCTCCTCTTCATTTCCACACTCCCTCTCTCTATTTACTTTCCCCCTCTCTTCATTTCCAAATCCTCTCTTTATTGACACTTTTTTCCATGCTTCCTTTCCCTATTGCTTTTTACCATCTCCTCATTCACTCCCTTCTCTTTCCTAGCCGCACAGGAGATAACCCATTTCTTCCTCTGCTTTTCCATCCAATAGATCATGCTCTGATTTGTTTCAGTAACGAAGACCTCAATTTATTTAGGCAGGTCATTAGCCTGACTAAGAGGGGCTGACTCGATGCAATGGGGGGGTGACTTCTCCACCCCGTGTGTACCCCGCTGGAGGTTGTCCCAATATTCAGAGATCAGAGCTCCAGTCTCCACTTGCACAGACTGTGGAATGTGGGGCTTGAACCCATAATCTTCTGACTCAGACGTGTGAGTGCTCCACTCCGCCACGGCTCACCCCTTTGTACTCTTACTCTCCATTCACATTCCTCTCTCCATTTACACACTCCCTCTCTCCATTTACTCCCTCTCTCCATTTACACACTCCCTCTCTCCATTTACACACTCCCTCTCTCCATTTACACACTCCCTCTCTCCATTTACTCCCTCTCTCCATTTACTCCCTCCCTCTCTCCATTTATTCCCACGCTCTCTCCATTTACACTCTTTCACACCACTAGCTAGATTCCATGGTTAGTTACTCGGTTGGTATGCTATCTTTCTTGGTTTCTTGCTCGCCCCTTTACATTAATGAAGGAAGATATTTAACTATTTTGCATCTGTGTCGGTTCTTTGCTCGAGCAATCCCAAACTAATCCCACTTCCCCGCTCTCTCCCCATAGCCCTGCATCAATCCCAAACTAATCCCACTGCCCCGCTCTCTCCCCAAAGCCCTGTATCAATCCCAAACTAATCCCACTGCCCCGCTCTCTCCCCATAGCCCTGCATCAATCCCAAACTAATCCCACTGCCCTGCTCTCTCCCCATAGCCCTGCATCAATCCCAAACTAATCCCACTGCCCTGCTCTCTCCCCATAGCCCTGTATCAATCCCAAACTAAACCCACTGCCCCGCTCTCTCCCCATAGCCCTGTATCAATCCCAAACTAATCCCACTGCCCTGCTCTCTCCCCATAGCCCTGTATCGATCCCAAACTAATCCCACTGCCCCGCTCTCTCCCCATAGCCCTGTATCAATCCCAAACTAATCCCACTGCCCCGCTCTCTCTCCATAGCCCTGCATCAATCCCAAACTAATCCCACTGCCCTGCTCTCTCCCCATAGCCCTGTATCAATCCCAAACTAATCCCACTGCCCCGCTCTCTCCCCATAGCCCTGTATCAATCCCAAACTAATCCCACTGCCCCGCTCTCTCTCCATAGCCCTGCATCAATCCCAAACTAATCCCACTGCCCTGCTCTCTCCCCATAGCCCTGCATCAATCCCAAACTAATCCCACTGCCCTGCTCTCTCCCCATAGCCCTGCATCAATCCCAAACTAATCCCACTGCCCTGCTCTCTCCCCATAGCCCTGTATCAATCCCAAACTAATCCCACTGCCCCGCTCTCTCCCCAGAGCCCTGTATCAATCCCAAACTAATCCCACTGCCCTGCTCTCTCCCCATAGCCCTGCATCAATCCCAAACTAATCCCACTGCCCTGCTCTCTCCCCATAGCCCTGCATCAATCCCAAACTAATCCCACTGCCCTGCTCTCTCCCCATAGCCCTGTATCAATCCCAAACTAATCCCACTGCCCCGCTCTCTCCCCATAGCCCTGTATCAATCCCAAACTAATCCCACTGCCCTGCTCTCTCCCCATAGCCCTGCATCAATCCCAAACTAATCCCACTGCCCTGCTCTCTCCCCATAGCCCTGTATCAATCCCAAACTAATGCCACTGCCCCGCTCTCTCCCCATAGCCCTGTATCAATCCCAAACTAATCCCACTGCCCCGCTCTCTCCCCATAGCCCTGCATCAATCCCAAACTAATCCCACTGCCCCGCTCTCTCCCCATAGCCCTGCATCAATCCCAAACTAATCCCACTGCCCCGCTCTCTCTCCATAGCCCTGTATCAATCCCAAACTAATCCCACTGCCCCGCTCTCTCTCCATAGCCCTGCATCAATCCCAAACTAATCCCACTGCCCCGCTCTCTCCCCATAGCCCTGCATCAATCCCAAACTAATCCCACTGCCCTGCTCTCTCCCCATAGCCCTGTATCAATCCCAAACTAATCCCACTGCCCTGCTCTCTCCCCATAGCCCTGCATCAATCCCAAACTAATCCCACTGCCCTGCTCTCTCCCCATAGCCCTGTATCAATCCCAAACTAATCCCACTGCCCTGCTCTCTCCCCATAGCCCTGTATCAATCCCAAACTAATCCCACTGGCCCGCTCTCTCCCCATAGCCCTGTATCAATCCCAAATGAATCCCACTGCCCGCTCTCTCCCCATAGCCCTGCATCAATCCCAAACTAATTCCACTGCCCCGCTCTCTCCCCATAGCCCTGCATCAATCCCAAACTAATCCCACTGCCCTGCTCTCTCCCCATAGCCCTGTATCAATCCCAAACTAATCCCACTGCCCCGCTCTCTCGCAATAGCCCTGTATCAATCCCAAACTAATCCCACTGCCCTGCTCTGTCTCCATAGCCCTGTATCAATCCCAAACTAATCCCACTGCCCCGCGCTCTCCCCATAGCCCTGTATCAATCCCAAACTAATCCCACTGCCCCGCTCTGTCTCCATAGCCCTGTATCAATCCTAAACTAATCCCACTGCCCCGCTCTCTCCCCATAGCCCTGTATCAATCCCAAATTATTCCCACTGCCCCGCTGTCTCCCCATAGTCCTATATCAATCCCAAACTAATCCCACCGCCCCGCTCCATCCTCATAGCCCTGTATCAAACCCAAACTAATCCCACTGCCCTGTTCTCTCCCCATGGCCCTGAATCAATCCCAAACTAATCACACCGCCCCGCTCTATCCTCATAGCCCTGTATCAATCCCAAACTAATCCCACTGCCCTGCTCTCTCCCCATAGCCCTGAATCAATCCCAAACTAATCCCACTGCCCTGCTCTCTCCCCATAGCCCTGCTTCAATCCCAAACTAATCCCACTGCCCTGCTCTCTCCCCATAGCCCTGTATCAATCCCAAACTAATCCCACTGCCCCGCTCTCTCCCCATAGCTCTGTATCAATCCCAAACTAATCCCACTGTCCTCCTCTCTCCCCATAGCCCTGTATCAATCCCAAACTAATCCCACTGCCCCGCTCTCTCCCCATAGCTCTGTATCAATCCCAAACTAATCCCACTGTCCTCCTCTCTCCCCATAGCCCTGTATCAATCCCAAACTAATCCCACTGCCCCGCTCTCTCCCCATAGCTCTGTGTCAAACCCAAACTAATCCCACTGCCCCGCTCTCTCCCCATAGCCCTGTATCAATCCCAAACTGATCCCAGTGCCCAGCTCTCTCCCCATAGCCCTGTGTCAATCCCAAACTAATCCCACTGCCCCGCTCTCTCCCCATAGCCCTGTATCAATCCCAAACTAATCCCACTGCCCCGCTCTCTACCCATAGCCCTGTATCAATCCGAAACTAATCCCACTGCCCAGCTCTCTCCCTATAGCCCTGTATCAATCCCAAACTAATCCCACTGCCTCACTCTCCACATAGCCCTGTATCCTTAAAATGTATCCAGAAACCTATGCACATATTCCAGGCTGATGCTCCAGTGCAGTACTGAGGGAGCACTGTACTGTCGGGGGAGCAGGACTGAGGCAGCGCTGCACTGTCGGAGGAGCAGGACTGAGGGAGCGCTGCACTGTCGGAGAGGCAGTACTGAGGCAGCACCGTACTGTGGGAGGGGCAGTACTGAGGGAGCACCGTACTGTCGGAGGGGCAGTACTAAGGGAGCACAGTACTGTCGGAGGGGCAGTACTGAGGGAGCGCTGCACTGTGGGAGGGGCAGTACTGAGGGAGTGCCGCACTTTGGGAGGAGCAGTACTGAGGGCAAGCCGCACTGTCGGAGGGGCAGTCCTGAGTGAGCACCGCACAGTCGGAGGGGCAGGACTGAGGGAGCGCTGCACTGTCAGAGGGGCAGTACTGAGGGAGCACCGCACAGTCGGAGGTGCAGTACTGAGGGAGCGCTGCACTGTCAGAGGGGCAGTACTGAGGGAGCACCGCACTGTCGGAGGAGCAGTACTGAGGGAGCGCTGCACTGTCGGAGGGGCAGTACTGAGGGAGCGCCGCACTGTGGGAGGGGCAGTACTGAGGGAGCGCCACACTGTGGGAGGGGCAGTACTCAGGGAGCGCCGCACTGTGGGAGGGGCAGTACTCAGGGAGTGCTGCACTGTCAGAGGGGCAGTACTAAAGGAGTGCCGCACTGTCGGAGGGGCAGTCCTGAGGGAGCGCCGCACCGTCGGAGGGGCAGTACTGAGGGTGTGCCGCACCGTTGGAGGGGCAGTAGTGAGGGAGCACCGCACTGTGGGAGGGGCAGTACTGAGGGAGCACCGCACTGTGGGAGGGGCAGTACTGAGGGAGCGCCGCACTGTGGGAGGGGCAGTACTGAGGGAGCCCCGCACAGTCGGAGGGGCAGTACTGAGGGAGCGCTGCACTGTCAGAGGGGCTGTACTGAGTGAGCGCCGCACAGTCGGAGGGGCAGTACTGAGGGAGCGCTGCACTGTCAGAGGGGCAGTACTGAGGGAGCACCGCACAGTCGGAGGTGCAGTACTGAGGGTGTGCCGCACCGTTGGAGGGGCAGTGCTGAGGGAGCGCCGCACTGTGGGAGGGGCAGTACTGAGGGAGCGCCGCACTGTGGGAGGGGCAGTACTGAGGGAGCGCCGCACTGTGGGAGGGGCAGTACTGAGGGAGCGCCGCACTGTCGGAGGGTCAGTACTGAGGGAGCGCCGCACTGTGGGAGGGGCAGTACTGAGGGAATGCCGCACTGTCGGAGGGGCTGTACTGAGTGAGCGCCGCACTGTGGGAGGGGCAGTACTGAGGGAGTGCCGCACTGTCGGAGGGGCTGTACTGAGTGAGCGCCGCACAGTCGGAGGGGCAGTACTGAGGGAGCGCTGCACTGTCAGAGGGGCAGTACTGAGGGAGTGCTGCACTGTCAGAGGGACAGTACTGAGAGAGCACCGCACTGTCGGAGGTGCAGTACTGAGGGAGCGCTGCACTGTCAGAGGGACAGTACTGAGAGAGCACCGCACTGTCGGAGGGGCAGTACTGAGGGAGTGCTGCACTGTTGGAGGGTCAGTACTGAGGGAGCGCCGCACTGTGGGAGGGGCAGTACTGAGGGTGTGCTGCACTGTCGGAGGGGCAGTACTGAGGGAGCGCCGCACTGTGGGAGGGGCAGTACTGAGGAAGCGCCGCACTGTCGGAGGGACACTACTGAGGGATTGCTGCACTGTCGGAGGTGCTGTCTTTCAGATGAGATGTTAAACTGAAACCCCGTCTGCTCTCTCAGGTGGATGTAAAGTATCCCATGGCACTATTTGAAGAGCCCCCTTTAAGTTCTGGGGTTGGGGGGTACGGGGTTGGGCACAGGGACACACGTGGCTGCGGGCAGGGGGTTGCTCAACCCCACATCTCTGGAGGGTCCAATCTTGGCCTGTTCTTTGAGAGTCCAGCCCACTTCCCTGCAGTGACTGGGCCTCCTCCCCCTGTGCTGAGGCACACTATCCCACCCATCTCACTCTGCAACCCGGCTTCCAGTCCAAGGCCTGGTTCTGACTATGCTGGGGAAGCCAAAGCTACCAGTACAGAGTCCCGACCCCATTGTCCCTGCCCTCGGCTCTACCCCCTTGACCCTGCCCTTGCTCCCTTGACCCTGCCCCGTTGTCTCTGTCCTCAGCCTTGGCCTTGCCCCTTGGCCCTACCCTTGACCCTGCCTCCTTGGTGCCATTTGCCTTATAAGGGGTTCAGGGGATGGACGTTCTGGCCTCTAATGCTGGCCAGAAAGTTCCAGAAATGTTTTCTGTTGGACTGTCTGAGATTTCTGGAGGCCCTTTCTCCTGTGCCCCTTAGCTGTCCGCCTCCAGTATCTCCCAGGGCAGTCTGACCCATGCAGCCCCCATCCTCTGTCAAGTAAATCTAAACTATTTGGCCTCGAAAATTCCAAGCCTTTCTGGGGGATTCACGCAGTAACTCTGGGATACGCTGGGTGCTGGTCTTGTGAGGGAATTCCCGCTCGGACTTGCAAGGGGCAGAGCCTCTGTCTGCACCTTGGAGATGTTCTCATACTCCAGCTCTCAGTTGGGGCCCTCTGTGTGATTGAGGGGAATGCCTGGTGTAAGGGCTCACCGAGCGGGGTGGAGTGGAAATCCGGCCCTCCTGGGGATCCAGGCCAGGGTTCAGGCCTGGACCCCCTCAAGAGAAAAAACGCTGATCACGGGTGGGGGTGAGGGGTGGGGGATGGGGGGAGGCAGTTTTATTCATTTCTGCGGGGGGGGGGCGATGGGGGGAGGCAGCTTTTATTAGTTTCTGCGGGGGGGGCGATGGGGGGAGGCAGCTTTTATTAGTTTCGGTGGGGGTGGGGGGAGGGTGGGTGCCACAGACCGGCCTCTTCTGGCACTGCCCTTTGACGTGGTGAACTCTGGTGCCCACTCCTACACTTGCAATGGATTTTTGGGGCCTCTCTCCCCTTCTCCGTTCTGAGTTAGAGTCCGTCTCCCTGGTTACTGATGTTGGTGTTTATGTTAAACTTGGGTTCAGTCTATTTGTACCGTAGAACATTCAATAACATCTCCCCTGAACCCCCTCTTCTCCCAATGTAAACAGCTTCCTCAGCCCCTCCTCATTCGGCAGTTAGCTCAGTTGAGCCCCTCCAAAGCCCACAGTTACCCCCTCCCCCATCACTACATAACACAGCGACCTGAACTGGACACATCTTTCTGGAAGTGAGAGGGAGTTTAATGTAAGTTACACACAAGCTGTGCGAGAAGCAAAGACCTTAACAGTTTTGCTACATAACCCTTCACCCCATCATTCCTCCTTAATACATTGACAGCAATTCAGTGAGACAAATCAGAGAACTCAGCGACAGTCTGCCTATTCCATGTCTGTTTGGTTTTTGCTTTGACCCAGTCAGGCGTGTCTGTCTGTCTGTCTGTGTGTGTGTGTCTGTGTCTGTCTGTGTGTGTGTATGTGTCTGTGTGTCTGTCTGTGTGTCTGTGTGTCTGTCTGTGTGTGTGTGTGTGTGTGTCTGTCTGTCTCTGTGTGTGGGTGTGTGTCTCTGTGTCTGAGTGTCTGTGGGTGTCTGTCTCTGTGTCTGTAGGTGTCTGTCTCTGTGTCTGTGTGTGGGTGTGTCTCTGTGTGTGTGTCTGTGTCTGTGTGTCTGTGGGTGTCTGTCTCTGTGTCTGTAGGTGTCTGTCTCTGTGTCTGTGTGTGGGTGTGTCTCTGTGTGTGTGTCTGTGTCTGTGTGCCTGTCCCCTTGTTTACCTGTCACTGAGTTATGTAAACGGACGGTCATTCTCTTCTGCTGTCGGAGGATCTTCAAGTAAGTCTGCACAGTACAGTTCAGCATGCACTCGTTTGAGGGAGGAAGCCTCTTGGGACCTTCCGAAAACCTTCGCAGTTCGCTCTGGGTGAGACAGGGAGGCGATTCCATCGGTGCTGCGCTGATGTCATGTGAGCTGAAGCAAGCGGATAGTAACCAGATGCTGACTGACCCCCAAAACCAGGCCCGAGCCATCCTTTAAGAAGCCTCGTAAACGTCACTGCGATCAATCGTCTGTCAAAGCCGCTGTTAGTTTGCGGCCTTGGAGGTGGGAAAAGTTTACGGTGCGACTTTTACAGCCCTCGCACTGACAGAGCTGGTGGTATGTTTGGAATCTTCTGGCAAAGGTGATCTTGTGTAAACAGCAATTCATCACCCGGCTTGTGGGCCACTTCACAGATGCGAAAACCATTTGTCCTGATAGCGGAGTTTAACCCTTTCAGTAGCACAGACCCAGTGCATTCCAGACACCCAGCCTCTCGAGCCTGCTCCAACATTCAAGTAGATCACGACTGAGCTGTGCCTCAGATCCATTGACCCGCCTTTTCCCCAGAGCCCTTGACCCCCGTACCCAAGAAATCTGCCGATCTCAGCCTTGAAGATTTCAACAGACCCCCAGCATCCACAGCCTTTGGCGGTGGGGGGGGGGGTGGGGGAAGAATTGCAGATTTCCACTACTGTTTGAGTGATAAAGTTCTGGCTGATTTCCCTGCTGACACCAGTAACCAGGGGGCCTGATCGCTCAGTGTGGCTCAGTGCCGCGGCAGGCAATGCACGAGGAGCTTCAGGTCCGCACTAACGTTTTGTAACCTCACTGTGTGTTGGTCACGGTGAAAGTGCACCTGGCAACTACTGACTGGCTCGCCTGCTCGCTTCCTCTCTCACTGACCACTCCTGCCCAACAATATTCTTCACAGCGAACCCTGGCACTGCTCCTGGTGATTGCAGCCGGTTATTATTGCTGCTGCTAAATCCGGAACTAAGCAACAAATCCTGCCAAGCCTCAAAGAGGGCGGGAAACCATGATGTCTGCAGATGCACTGAGTGACGGAGAGAGACTCATTAAACCATTAAAAACAGAACGAAAAGGTGAGAGATACCAAGGGGTCTAAATAAAGTGAAATCTCTCAACACCTTCAAGGTATTCACTGGTAATAATTCTGTCGCAGTTACAAATCCTGACATGTAAAGTACTATAAAAGTTGGTTTCTAATATACCTATCTATAATGTATGAATTGGCTAAAGGACAGAAAGCCGAGAGTAGCGATGAGGGAGAGTGGCAGTGAGCGGGAGTACCAGTGAAGGAGAGTAGCGGTGAGGGAGAGTGGCGGTGAGTGAGAGTGGTGGTGAACGAGAGTGGCAGTGAGCAAGAGTAGCGGTGACCAAGAGTAGCGGTGAAGGAGAGTAGCAGTGAGCGAGAGTTGCGGTGAGCGAGAGTGGCGGTGGGCGAGAGTGGCGGTGAGTGAGAGTGGCGGTGAGCGCGAGTGATGGTGGACGACAGTAGCGGTGAAGGAGTGTAGCGGTGAGCGACAGCTGAACGAGAGTAGCAGTGAGGGAGAGTAGCAGTGAATGAGAGTAGCGGTGAGGGAGAGTAGCAGTGAGGGAGAGTAGCGGTGAGGGAGAGTAGCGGTGAGGGAGAGTAGCGGTGACCTGGAGTAGCGGTGAAGGAGAGTAGCAGTGAGCGAGAGTTGCGGTGAGCGAGAGTGGCGGTGGGCGAGAGTGGCGGTGAGCGCGAGTGACGGTGGATGACAGTAGCGGTGAAGGAGTGCAGCGATGAGCGAGAGCTGAACGAGAGTAGCAGTGAGGGAGAGTAGCGGTGAAGGAGAGTAGCGGTGAGGGAGAGCAGCGGTGAATGAGTGTGGCGGTGAGCGAGAGTGGCGGTGAGGGAGAGTGGCGGTGAGCGAGAGTAGCGGTGAAGGAGAGTGGCGGTGAGGAAGAGTGGCGGTGAGGGAGAGTGGCGGTGAAGGAGAGTGGCGGTGAGGAAGAGTGGCGGTGAGGGAGAGTGGCGGTGACGGAGAGTGGCGGTGAGGGAGAGTGGCGGTGAACGAGAGTAGCGGTGAGGGGGAGTAGCGGTGAAGGAGAGTAGCGGTGAGGGAGAGTGGCGGTGAATGAGTGTGGCGGTGAGCGAGAGTGGCGGTGAGGGAGAGTGGCGGTGAGGGAGAGTGGCGGTGAGGGGGAGTAGCGGTGAGCGAGAGTAGCGGTGAAGGAGAGTAGCGGTGAGGGAGAGTGGCGGTGAACGAGAGTGGCGGTGAGCGAGAGTGGCGGTGAGCGAGAGTGGCGGTGAGGGAGAGTGACGGTGAGGGAGAGTGGCGGTTGTTAAGTCCATGAATGATTGAGACACGAACTAGCAGGAGTGAAAACAAACAGATCTTTACTGGTGAAAGGCAATAACGAAACTAAACAACAGAGGCTCTCTAGCGCCTTTTATACAGGGGTGGTCACTGCCGGTACTGCAGTCTGAGACCAGTTATTCTCTTAAAGGTACATACACAACAATTCCTCCCCTTTTAGATAAACAGTACATAACATTCATTTAACAACTAAATGATAACGAATTACAATCACAATTACTGTTGCTAGATACATTGGTTAAGTTTAAGCAATTATAAGTTCAGTCTTTGAGGAGGCTTCCTGATTCTATCTGGATAACGCCTCTTTGGGGTATCAGGTTCTTCTGACAATGTTGAGTCGGAATCAATGTCATTGTTTGGTTCATCTGCTTCCAATATTACCGGTTCTGCGGTAGCTGCAATTGGAACGTCGATTTCATTACCAGGTGTATCAGATCGTGGTGTGGAGTTGACGTTTTCCAGTGACTCTAGAATCTGGTCAGCATGGCGCCTTACAATGCTCTCCCCAACGTCCACGATATACATGAGAGGTCCTTGTCGTGTACAAATTGTTCCTGGTTGCCATTTCTCAGTGCGGTAGTCCCGGGCCAAAACTGGTTGACCTATCTTAAAACTCCTGGTCGGCCTTTCATTCATATTCTGAAACTGCCTGTTCTCCACATCTCTTCGGACGTTTGGCTTAACCAAATCCAAGCGGCATCGTAGTCTTCGATTGAAGAACATCATGGCTGGAGTTTGGTTGGTAACCGCATGTGTCGCATTCCGGTAGGCAAACAAGAAGTTGTCCACCTTGTGTTGTAGGGGTATATCTTCATTACACATTGCCTTGATAGCCTTCTTGAATGTTTGGGCAAACCTCTCGGCCAATCCATTAGTGGCTGGATGATATGGGGCAGATGTGTAATGCTTAACACCATTGTTCTTTAAGAACCTCCGGAACTCTTCAGACACAAACTGTGGTCCATTGTCAGAGCAAATCTGTTCAGGCAGCCCATTCCTGGTGAATATGGTTCGTAAAACTGTGATAGTTTTTTCTGTGGTGGTTGAGGACATTTTTATTACCTCTGGCCACTTTGAATGTGCATCCACCGCAATTAAAAACATCGAGTCCATGAAGGGACCAGCAAAATCAATGTGCACCCTTTGCCATGGAGATGAGGGCCACTCCCATGGATGCAGAGGAGCTTGTGGTGGGGCGTTTTGGACCTTCTGGCATCCTGCACAGCTCTTGGTCATCTCTTCGATTTCTCTATCGATTCCCGGCCACCACACAAACGCTCTGGCTAAGTTCTTCATTTTTACCCCACCCAGATGACCCTCATGAAGCTCATTGAGCACTCTATCCATCAACCTAGGTGGAATTACTACTCTGGATCCACACATCAAGGTTCCTCTGCACACTGACAGCTGTTCTCTTCTTGGCGAGAATGCTGGCAGCAGTGGTGCGCCATGTGCTGGCCATCCCTTCACCGTTAAATCATAGACCCGTGATAGTGTCGGGTCATTCCGTGTTTCCTTTTCTATGTTTGCATTCGTCACAGGGAGACATTCGACTATGGTCGAGTGGAATAACTCCATTGGATCCACTGCAAGGTCTTCTTCTTCCACCGTCGGCAACGGTAGACGTGACAATCCATCAGCATTTCCATGCTGTTTAGTTCCTTTGTACTCGATGTCATATTGGTGTGCCCCTAGGAAAAGGGACCATCTCTGCAGCCGTTGTGCTGTCATTATCGGTACGCCCTTCTGAGGGTTGAAAATGGAGACAAGAGGTTGATGATCGGTTAGTAGAGTAAATTTTTGACCGTGCAGATAGTGATTGAACTTCTTCACCCCCCACACTAGGCTAAGGGCCTCTCTGTCAATCTGGGCGTAGTTACGCTCGGCAGAAGTTAACAAGCGTGACGCAAAAGCTATTGGCCTCTCCAAACCATCAAGGAATTTATGTGACAGTACCGCCCCAATGCCGTAGGGAGACGCATCACATGCCAGCCTGATTGGCAGTGCTGGGTTGTAGTGAGCCAATACTTCCTTTGAAGTGATTAAGTCCTTACTCTTCTGAAAAGCACGCTTACAATCATCGCTCCATTTCCATGCTACCCCCGTTCGTAGCAGGGCGTTCAGTGGGTGCAGAATTGTCGACAAATTCGGCAAAAACTCATGATAGTAATTCACCAACCCGAGGAATGACCTCAGTTGCGACACATTTTCAGGCGCTGGGGCCTTAACAACCGCTTCAATTTTGTCAGGGGACTTATGTAACCCCTCTTCATCAATCATGTGGCCACAATACGATATCTGTTTCTTAAAAAATTCGCACTTGGGGCGGTTGGCTCGCAGCCCATGTTCCCGTAGTCTAGTGAGCACCTGTTCTAGGTTGTTAAGGTGTTCACTGTCATCTTCACCTGTTACAAGGATGTCGTCCAAGTAACACTGAGACCCCGGAATCCCTTGCAGGACTTGTTCCATCGCTCTTTGCCATATCGCCGGAGCCGATGCTACTCCGAATACCAATCGATGATACTGGTAAAGACCTTTGTGAGTGTTTATCGTGAGATACTTCCTAGAGGACTCTTCAACCTCCATCTGCAAATATGCTTGTGCTAGATCAATTTTTGTAAAACGCTTCCCTCCAAACAGCGAGGCGAAGATGTCTTCTATCCTTGGAAGAGGATATTGTACTGTGCGAAGGACAGGGTTCACCGTCACCTTGAAATCCCCACAGATGCGAATCTTCCTTGGCTCTCCGGACTTATTGCTTAACGTTTTCTTCATGACAGGAACGATGGGTGTCGCCCACTCGCTCCAGTTGACCTTAGACAACACGCCCGCCTTCTCCAGATTCTCCAGCTCTGCCTCGACGGCTGGGCGAATTGCATATGGTACCGGTCTCGCTTTGAAAAACTTGGGAACTGCCTTCTCTTCTATTTTTATCGAGGCGGTTATGCCTTTAAGTGTGCCCAGTTCTTGTTGAAATACCCCTTTGGCGTTAGTTAAGATTGTTGACAATCGTCCAGGAGTGACGTCTTCATCTTTTTTACCATCCACCGTCATTGCATGAATGGAATGCCAATCTAAGTTTATCTTCCTGATCCATTCCCGTCCCAATAATGGTGGTCCACCATTTGGCAGTATGTAGAGATACAATTTCCGTATTTTCTTGCCATTGTATTCGACAGGCACCCTTATTTTTCCTCTGGGGTATATGTTTTGCCCCGTATACGTCGTCAAGACGATGGATGTCTCTCTCAAGGGTATGTGTGAAAATAGCCGCTCGTAGTCTCGTCGATTCATGATGGTTAGCGCTGATCCTGTATCCAATTCCATTTTAACTTGGGACCCTGCTATCGTGAGAGTGACCCAAATGGTTCGGTGATCCTCTTTTGCGATTACATTGTGAAGTTTGAGACAGCTTAGTCTCCTGTTTCCGGATTCACTATCGCTCATCTGGTCTTTGGAACTACTGTCCGTCATCTTTTGTACTTTCTTGTACGGTTCCTTAGTAGCCTTTTTGTTGTCGCTGGTCTTCTTCCCAGACCTACAAACTCATGCAATGTGTCCAATCTTCCCGCATTGTCTGCATATTTTGTCTTTGGACCAGCAGTCCTTCTGGTCATGGTTAGTTCTGCCGCAGTGATAACATTTTGCAAATCCCCGTGTCATTTCGTGGGTGCCGTATTCCTGTGGTTTTTGTTGAATTTCTGCAGCTCCCCTGGCTGCTGCTTCATACGATACTGCCACGCTGAAAGCCTTACCTAGCGTCAGCTCTTTTTCTGAGAGTAACTTCTTCTGTGTTCCTTCACTCAGGAGTCCACAGACAAATTTGTCCCATAGGGTAGCTGCCAGTCCTGCTCCGAACTGGCAGTGCTTTGATAGCTTGCGTAGTTCCGTAAGATACTCAGCATTGCTCTCATCTTTGTGCTGAGTTCTCCTCTGGAATTTAAATCTTTCTGCTATCAACAGCGGTGCAGGGTTTAAGTGCTCCTGTAGAACAGCAACAATTTTGTTAAAACTCTTCGCCTTCGGTTTGGCTGGAGTAATCAGATCCCGCAATAGGCCGTACGTTCTAGCGCCCATTAAGTTTAGCAATATCGATGCCTTTTTCCCCTCCGCTATTTTGTTTGCCTCGAAATATACCTCGACTCTTTCCACATACGTGGTCCAGCCCTCTAATGTATTATCAAAAGCAGTGATACAGCCAGTCTTTGGCATCTTGCAAATCTAAAATGGCGCCTCCCGCGCTTTGCCTTCTTCCCCGATTTAACAAAATGGCGCCTCCCGCGCTTTGTCTTCTTCCCCGCTGTTGTTAGCGCTGCTTTCCACGGTTTCCTGCGCATTAAATATTAATCCTTTTTCTTTTATTATCTTCCCGTCGTGGAGCGGACCCTCTGGGACACTTCCCTCCCTCTTCTTAGGTCCGAACGCTGCCCGGCTTCGAAGCACCGGCCGCGCCCTGTGTGCTCCACCCTCTCTCTCTCTCTTTGCGTCCCGACTCGCTGCCCGGCCCCGTTGAAAAGCCACCCGATCGAGCTTCAGCCCGCCGCAGCCCAGGAAGGATCAGAGCACTACCTGCCACCAGCCCGATTAGCTGGGAAACCACGGACCGAGGAACCCAGCCTGGCTCTGGACAGTCCTGCAAGTTTTTAAATCGATGATTGACGGTCGACGCCCGTTTCTCGAGTTTCAATGGCCTCTATTTTTTTTTTCTTTCTTCTGGCTCCGACCTTCAACAACGTCGTCGGAGCTGCTGCTGAGTTGCAGGTAAGTTAGTTTCTTACTCGTCGCCAGTGTTACGTCCGTGAATGATTGAGACACGAACTAGCAGGAGTGAAAACAAACAGATCTTTACTCGTGAAAGGCAAGAACGAAACTAAACAACAGAGGCTCTCTAGCGCCTTTTATACAGGGGTGGTCACTGCTGGTACTGCAGTCTGAGACCAGTTATTCTCTTAAAGGTACATACACAACAGCGGTGAGGGAGAGTGGCGGTGAAAGAGTGGCGGTGAGCGAGAGTAGAGGTGAGCGAGAGTGGCGGTGAGCAAGAGTGGTGGTGAGCGAGAGTGGCAGTGAGCGAGAGTGGCGGTGAGGGAGAGTGGCGGTGAGCGAGAGTGGCGGTGAGGGAGAGTGGCGGTGAGGGAGATTGGCGGTGAACGAGGGAGGTTGTGAGCGAGGGAGGCTGTGAGCGAGAGTGACGGTGAACAAGAGTGGTGGTGAGCGAGAGTGGCAGTGAGGGAGAGTGGCGGTGAGGGAGAGTGGCGGTGAGGGAGAGTGGCCGTGAGGGAGAGCGGCGGTGAGGGAGAGTGGCGGTGAGGGAGAGTGGCGGTGAGGGAGATTGGTGGTGAGGGAGATTGGCGGTGAGGGTGATTGACGGTGAGCGAGAGCGGCGGTGAGTGAGAGTGGCCGTGAGGGAGAGTGGCGGTGAGCGAGAGTGGCGGTGAGGGAGAGTGGCGGTGAGGGAGATTGGCGGTGAACGAGGGAGGTTGTGAGAAAGGGAGGCTGTGAGCGAGAGTGACGGTGAACGAGAGTGGTGGTGAGCGAGAGTGGCAGTGAGGGAGAGTGGCGGTGAGGGAGAGTGGCGGTGAGGGAGAGTGGCCGTGAGGGAGAGCGGCGGTGAGGGAGAGTGGCGGTGAGGGAGAGTGGCGGTGAGGGAGATTGGTGGTGAGGGAGATTGGCGGTGAGGGTGATTGACGGTGAGCGAGAGCGGCGGTGAGTGAGAGTGGCGGTGAGGGAGAGCGGTGGTGTGGGAGAGCGGCGGTGAGAGAGTGGCGGTGAGGGAGATTGGCGGTGAGGGAGAGTGGCGGTGAGGGAGAGTGGCGGTGAGTGAGAGTGGCGGTGAGGGAGATTGGCGGTGAGGGTGATTGACGGTGAGCGAGAGCGGCGGTGAGTGAGAGTGGCGGTGAGGGAGAGCGGCGGTGTGGGAGAGCGGCGGTGAGCGAGAGTGACGGTGAGCGAGAGTGGCGGTGAGCGAGAGTGGCGGTGAGGGAGAGTGGCGGTGAGCGAGAGTGGCGGTGAGCGAGAGTGGCGGTGAGCGAGAGTGGCAGTGAGCGAGAGCGGCGGTGAGCGAGAGCCGTGGTGAGCGAGCGCGGCGGTGAAGGACAGTAGCGGGGAATGAGAGTAGCAGTGAAGGAGAGTAGCGGTGAGGGAGAGTAGCGGTAACGGAGAGTAGCCATGAACGAGCGTGGCAGTGAACGAGAGTGGCGGTGACCGAGAGTAGCGGTGAAGGAGAGTGGCGGTGAGGGAGAGCGGCGGTGAAGGAGAGTGGCGGTGAGGGAGAGCGGCGTTGAGGGAGAGTGGCGGTGAGCGTGACTGGCGGTGAGCGAGAGTGACGGTGAAGGAGAGTGGCTGTGAGCGAGAGTGGCGGTGAAGGAGACTCGCGGAGAGCGAGAGTGGCGGTGAGCAAGAGTGACGGTGCACGAGTGGCGGTGCGCGAGAGTAGCAGTGAGCGAGAGTGGCGGTGAAGGAGACTTGTGGAGAGCGAGAGTGGTGGCGAGCGAGAGTAGCAGTGAGCGAGAGTGGCGGTGAACGAGAGTGGTGGTGAGCAAGAGTAGCGGTGACTGAGAGTAGCGATGAGGGAGAGTGGCGGTGAAGGAGACTCGCGGAGAGGGAGAGTGGCGGTGAGCGAGAGTGGCGGTGCGCGCGAGTGACGGTGAACGACAGTAGTGGTGAAGGAGTGTAGCGGTGATTGAGAGAGGTGAAGGAGAGTAGCGGTGAGGGAGAGTAGTGGTGAGCGAGAGTAGCGGTGAGCACGAGTGACGGTGAACGACAGTAGCGGTGAGGGAGAATAGCGGTGATTGAGAGAGGTGAACGAGAGTAGCGGTGAAGGAGAGTAGCGGTGAGCGAGAGGCGGTGAAGGAGAGTGGCGGCAAGGGAGAGTGCTGGTGAAGGAGAGTAGCGGTGAGCGATAGTGGCGGAGAGCAAGAGTGGCGGTGAGCGAGCGTGGCGGTGAGTGAGCGTGGCGGTCAACGAGAGTAGCGGTGAGCGAGAGTAGCGGTGAACGAGAGTAGCAGTGAGCGAGAGTAGCAGTGAAGGAGTGTGGCGGTGAGCGAGAGTGGTGGTGAACGAGAGTGGCGGTGAAGGAGCGTGGCGGTGAAGGGGAGTAGCAGTGAGGGAGAGTGGTGGTGAGGGAGAGTGGCGGTGAGGGAGAGTGGCGGTGAGCGAGAGTGGCGGTGTGGGAGAGTGGCGGTGAGCGAGAGTGGCGGTGAAGGAGAGTGGCGGTGAAGGAGAGTGGCGGTGAAGGAGAGTGGCAGTGAGCGAGAGTTGTGGTGAGGGAGAGTAGCGTTGAAGGAGAGTAACGGTGAGCGAGATTAGCGGGGAGCGAGACTAGCGGGGAGCGAGACTAGCGGTGAAGGAGCGTAGCGGTGAGAGAGAGTAGCAGCGAGCGAGAGTAGCGGCGAGGGAGAGTGGCGGCAAGCGAGTGTGGCGGTGATGGAGAGTGACGGTGAACGAGAGTGGCGGTGAAGGAGAGTGGCAGTGAAGGAGAGTGGCGGTGAGCGAGAGTAGCGGTGAGCGAGAGTGGCGGTGAGCGAGAGTGGCGGTGATCGAGAGGGGCGCTGAAGGAGAGTGGCGGTGAAGAAGAGTGGAGGTGAAGGAGAGTGGCGGTGAAGAAGAGTGGCGGTGAGCGAGAGTGGCGGTGAGCGAGAGTGGCGGTGATCGAGAGTGGCGGTGAAGGAGACTGGCGATGAGCAAGAGTGGCGGAGAGCAAGAGTGGCGGTGAGCGAGAGTAGCGGTGAGCGAGAGTAGCGGTGACGGAGAGTAGCGGTGAACGAGAGCCGACGTGAGCGAGCGTGGCAGTGAACGAGAGTGGTGGTGAAGGAGAGTGGCAGTGAGCGAGCGAGGCGGTGAGCAAGAGTGGCGATGAGGGAGAGTGGCGGTGAGGGCACGTGGTGGTGAGGGAGAGTGGCGGTGAGCGAGAGTGGCGGTGAAGGAGAGTGGCGGTGAGGGAGAGTGGTGGTGAAGGAGATTGTGGTGAAGGAGAGTGGCGGTGACGGAGAGTGGTGGTGAACAAGAGTAGCGGTGAGCGAGAGTGACAGTGAGCGAGAGTAGCGGTGAGGGAGAGTAGCGGCAAGGGAGAGTGGCGGCGAGCGAGAGTGGCGGCGAGCGAGAGTGGCGGCGAGCGAGAGTGGCGGCGAACGAGAGTGGCGGCGAGCGAGAGTGGCGGCGAGCGAGAGTGGCGGCGAACGAGAGTGGCGGCGAGCGAGAGTGGCGACGAGCGAGAGTGGCGGCGAGCGAGAGTGGCGGCGAGCGAGAGTGGCGGCGAGGGAGAGTGGCGGCGAGGGAGAGTGGCGGCGAGCGAGCGTGGCGGTGAGCGAGAGTGGCGGTGAGTGAGAGTGGCGGTGAAGGAGAATAGCGGTTAGCGAGAGTAGCGGTGAGCGAGAGTGGCGGTGAGTGAGAGTGGCGGTGAGCGAGCGTGGCGCTGAGGGAGCGTGGCGGTGAGCGAGCGTGCTGGTGAGAGAGTGGCGGTGAAGGACAGTAGCATTGAAGGAGAGTAGATTTGATCGAGAGTAGTGGTGAGCGAGTTAAGCGGCGTGCGAGAGTATCGGCAATGGAGGGTGGCAGTGAAGGAGAGTGGCGGTGAGCGAGAGTGGCGGTGAGCGAGAGTGGCGGTGAGCAAGAGTGGCGGCGAAGGAGAGTAGCGGCGAGGGAGAATAGCGACGAGGGAGATTAGCGGTGAGCGAGCGTGGCGCTGAGCTAGAGTAGCGGTGAAGGAGAGTAGCGGTGAGCGAGAGTTGTGGTGAAGGAGCGTAGCGGTGAAGGAGAGTAACGGTGAGCGAGATTAGCGGGGAACGAGACTAGCGGGGAGCGAGACTAGCGGTGAAGGAGCGTAGCAGTGAGGGAGAGTAGCGGCGAGCGAACGTGGCGGTGAAGGAGAATAGCGGTGAGCGAGAGTAGCGATGAGGGAGAGTAGCGGTGAACGAGGGTTGCGGTGAGCGAGCGTGGCCGTGAGCGAGGAGCGAGAATGGCCGTGAATGAGATTGGCGGTGAACGAAAGTGGCAGTGAACGAGAGTGGCGGTGAGCGAGAGTGGTGGTGAGTGAGCGTGGCGGTGAGGGAGCGTGGCGGTGAGCAAGCGTGGCGGTGAGCAAGCGTGGCAGTGAGGGAGAATAGCGGTGAAGGAGAGTAGCATTGAAGCAGAGTAGATTTGATCGAGAGTAGCGGTGAGCGAGTTAAGCGGCGTGCGAGAGTATCGGCAATGGAGAGTGGCGGCGAAGGAGGGTCGTGGCGAAGTAGAGTAGCGGTGAGCGAGAGTAGCGGTGAGCAAGAGTTGCGGTGAGGGAGATTAGCGGTGAGGGAGAGTGGCGGTGAGGGAGAATAGCGGCGAGGGAGAGTAGCGGCGAGCGAGAGTAGCGGTGAGGGAGGTTAGCGGTGAAGGAGAGTGGCGGTGACGGAGAGTGGCGGTGAGGGAGAATTGCGGTGAAGGCAAGTAGCAGTGAGCGAGAGTGGCGGTGAGCGAGAGTGGCAGTGAAGGAGAGGCGCGGTGAGCGAGAGTGGCGGTGAAGAAGAGTGGCAGTGAGTGAGAGTGGTGGTGAGGAAGAGTGGCGGTGAAGGAGATTGGCGGTGAACGAGAGTGGCGGTGAAGGAGCGTGGTGGTGAGGGAGCCTGGCGGTGAGGGAGCGTGGCGGTGAACGAGAGTAGCAGTGAGCGTGAGTAGTGGTGAAGGAGAGTAGCGGTGAGGGCGAGGAGCGGTGAGGGAGAGTGGCTGTGAACGAGAGTGGCGGTGAGCGAGAATAGCAGTGAGGGAGTGTAGCGGTGAATAAGAGTAGCTGTGAAAGAGAGTAGTGGTGAACGAGAGTGGCGGTGAGAGAGTAGCGGTGAGGGAGGGTTGCGGTGAGGGAGCGTAGCGGTGAGGGAGCGTAGCGGTGAGCAAGAGTAGCGGTGAAGGAGAGTGGCGGTGAGCGAGAGTGGCGGTGATCGAGAGTGGCGGTGAGCGAGAGTGGCGGTGATCGAGAGGGGCGATGAGCGACAGTGGCGGTGAGTGAGATTGCCGGTGAACGAGAGTGGCGGTGAGCGAGAGTGGCTGTGAGCGAGAGTGGCGGCGAGCGAGAGTGGCGATGAGCGAGAGTGGCGACGAACGAGAGTGGCGGCGAGCGAGAGTGGCGGCGAACGAGAGTGGCGGCGAGCGAGAGTGGCGGCGAACGAGAGTGGCGGCGAGCGAGAGTGGCGGCGAGCGAGAGTGGCGGCGAGCGAGAGTGGCGGCGAACGAGAGTGGCGGCGAACGAGAGTGGCGGCGAGCGAGAGTGGCGGCGAGCGAGAGTAGCGGTGAAGGAGAGTGGCAGTAAGCGAGCGTGGCGGTGAACGAGAGTGGCGGTGAGCGAGAGTGGCGGTGAGTGAGAGTGGCGGTGAGCGAGCGTGGCGCTGAGGGAGCGTGGCGGTGAGCGAGCGTGCCGGTGAGTGAGAGTGGCGGTGAAGGACAGTAGCATTGAAGGAGAGTAGATTTGATCGAGAGTAGTGGTGAGCGAGTTAAGCGGCGTGCGAGAGTATCGGCAATGGAGGGTGGCAGTGAAGGAGAGTGGCGGTGAGCGAGAGTGGCGGTGAGCGAGAGTGGCGGTGAGCGAGAGTGGCGGCGAAGGAGAGTAGCGGCGAGGGAGAATAGCGACGAGGGAGATTAGCGGTGAGCGAGCGTGGCGCTGAGCTAGAGTAGCGGTGAAGGAGAGTAGCGGTGAGCGAGAGTTGCGGTGAAGGAGCGTAGCGGTGAAGGAGAGTAACGGTGAGCGAGATTAGCGGGGAACGAGACTAGCGGGGAGCGAGACTAGCGGTGAAGGAGCGTAGCGGTGAGGGAGAGTAGCGGTGAGCGAACGTGGCGGTGAAGGAGCATAGCGGTGAGCGAGAGTAGCGATGAGGGAGAGTAGCGGTGAACGAGGGTTGCGGTGAGCGAGCGTGGCGGTGAGCGAGGAGCGAGAATGGCCGTGAAGGAGATTGGCGGTGAACGAAAGTGGCGGTGAACGAGAGTGGCGGTGAGCGAGAGTGGCGGTGAGCGAGCGTGGCGGTGAGGGAGCGTGGCGGTGAGCAAGCGTGGCGGTGAGCGAGCGTGGCGGTGAGGGAGAATAGCGGTGAAGGAGAGTAGCATTGAAGCAGAGTAGATTTGATCGAGAGTAGCGGTGAGCGAGTTAAGCGGCGTGCGAGAGTATCGGCAATGGAGAGTGGCGGCGAAGGAGGGTCGTGGCGAAGTAGAGTAGCGGTGAGCGAGAGTAGCGGTGAGCAAGAGTTGCGGTGAGGGAGATTAGCGGTGAGGGAGAGTGGCGGTGAGGGAGAATAGCGGCGAGGGAGAATAGCGGCGAGCAAGAGTAGCGGTGAGGGAGATTAGCGGTGAAGGAGAGTGGCGGTGACGGAGAGTGGCGGTGAGGGAGAGTTGCGGTGAAGGCGAGTTGCGGTGAAGGCAAGTAGCAGTGAGCGAGAGTGGCGGTGAGCGAGAGTGGCAGTGAAGGAAAGGCGCGGTGAGTGAGAGTGGCGGTGAAGAAGAGTGGCAGTGAGTGAGAGTGGTGGTGAGGAAGAGTGGCGGTGAAGGAGATTGGCGGTGAACGAGAGTGGCGGTGAAGGAGTGTGGTGGTGAGGGAGCCTGGCGGTGAGGGAGCGTGGCGGTGAACGAGAGTAGCAGTGAGCGAGAGTAGCGGTGAAGGAGAGTAGCGGTGAGGGCGAGGAGCGGTGAGGGAGAGTGGCTGTGAACGAGAGTGGCGGTGAGCGAGAATAGCAGTGAGGGAGTGTAGCGGTGAATAAGAGTAGCTGTGAAAGAGAGTAGTGGTGAACGAGAGTGGCGGTGAGAGAGTAGCGGTGAGGGAGGGTTGCGGTGAGGGAGCGTAGCGGTGAGCAAGAGTAGCGGTGAAGGAGAGTGGCGGTGAGCGAGAGTGGCGGTGATCGAGAGGGGCGATGAGCGAGAGTGGCGGTGAGTGAGATTGGCGGTGAACGAGAGTGGCGGTGAGCGAGAGTGGCTGTGAGCGAGAGTGACGGTGAAGGAGAGTGGCGGTGAACGAGAGTAGCGGTGAGGGAGTGTAGCGGTGAGCGTGAGTAGCGGTGAATAAGAGTAGCTGTGAAAGAGGTAGTGGTGAGCGAGTGTAGCGGCGAGGGAGAGTAGCGGTGAGCGAGAGTAGTGGTGAACTAGAGTGGTGGTGAGCGAGAGGAGCAGCGAACGAGAGAGGCGGTGAGTGAGAGTGGCGATGAAGGAGAGTGGCGGTGAAGGAGAAGGGCGGTGAAGGAGTGTGGCGGTGATCGAGAGGGGCGGTGAAGGAGAGTGGCGGTGAAGGAGAGTGGCGGTGAAGGAGAGTGGCGGTGAAGGAGAAGGGCGGTGAGCGAGAGTGGCGGTGATCGAGAGGGGCGGTGAAGGAGAGTGGCGGTGAAAGAGAGTGGCATTGAGCGAGATTGGCGGTGAAGGAGTGTGGCGGTGAGGGAGAGTGGCGGTGAGCGAGAGTGGCGGTGAAGGAGTGTGGCGGTGAGCGAGAGTGGCGGTGAAGGAGAGTGGCGGTGAAGGAGAGTGGCGGTGAAGGAGAGTGGCGGTGAAGGAGAGTGGCGGTGAAAGAGAGTGGCGGTGAGCGAGATTGGCGGTGAAGGAGTGTGGCGGTGAGGGAGAGTGGCGGTGAGCGAGAGTGGCGATGAAGGAGTGTGGCGGTGATCGAGAGGGGCGGTGAAGGAGAGTGGCGGTGAAGGAGAGTGGCGGTGAAGGAGAGTGGCGGTGAAGGAGAAGGGCGGTGAGCGAGAGTGGCGGTGATCGAGAGGGGCGGTGAAGGAGAGTGGCGGTGAAAGAGAGTGGCATTGAGCGAGATTGGCGGTGAAGGAGTGTGGCGGTGAGGGAGAGTGGCGGTGAGCGAGAGTGGCGGTGAAGGAGTGTGGCGGTGAGCGAGAGTGGCGGTGAAGGAGAGTGGCGGTGAAGGAGAGTGGCGGTGAAGGAGAGTGGCGGTGAAGGAGAGTGGCGGTGAAAGAGAGTGGCGGTGAGCGAGATTGGCGGTGAAGGAGTGTGGCGGTGAGGGAGAGTGGCGGTGAGCGAGAGTGGCGATGAAGGAGTGTGGCGGTGAGCGAGAGTGGCGGTGAAGGAGAGTGGCGGTGAGGGAGAGTGGCGGTGAGCGAGAGTGGCGGTGAAGCAGAGTGGCGGTGAAGGAGAGTGGCGGTGAAAGAGAGTGGCGGTGAGCGAGATTGGCGGTGAAGGAGTGTGGCGGTGAGCGAGAGTGGCGGTGTAGGAGAGTGGCGGTGATCGAGATTGGCGGTGATCGAGAGGGGCGGTGAGGGAGATTGGCGGTGAGCGAGAGTGGCGGTGAACGAGAGTAGTGGTGAATGAGAGTAGCGGTGAGCGAGATTAGCGGTGAGCGAGAGTAGCGGTGAAGGAGAGTTGCGGTGAGCGAGAGTAACGGTGAAGGAGAGTAGCGGTGAGCGAGAGTGACGGTGAACGAGAGTGGCGGTGAGCGAGAGTGACGGTTAAGGAGAATAGCGGTGAGCGAGAGTAGCAGTGAGGGAGAGTAGCGGTGAACGAGGGTTGCAGTGAGCGAGCGTAGCGGTGGAGAGTGGCGGTGAAGGAGAATAGCGGTTAGCGAGAGTGGCGGTGAGCGAGAGTGGCGGTGAGCGAGAGTGGCGGCGAGGGAGAGTAGCGGTGAGGGAGATTAGCGGTGAAGGAGAGTGGCGGTGACGGAAATTGGCGGTGAGGGAGAGTTGTGGTGAAGGCAAGTAGCAGTGAGTGAGAGTAGCGCTGAAGGAGTGTGGCGGTGAGCGAGAGTGGCGGCAAGGGAGAGTGTTGGTGAGCGAGAGTGGCGGTGAGCGTGAGTGGCAGTGAGCGAGAGTGGCGGTGAAGGAGAGTCGCGGTGAGCGAGAGTGACGGTGCGCGAGTGGCGGTGCGCGAGTGGCGGTGCGCAAGAGTAGCAGTGAGCGAGTGTGGTGTTTAAGGAGCGTAGCAGTGAGCGAGAGTGGTGGTGAACGAGAGTGGCGGTGAGCAAGAGTAGCGGTGACCGAGAGTAGCAGTGAGGGAGAGTAGCGGTGAGCGGGAGTAGCGGTGAAGGAGATTAGCAGTGAAGGAGTGTAGCAGTGAGCGAGAGTGGCGGTGAGCGAGAGTGGCAGTGAGCGAGAGTGGCGGTGAAGGAGCGTGGCAGTGAGGGAGAGTGGCGGTGAGCGAGAGTGGCGGTGAGCAAGAGTGGCGGTGAGCGAGAGTGGCTGTGAGCGAGAGTAGCGGTGAAGGAGAGTCGTGGTGAGCGAGAGTGGCGGTGAGGGAGAATAGCGGTGAGGGAGAGTTGCGGTGTGGGAGAGTGGCGGTGAGGGAGAGTAGCGGTGAAGGAGAGTAACGGTGAGCGAGATTAGCAGGGAGCGAGACTAACGGGGAGCGAGACTAGCGGTGAAGGAGCGTAGCGGTGAGGGAGAGTAGCAGCGAGCGAGAGTAGCGGCGAGGGAGAGTGGCGGTGAGCGAGTGTGGCGGTGATGGAGAGTAGCGGTGAACGAGAGTAGCGGTGAGCGAGAGTGACGGTGAACGAGAGTGGCGGTGAACGAGAGTAGCGGCGAGCGAGTGTAGCGGTGAGCGAGCGTGGCGGTGAAGGAGAATAGCGGTGAGCGAGAGTGACGGTGAACGAGAGTAGCAGCGAGCGAGCGTGGCGGTGAAGGAGAATAGCGGTGAGCGAGAGTAGCGGTGAGGGAGAGTAGCGGTGAACGAGCGTTGCGGTGAGCGAGCGTGGCGGTGGAGAGTGGCGGTGAAGGAGAATAGCGGTTAGCGAGAGTAGCGGTGAACGAGAGTGGCGGCGAGGGAGAGTGTCGGTGAGCAAGAGTGGCGGTGTGCGAGCGTAGCGGTGAAGGAGAATAGATTTGATCCAGAGTAGCGGTGAGCGAGAGTAGCGGCGAGGGAGAGTAGCGGCGACGGAGAGTAGGGGTTAGGGAGGGTTGCGGTGAACGAGAGTGGCGGTGAGGGAGAGTGGCGGTGAGGGAGAGTGGCGGTGAGCGAGAGTGGCGGTGAAGGAGAGTCGCGGTGAGCGAGCGTGGCGGTAAGCGAGAGTGGCGGTGAGGGAGAGTGGCGGTGAGCGAGAGTGATGGTGAACGAGAGTGGCGGTGAGCGAGAGTGACGGTTAAGGAGAATAGCGGTGAGCGAGAGTAGCAGTGAGGGAGAGTAGCGGTGAACGAGGGTTGCGGTGAGCGAGCGTAGCGGTGGAGAGTGGCGGTGAAGGAGAATAGCGGTTAGCGAGAGTGGCGGTGAGCGAGAGTGGCGGTGAGCGAGAGTGGCGGTGAGCGAGAGTGGCGGCGAGGGAGAGTAGCGGTGAGGGAGATTAGCGGTGAAGGAGAGTGGCGGTGACGGAAATTGGCGGTGAGGGAGAGTTGTGGTGAAGGCAAGTAGCAGTGAGCGAGAGTAGCGCTGAAGGAGTGTGGCGGTGAGCGAGAGTGGCGGCGAGGGAGAGTGTCGGTGAGCGAGAGTGGCGGTGAGCGTGAGTGGCAGTGAGCGAGAGTGGCGGTGAAGGAGAGTCGCGGTGAGCGAGAGTGGCGGTGCGCGAGTGGCGGTGCGCGAGTGGCGGTGCGCGAGAGTAGCAGTGAGCGAGTGTGGTGTTTAAGGAGCGTAGCAGTGAGCGAGAGTGGTGGTGAACGAGAGTGGCGGTGAGCAAGAGTAGCGGTGACCGAGAGTAGCAGTGAGGGAGAGTAGCGGTGAGCGGGAGTAGCGGTGAAGGAGAGTAGCAGTGAAGGAGAGTAGCAGTGAGCGAGAGTGGCGGTGAGCGAGAGTGGCGGTGAGTGAGAGTGGCGGTGAAGGAGCGTGGCAGTGAGGGAGAGTGGCGGTGAGCGAGAGTGGCGGTGAGCAAGAGTGGCGTTGAGCGAGAGTGGCTGTGAGCGAGAGTAGCGGTGAAGGAGAGTCGTGGTGAGCGAGAGTGGCGGTGAGGGAGAATAGCGGTGAGGGAGAGTTGCGGTGTGGGAGAGTGGTGGTGAGGGAGAGTAGCAGTGAAGGAGAGTAACGGTGAGCGAGATTAGCAGGGAGCGAGACTAACGGGGAGCGAGACTAGCGGTGAAGGAGCGTAGCGGTGAGGGAGAGTAGCAGCGAGCGAGAGTAGCGGCGAGGGAGAGTGGCGGTGAGCGAGTGTGGCGGTGATGGAGAGTAGCGGTGAACGAGAGTAGCGGTGAGCGAGAGTGACGGTGAACGAGAGTGGCGGTGAACGAGAGTAGCGGCGAGCGAGTGTAGCGGTGAGCGAGCGTGGCGGTGAAGGAGAATAGCGGTGAGCGAGAGTGACGGTGAACGAGAGTAGCAGCGAGCGAGCGTGGCGGTGAAGGAGAATAGCGGTGAGCGAGAGTAGCGGTGAGGGAGAGTAGCGGTGAACGAGGGTTGCGGTGAGCGAGCGTGGCGGTGGAGAGTGGCGGTGAAGGAGAATAGCGGTTAGCGAGAGTAGCGGTGAACGAGAGTGGCGGCGAGGGAGAGTGTCGGTGAGCAAGAGTGGCGGTGTGCGAGCGTAGCGGTGAAGGAGAATAGATTTGATCCAGAGTAGCGGTGAGCGAGAGTAGCGGCGAGGGAGAGTAGCGGCGACGGAGAGTAGGGGTTAGGGAGGGTTGCGGTGAGGGAGAGTGGCGGTGAGCGAGAGTGGCGGTGAAGGAGAGTCACGGTGAGCGAGCGTGGCGGTAAGCGAGAGTGGCGGTGAGGGAGAGTGGCGGTGAGGGAGTGTGGCGGTGAGGGAGAGTGGCGGTGAGCGAGAGTGGCGGTGAGGGAGAGTGGCGGTGAGCGAGAGTGGCGGTGAGCGAGAGTGGCGGTGAAGGAGAGTCGCGGTGAGTGAGTGTGGCGGTAAGCGAGAGTGGCGGTGAGCGAGAGTGGCGGTGCGCGAGTGGCGGTGCGCGAGAGTAGCAGTGAGCGAGTGTGGTGTTTAAGGAGCGTAGCAGTGAGCGAGAGTGGCGGTGAACGAGAGTGGCGGTGAGCAAGAGTAGCGGTGACTGAGAGTAGCAGTGAGGGAGAGTAGCGGTGAGCGGGAGTAGCGGTGAAGGAGAGTAGCAGTGAAGGAGAGTAGCAGTGAGCGAGAGTGGCGGTGAGCGAGAGTGGCGGTGAAGGAGCGTGGCAGTGAGGGAGAGTGGCAGTGAGCGAGAGTGGCGGTGAGCGAGAGTGGCGGTGAGCAAGAGTAGCGGTGAAGGAGAGTCGTGGTGAGCGAGAGTGGCGGTGAGGGAGAATAGCGGTGAGGGAGAGTGGCGGTGTGGGAGAGTGGCGGTGAGGGAGAGTAGCGGTGAAGGAGAGTAACGGTGAGCGAGATTAGCAGGGAGCGAGACTAGTGGTGAAGGAGCGTAGCGGTGAGGGAGAGTAGCGGCGAGCGAGAGTAGCGGCGAGGGAGAGTGGCGGTGATGGAGAGTAGCGGTGAACGAGAGTAGCGGTGAGCGAGAGTGACGGTGAACGAGAGTGGCGGTGAACGAGAGTAGCGGCGAGCGAGTGTAGCGGTGAGCGAGCGTGGCGGTGGAGAGTGGCGGTGAAGGAGAATAGCGGTTAGCGAGAGTAGCGGTGAACGAGAGTGGCGGTGAGCGAGAGTGGCGGTGAGTGAGAGTGGCGGTGAGCGAGCGTGGCGGTGAGCGAGAGTGGCGGTGAGCGAGAGTGGCGGTGAGCGAGCGTGGCGGTGAGCGAGCGTGGCGGTGAGGGAGCATGCTGGTGAGTGAGAGTGGCGGTGAAGGACAGTAGCATTGAAGGAGAGTAGATTTGATCGAGAGTAGTGGTGAGCGAGTTAAGCGGCGTGCGAGAGTATCGGCAATGGAGGGTGGCAGTGAAGGAGAGTGGCGGCGAAGGAGAGTGGCGGTGAGCGAGAGTGGCGGTGAACGAGAGTAGCGGTGAGCGAGAGTGGCGGTGAACGAGAGTAGCGGTGAACGAGAGTAGCGGTGAACGAGGGTTGCAGTGAGCGAGAGGGGCGGTGAAGGAGAGTGGTGGGAAGGAGAGTGGCGGTGAGCGAGAGTGGCGGTGAGCGAGAGTAGCGGCGAGCGAGAGTAATGGTGGACGAGAGTGGCGGTGAGCGAGAGTGGCGGTGAGCGAGAGTGGCGGTGAGCGAGAGTAACGGTGGACGAGAGTGGCGGTGAGCGAGAGTAGCTGCGAGGGAGAGTAGCGGTGAACGAGAGTAGCTGCGAGGGAGAGTAGCGGTGAACGAGATAGCGGTGAGCGAGCGTGGCGCTGAGCGACGGTAGCGGTGAGCGAGAGCAGCGGTGAAGGAGAGTGGCAGCGAAGGAGAGTAGCGACGAGCGAGCATGGCGGTGAAGGTGAGTGGCGGTGAGCGAGAGTAACGATGGACAAGAGTGGCGGTGAGCGAGAGTGGCGGTGAGCGAGAGTGGCGGTGAGCGAGAGTAGCGGTGAAGGAGAGTGGTGTATGTGCCTTTAAGAGCAATTATGGTGTATGTGCCTTTAAGAGCCCCAGTTGTGCGTAATGCCGGTAATTGCCACTTGGGCTATATAAGCCTGTGTATTGTGTATATCCTTTAGAAACCCCCCCCAGACTTGCTTAGTAAATACCTATGAACCAACTCCTGTCTTCAGTGTCTTTATCTACACACGGACACTACAGTGGCGACGAAGTGGAAACGGACTTACCTGCAATTCGGCAGCACCTCAAGGACATCGATTCCTCCAGCGTCCAGAAGACTCAAGGAAGTAAGAGAAACTGTGGTTTCACCAGCTGGCCAAGCTGGTGACAGGTACTGCGCTAATCCTTCCTGGGCGTCAGGCTGGAGCTCCAGCGGCGGGCTCTACAGCTGAGACAGGCAGCGAAATTGGAGGCAAGCAATAACGGACTGGGAGGGTGCACTCGAGAGACGGCCGGCGCGGCAAGCAGGTCAGCGTTTAGACCTCTGTCGGGAACGAGTCTCCAACAGTGAATAAACAGTGTTGTTATCGGTAGCAGCGGCGGGAAAGCGCGGGAAGCGCCATATCGTTGCTACAGAGAAAAAAAAAGTGCGGGAAGCGCCATATCTTTTCTGAAATGCCTAAATCTGGTAATATTGAGGCTTTTGATGGCGAAATAGAAGATTGGACCACATACGTGGAAAGAGTAGAGGTTTATTACACTGCAAATGGAATAACAGATGAAAAAAAAGCTTCAGTACTTCTGAACTTAATGGGCGCGAAGACATACGGGCTGTTACGAAATTTAATCACTCCAGCCAAACCAAAGGACAAGACTTTTAAAGAAATTGTTGATACCCTGCAGGAGCATTTAAACCCAACACCGCTGCTGATAGCGGAACGATTCAAGTTCTTCAAGAGAAATCAACACAAGAATGAAAGTAATGCTGATTACCTAACCGAATTAAGAAAGCTATCAAAGTACTGCCAATTCGGAGCAGGACTATCGGATTATCTTCGAGACAAATTTGTTTGCGGTCTCTTAAGTGAAGGAACACAAAAAAGACTGCTTTCTGAAAAAGATTTAACATTGGACAAAGCTTTCAGTATGGCTGTATCATACGAAGCAGCAGCAAAAGGAGCTGCAGAGATACAACAAGAGACACAGGACTTCGGCACCCATAAAATGACACAGGAGTTCGGAAGATGTTATCGCTGCGGCAGATCCACCCATAACCAGAGGGACTGCTGGTTCAAGGGCAAAGCATGCAGGCAATGTGGTAAGATTGGACACATTGCACGGGTATGCCAATCTGGACAAAATAAATCCACTGACAGAAAACAAAGAATCAATAAAGAAAAGTACAGGAAGGTACAAATGATGGCGGACAGTAGCTCCGAAGACCAGAATAGCGATAGCGACTCCGGAAACAAGAGACTAAGCTGTCTCAAATTACATAATGTACTTGCCAAAGAGGATTACCAAACCATTTGGGTTACCCTCACAATAGCAGGGTCCCCAGTTAAAATGGAGCTAGATACAGGATCAGCTCTAACCGTAATAAATCGACGAGATTACGAGAGGCTATTTTCGCATATACCTCTAAAAGACACATCCATTATCTTAAAAACATATACGGGGCAGAAAGTCTACCCCAAAGGAAAAATAAGGGTGCCTGTGGTATACAACGGCAAAGAAATACAGAAGTTGTATTTATACATTCTACAAGATGGTGGTCCACCGTTGTTGGGACGTGAATGGATAAGGAAGATACGTTTAGACTGGCACTCCACTCAGGCACTGACGGTGACCAGTAAGGAAAAAAACAATGATGACATCATACCTGAACGATTAAAAGACATCTTGGCCAACGCCAAAGAAGTGTTTCAAGAGAAACTAGGAACCTTGAAAGGCATCACCGCCTCAATAAAAGTGGAAGATACAGCAATTCCAAAATTTTTTAAGGCAAGACCGGTGCCATACGCAATACGTCCGGCAGTCGAGGCAGAGCTGAAGAATTTGGAAAAGGAAGGCGTATTATCCAAAATAGATTGGAGCGAATGGGCAACACCCATCGTTCCAGTCATGAAAAAAACATTGAAAAATAACTCTGAGGAACAGAAAAAAATTCGCATCTGTGGGGACTTTAAGGTGACTGTAAACCCGGTCCTTCACACGGTACAGTATCCTCTTCCGAGGATAGAAGATATTTTCGCCTCACTATCCGGAGGGAAACGTTTCACAAAAATTGACTTGGCACAGGCATATCTACAGATGGAGGTTGAGGAGACCTCTAAAAAGTATCTCACAATAAACACGCACAAAGGCCTGTACCAGTACAATCGACTGGTTTTTGGAATAGCATCAGCTCCAGCTATCTGGCAAAGAGCTATGGAGCAAGTCCTGCAAGGGATTCCGGGGACTCAATGCTACCTAGACGACATCCTTATAACAGGAGAAAATGACAACGAGCACCTTGCCAATTTGGAGCAGGTGCTCACTAGGCTGAAAGAACGGGGCCTACGAGCAAATCGCCCCAAGTGCGAATTTTTCCAAAATCAGGTATCATATTGTGGCCACATAATTAATAAGGAAGGGTTGCATAAGTCACCTGAAAAAATTGAAGCAGTTATAAAAGCCCCAGCACCTGAAAATGTTTCACAATTAAGGTCATTCCTGGGATTAATAAATTACTATCATAAATTTTTACCGAACTTATCAACTATTCTACACCCTCTTAATGATCTTCTACAGACATGAGTGATTTGGAAATGGAACGAAGACTGTAAACATGCCTTCCATAAATGTAAAGACTTAATCACATCCGAGAAAATTTTGGCTCATTACAACCCATCACTACCAATCAGACTGGCGTGCGATGCATCCCCTTACGGCATAGGAGCGGTATTGTCCCATAGATTCCCTGATGGCTCGGAACGGCCGATAGCTTTTGCGTCACGCTCATTGAACTCAGCTGAGCGTAACTATGCCCAGATAGACAGGGAAGCACTCAGCCTGGTATGGGGAGTGAAGAAATTCAACCATTACCTACACGGACAAAAATTTACCTTGCTGACTGACCATCAACCCCTCATCTCCATATTCAACCCTAAAAAAGGTGTCCCCATTATGACGGCACAAAGACTACAGAGGTGGTCCCTTTTTCTAGGGGCACACCAATATAACATTGAATACAAAGGGTCAAAACAGCATGGGAATGCTGACGGTTTATCACGCCTACCGTTGCCAATGATAGAAGAGGCACCTACAGTAGACCCAGTAGAGATATTCCACTCTACCATAGTGGAATGTCTACCGGTGACAAATTCTGCCATTGAAAGGGAGACAAGAAATGACCCTACTCTCTCACGGGTCTACGATTTAACAGTGAAGGGATGGCCAGCACATGGCGAACCACTGTTGCCAGCATTCTCGCAAAGAAGAGAACAGCTGTCAGTGTGCCGAGGAACCTTGATGTGTGGATCCAGAGTGGTGATTCCACCCAAACTCCAGGATAAAGTGCTAAAGGAGCTTCACGAGGGGCATCTGGGTAGAGTGAAAATGAAGAACCTAGCTAGGGCATTTGTATGGTGGCCAGGTATCGATGGAGACATCGAAGACATGACCAAGAGCTGCCTAGGATGCCAGAAGGTCCAAAATGCTCCACCACAGGCCCCTCTATATCCATGGGAGTGGCCCTCATCTCCCTGGCAAAGGGTGCACATCGACTTTGCTGGTCCATTTATGGACTCAATGTTCTTAATCGCAGTTGATGCACACTCCAAGTGGCCGGAGGTAATAAAGATGTCCTCCACCACCACCGAAAAAACCATCACAGTATTAAGGACCATATTTGCCAGGAATGGGCTGCCGGAGCAGATATGTTCTGATAATGGACCGCAATTTATGTCCGAAGAATTCAGAAAGTTCTTAAAGAACAATGGGGTAAAGCACTACACGTCCGCCCCATACCATCCCGCCACCAATGGATTGGCTGAAAGGTTTGTCCAGACCTTCAAGAAGGCCATCAAGGCCATGGGTAATGAAGACATAAAACTTCAGCACAAGGTGGATAACTTCTTATTTGCATATAGGAATGCAACGCATATGGTTACTAACCAAACTCCCGCCATGATGTTCTACAATAGAAAACTAAGATGCCGGCTGGATTTGGTCAAGCCCAACATCCGAAGGGACGTGGAGAACCGGCAGTTTCAGGGCATGAATGAAAGGCCAACTAGGGCCTTCCAGATAGGCCAACCGGTTTTGGCCCGGGACTACCGTACCGAGAAATGGCAGCCTGGAACTATCTGCACACGATTAGGACCACTGATGTATACCGTGGACATCGGAGACAGCATAATAAGGCGCCATGCTGACCAAATCATCAAGTCATCCGAAAAGGGACAACCTGCACCACCACTCTATACATCTAACGATCAAGTAGAGATACCCATATCTACCTCCGATCCGGTGATACTGGAGCCCGATGAACCCGACACTGGCCTTCAAGCCGAATCAGCCTTGCCAGAAGAACCTACTACACCACCAGAAACTACTACACCCCCGAGGCGTTATCCGGACCGAGTCAGGAAGCCTCCTGAGAGACTAACTTATAATTAATTAATACAGCAATGTATATTATTTTGCATATAACATGTAATTAATAATTACTTAAAATATGATGTACTAGTTAGCTAGAAGGGGAGGAATTGTGGTGTATGTGCCTTTAAGAGCCCCAGGTGTGCGTAATGCCGATAATTGCCACTTGGGCTATATAAGCCTGTGTATTGTGTATATCCTTTAGAAACCCCCCCCCCAGACTTGCTTAGTAAATACCTATGAACCAACCCCTGTCTTCAGTGTCTTTATCTACACACGGACACTACAGAGAGTATCGGTGAGGGAGAGTAGCGGCGAGCGAGAGTGGTGGCGAGCGAGAGTGGCGGTGGCGAGCGAGAGTGGCGGCGAAGGAGCGTGGCGGTGAAGGAGAGTGGTGGAGAAGGAGAGTGGCGGTGAAGGAGAGTGGCGGTGAGCAAGAGTAGCGGTGAGCGAGAATGGCGGTGAGCGAGAGTGGCGGTGCAGGAGAGTAGCGGCGAGCGAGAGTAGCGGCGAGGGAGGGTAGCGGCGAGGGAGACTAGCGGTGAAGGAGAGCAGCGGTGAAGGAGAGTAGCGGTGAGCGAGAGTAGCGGTGAACGAGGGTTGCGGTGAGCGAGCGTGGCGGTGGAGAGTGGCAGTGAAGGAGAATAGCGGTTAGCGAGAGTAGCGGTGAGCGAGAGTGGCGGTGAGCGAGAGTGGCGGTGAGCGAGAGTAGCGGTGAAGGAGAGTGGCGGTGAGCGAGAGTAGCGGTGAAGGAGAGTGGCGGTGAGCGAGAGTAGCGGTGAAGGAGAGTGGCGGTGAAGGACAGTAGCGGTGAAGGAGAGTGCCGGTGAGCGAGAGTAGCGGTGAAGGAGAGTGGCGGTGAGCGAGAGTAGCGGTGAAGGAGAGTGGCGGTGAGCGAGAGTAGCGGTGAAGGAGAGTGGCGGTGAAGGACAGTAGCGGTGAAGGAGAGTGGCGGTGAGTGAGAGTAGCGGTGAAGGAGAGTGGCGGTGAGCGAGAGTAGTGGTGAAGGAGAGTGGCGGTGAGCGAGAGTAGCGGTGAAGGAGAGTAGCAGTGAAGGACAGTAGCGGTGAAGGACAGTAGCGGTGAATGCGAGTAGCGGCGAGCGAGTGTAGCGACGAACGAGATTAGCGGTGAGCGAGAGCGGCGGTGAGCGAGAGTGGCGGCGAAGGAGAGTAGCGGTGAAGGTGAGTAGCGGCGAGCGAGAGTAACGGTGGACGAGAGTGGCGGTGAGCGAGAGTGGCGGTGAGCGAGAGTAGCGGTGGACGAGAGTGGCGGTGAGCGAGAGTGGCGGTGAGCGAGAGTAGCGGCGAGCGAGAGTAGCGGCGAGCGAGAGTAGCGGCAAGCGAGAGTAGCTGCGAGGGAGAGTAGCGGTGAACGAGATTAGCGGTGAGCGAGCGTGGCGCTTAGCAAGAGTAGCGGTGAAGGAGAGTATCGGTGAGGGAGAGTAGCGGCGAGCGAGAGTGGTGGCGAGCGAGAGTGGCGGTGGCGAGCGAGAGTGGCTGCGAAGGAGCGTGGCGGTGAAGGAGAGTGGCGGTGAGCGAGAGTGGCGGTGAGCAAGAGTGGTGGTGAGCGAGAGTAGCGGCGAGCGAGAGTAGCGGCAAGCGAGAGTAGCTGCGAGGGAGAGTAGCGGTGAACGAGATTAGCGGTGAGCGAGCGTGGCGCTTAGCAAGAGTAGCGGTGAAGGAGAGTATCGGTGAGGGAGAGTAGCGGCGAGCGAGAGTGGTGGCGAGCGAGAGTGGCGGTGGCGAGCGAGAGTGGCTGCGAAGGAGCGTGGCGGTGAAGGAGAGTGGCGGTGAGCGAGAGTGGTGGTGAGCGAGAGTAGCGGCGAGCGAGAGTAGCGGCGAGCGAGAGTAGCGGTGAGCGAGAGTAGCGGCGAGCGAGAGTATCGGCAATGGAGAGTGGCAGTGAAGGAGAGTGGCGGTGAGCGAGAGTAGCGGTGAATGAGCGTGGCGGTGAGCGAGCGTGGTGGTGAGTGAGCATGGCGGTGAGGGAGCGTGGCAGTGGGGGAGAGTGGCGGTGTGCGAGTGTAGCGGTGAAGGAGAGTGGCGGGAAGGAGAGTAGCGGCGAGGGAGAGTGGCGGCGAGGGAGAGTGGCGGCGAGCGAGAGTAACGGTGGACGAGATTGGCGGTGAGCGAGAGTAGCGGCTTGCGAGAGCAGCGGTGAAGGAGAGTAGCGGTGAGCGAGAGTGGCGGTGAGTGAGAGTTGCGGTGAAGGGGAGTGGCGGTGAAGGCGAGTGGCGGTGAGCGAGAGTAGCAGTGAGCGAGAGCAGCGGCAAGGGAGGGTGGCGACGAGGGAGAGTAGCGGTGAAGGAGAGTAGCGGTGAGCGAGCGCGACGTTGAAGGAGAGTGGCGGTGAAGGAGAGTGGCGGTGAGCGAGTGTAGCGGTGAGGGAGTGTAGTGGTGAAGGAGAGTAGCGGTGAGCGAGAGTGACGGTGAGCGAGAGTGGCTGCGAGGGAGAGTAGCGGTGAGGAGCAGCAAACGAGAGTAGCGGTGAAGGAGGGTGGCGGCGAAGGAGAGTGGCGGTGAAGGAGAGTGGCGGCGAAGGAGAGTGGCGGTGAGCGAGAGTGGCGGTGAGCGAGAGTGACGGTGAGCGAGAGTGGCTGCGAGGGAGAGTAGCGGCGAGGAGTGGCAAACGAGAGTAGCGGTGAAGGAGGGTGGCGGCGAAGGAGGGTGGCGGCGAAGGAGAGTGGTGGTGAAGGAGAGTGGCGGTGAGCGAGAGTGGCGGTGAGCGAGAGTGGCGGTGAGCGAGAGTGGCGGTGAAGGAGAGTAGCGGTGAGCGAGAGAGGCGGTGAGCGAGAGTGGCGGTGAGCGAGAGTGGCGGTGAGCGAGAGTGGCGGCGAAGGAGAGTGGCAGTGAAGGAGAGTAGCGGTGAGCGAGAGAGGCGGCGAGCGAGTATGCCCACGAGTGAGAGTGGCTGCGAGGGAGAGTAGCGGCGAGGAGCGGCAAACGAGAGTAGCGGTGAAGGAGAGTGGCGGCGAAGGAGGGTGGCGGCGAAGGAGAGTGGCGGTGAGCGAGAGTGGCGGTGAGCGAGAGTGGCGGTGAGCGAGAGTGGCGGTGAGCGAGAGTGGCAGTGAAGGAGAGTAGCGGTGAGCGAGAGAGGCGGTGAGCGAGAGTGGCGGTGAGCGAGAGTGGCGGCGAAGGAGAGTGGCGTCGAAGGAGAGTGGCAGTGAAGGAGAGTAGCGGTGAGCGAGAGAGGCGGCGAGCGAGTATGGCCACGAGTGAGAGTGGCTGCGAGGGAGAGTAGCGGCGAGGAGCGGCAAACGAGAGTAGCGGTGAAGGAGAGTGGCGGCGAAGGAGGGTGGCGGCGAAGGAGGGTGGCGGCGAAGGAGAGTGGCGGCGAGCGAGAGTGGTGGTGAGCGAGAGTAGCGGCGAGCGAGAGTGGCAGTGCAGGAGAGTTGAGGCGAGCGAGAGTAGCGGCGAGGGAGAGTAGCGGCGAGCGAGAGTGGCGGCGAGCGAGAGTAGCAGTGAGCGAGAGTGGCGGCGAGTGAGAGTGGCGGCGAGCGAGAGTTGCGGCGAGCGAGAGTAGCGGCGAGGGAGGGTAGCGGTGAGGGAGGGTAGCGGCGAGGGAGGGTAGCGGCGAGCGAGGGTAGCGGCGAGCGAGAGTAGCGGCGAGCGAGAGTAGCGGCGAGCTAGAGTAGCAGTGAGCGAGAGTGGTGGTGAGCGAGAGTGGCGGCGAGCGAGAGTAGCGGTGCAGGAGAGTTGCGGCGAGCGAGAGTAGCGGCGAGGGAGGGTAGCGGCGAGCGAGAGTAGCGGCGAGCGAGAGTGGCGGCGAGCGAGAGTAGCGGCGAGCGAGAGTAGCAGTGAGCGAGAGTGGCGGTGAGCGAGAGTCGCGGTGTGGTCACTTGTAATGTGGGAAACACGGCAGCCAATTTGTGCACAGCAATCTCCCACAAACAGCAATGTGATAATGACCAGAGAATCTGTTTTTTTGGTGATGTTGGTTGAGGGATAAATATTGACCAGGACACCGGGGAGAACTCCCCCTGCTCTTCTTCGAAATAGTGTCATGGGAACTTTTACCTGAGAGAGCAGACGGGGCCTCGGTTTAATGTCTCATCCGAAACTCTGCTTCTCAAACTGCTGTAAGTTTAGCTATTGGAGCATAAACACTAATTTAAAATGAAAGGGGTGTTTTTCCTGAGTGGAAGGGTGGGTGGAGGGGAGGGTGGTCTCCCGATCATCTGCTGTAACTTCGACAGAAGAGCCATGGACACTCCGGAAGAATGAGTTATAATAGGGACAGAATGACAACTGCCCGTCCTCTGGCCCCGATCACCTGAAGACTAACCTTGGATTTGACTCCCTGTGTGTAACTCCACTAATATTGACTATGATATTATAAAATATTCTTTGTACAAGCACTTACTGTCCAAATTCCTGCTGTCAGGAATTTTGGTTACATGTTCGTGTAAACATTTCAAAGTCAAACTGCCCATGTAAACATTCAGAATGGAAATCCTCTATGTAAACAGCTGCCTGTAATGTTGTATTTCCCTGTTACTGACTGTATTTCTCTTATTGATTGTAATATTCTGTTACTGACTGTGTTATCCAGTTTCTGACAATTATACAGTTACTGACTATGTTATCATGTTACTTACTGTGTTAACCCAAGTACTGAGGCCCCATCTGCTCTCTCAGGAGGACATAAAAGGTCCCACAGCACTGTTTTGAAGAAGAACAAGGGGAAGTTCTCCCCGGTGTCCTGGGGCCAATATTTATCCCTAAATCACTAAAACAGATTATCTGGTCATTATCAGATTGCTGTTTGTGGAAGCTTGCTGTGCGCAAATTGGCTGCCACGTTTCCCACATTACAACACTTCAAAAAATACTTCATTGGCTGTGAAGCACTTTGGGACGTCCTGAGGTGGTGAAAGGTGCTTTATAAATGCAAGTCTTTCTTTCTAACCTGTTACTGGATAAATAACAAAAGATATAGAAAAACGAGTAAAAGAAAGGTAATGTGGAGAGGGCCAGCTACAGAGCAAAGACTGGAATTGAGGAGAGGGAAAGAGTGTTGGTACAATGAGAAATAATCAGCAGGAAATGGTGTGAGAAGGAGAGGAAAGAGCAACAAGTACAAAGATAAGTAGAATTAAGATGAGAAGATAAATAAAATAGTAAAATGAGAGCAATGAGAATGAGAGAAAGAGAGGAAAAAGGAGCGTACATTGAAAATAAAGAGTTGAGGATAGTAAAGGGTAAGTAAAATGTAAGAGGCAAGGAAAGGAAAACTGAAACAGAAAAAGGAGTTCTACAGAGGAAGGTTAAATAAAGAATGACAAGGGTGAAAAGGAGCAAAAAGGGGGAGTATAAAAATGAGAGATTTGGAGAATAAAAAAGTAAGTGGAAAAAGAGGTGACTGGAAATAAACAGTGTTAGAAGGACAGGAAAGGGGAAATAGAAAAAAGGAAGTAGAAATGAGATGAAGAAAAAGGAAAAATAATCCCAAGTAGGACAGAGGAAAGTAAATGTGGAGAGGGGAAGAGGAAGGGCTAATCAATAATCTTGTGGTAAAGGGGCCTTTAGGGACAAGTGACCATAATATGATTGAATTTTACATTTAGTTTGAGAGTGATGTAGTCCAATCTGAAACTATGGCCTTCAAACTAAACAGAGGAAACTACAAGGGTATGAGGGACAAGTTGGCCACGGTAGATTGGGAGACTACACTAAAAGGTATGAAGGTGGACATACAATGGCTAACATTCAAGGAAATAATGCATCATTTGCAACAAACATATATTCCTCTAGGGCATAAAAACCCAAAAGGAAAAGTGATCCAACCAAGGCTAACAAAAGAAATTAAAGCTAGTATTAAGTCAAAGGAGGAAGCTTATAAAGTTGCCAGAAAAAGTGGTCAGCCTGAGGATTGGGATCTTTTTAGAAATCAGCAAAGGGGAACCAAGAAATTGATAAAGAAAGGGAAAATGGAATATGAGCACAAACTAGCGAAAAATATGAAAACGGATTGTGAAAGCTTCTATAGGTATGTGAAAAGGAAAAGACTGGCGAAGGTAAATGTAGGTCCTTTACAGTCAGAGACGGGAGAATTTATAATGGGGAATGAGGAAATGGCGGAGAAATTAAATAAATACTTTGTTTCTGTGTTACACACATAGAAGATAGGAGCAGGAGTAGGCCATTCGGCCCCTCGAGCCTGTTCCGCCATTTAATGAGATCATGGCTGATCATCCAAATTCAGTACCCTGTCCCTGCCTTCTCCCCGTATCCCTTGATCCCTTTAGCCTTAAGAAATATATCCAACTCCTTCTTAAATATATTTAATGAATTGGCCTCAACTGCCTTCTGTGGTAGAGAATTCCACAGGTTCACCACTCTCTGGGTGAAGAAATTCCTCCTCATCTCAGTCCTAAATGGCTTACCCCTTATCCTTAGACTGTGACCCCTGGTTCTGGACTCCCCCGCCATCGGGAACATCCTTCCTGCATCTAGTCTGTCTAGTCCTGTTAGAATTTTATAAGTTTGAATGATATGCCCTCTCATTCTTCTAAACTCCAGTGAATATAAGCCTAATCGACCCAATCTCTCCTCATACGTTATTCCTGCCATCCCAGGTATCAGTCTGGTGAATCTTCGCTGCACTCTCTCCATGGCAAGAACATCCTTCCTCAGATAAGGCAACCAAAACTGCACACAATGTGGTCTCACCAAGGCCCTGTACAACTGCAGCAAGACATCCTTGCTCCTGTACTCGAAGCCTCTCGCTATGAAGGCCAACATACCATTTGCCTTCTTAACCGCCTGCTGCACCTGCATGCTTACCTTCAGCAACTGGTGCACAAGGTCACCCAGGTCTCATTGCACTTCCTCTTTTCGCAATCTATTGCCGTTCAGATAATAATCTGCCTTCCTGTTTTTGCTACCAAAGTGGATAACCTCACATTTATCCACGTTATATTGCATCTGCCATGCATCTGCCCAATCACCCAACCTGTCCAAATCATACTGGAGTTTCTCGGCATCCTCCTCACATCATACATGCCCACCCAGCTTTGTGTCGTCTGCAAACTTGGAGATATTACATCTAGTTCCCTCGTCTAGATCATTAATGTATATTGTGAATAGCTGGGGTCCTAGCACTGATCCCTGTGGTACCCCACTAGTCACTGCCTGCCACTTGGAAAAAGACCTGTTTATTCCAACTCTTTGCTTCCTGTCTGCCAACCAGTTCTCTATCCAAGACAGTACCTTACCCCCAATCCCATGTGCTTTAACTTTGCATGCTAATCTCTTATGAGGGACCTTATCGAAAGCCTTCTGAAAGTCCAAATACACCACATCAACTGGTTCTCCCTTATTTATACTACCAGTTACATCCTCAAAAAATTCCAGTAGATTAGTCAAGCTTGATTTACCTTTTGTAAATCCATGTTGAATTTGTCCGATCCGGTCACTGTTTTCCAAGTGCTCTGTTATTGCATCTTTTATAATGGACTCTAGCATTTTGCCCACTACCGATGTCAGGCTTACCGGTCTATAATTCCCCGTTTTCTCGCTACCACCTTTTTTAAATAGTAAACATTAGCTATCCTCCAATCCATGGGAACTGTTCCAGAATCTATAGAATTTTGGAAGATGACCAGCAATGCATCTACTATTTCTAGGGCCACTTCCTTAAGTACCCTAGGATGTAGATTATCAGGCCCTGGGGATTTATCGGCGTTCATACCCATCAATTTCCCTAACACCATTTCCCTACAAATACTGATTTCATTCAATTCCCCCCTCTCATTAGACCCTATGTTCCCCGATGTCTTGTTTTGCACACTTTGTACAAAAATAATAAATTGCATGACAACGGAGTATTACAGTTTAACTCTTTTATTAAGCATTAGGTCTGTGATCTTACTCATAGCAGCACCATTGGGAAAAAGCGTGGCATTAGGACCCCTAGCCTGGGTCTTCAAAACAATAGTAGTCCTTACAGATGCCTGCAGGCCAATGACAACTCAGCATGTGATCACATGTGAATATAATAGGTATTCCTTACAGATGCCTGTGGGCCAATGATAATTCAATATGCAAATGTTACGTCCCCTTTTAAAAGAAAAATGTTATGCATTACTTTTAAACCTTTCTTCTACATAATTTTCTCGGTAGCATAAACATATAAGTAAACTCAGCATTTAACTAGCACTGAAAACATCTCAATGTTTCAATAACGATGTACAGTTTTTTTTTAGGGCAGTGATCCGCCTACACCCTTTGACAGTTCACAAGTCAAGGATAACTCTAGGCTTGACCTCTCGTCCCGACCTTGTGTGGTATGGAACTGAGCATGCTCCTGAATCGGTCAACAAATCCGGTTCAGGTTTAGGTTCAGGTAAGTATGATGTGTTTTGTGTATTGCTCTGTTCATCACACTCTGTTGAACTGATCCTCTCGTCGGAATGACGGTGTTGTTCCTTGGTGTTCAGGAGGTGCCTGCGATTGCGGCGGTGCACCTGGATTCTCCATTGTGCAGCGGCGGCAGTAGTCTAGCTGATCTGTCATAGTATCTCTTTTGGTGTTGCTGTCTCTGTACACATTTTGCATGCACTTGCTTGCAGCTGACGACCTCTGGCTGCAGCTGCTGGTTGGTGCTTGGAAGGATTGAGCGAAGTCTGCGGCTCATCAACAGCTGTGCTGGTGACTTGAAGTTGTCAACTGGAGTGTTGCGGTACTCAAGGAGACTGATGTAAGGGTCTCTTTTGTCCGCTTTGGCTTTGTCCATGAGTGTTTTTGCAATCTGGACAGTTTTATCAGCAAGGCCATTACATTGAGGGTAAATTGGGCTTGATGTGACATGTGTGAAATCCCATGCCTTGGCAAATGACTCGAACTCTTTTGATTTGTATTGGGAGCCATTGTCTGAGACTAAAGTTTCTACAATGCCATGCCTGGCAAAGGCTGCCTTTAGCTTGTGGATCACAGCTGCAGATGTGGTGCTGTGAAGCTTGTCCAGTTCAAAAAATCTGCTGTAGTAATCAACAGTCACTATGTAGTCCTCGTTGTTCCATGTGAACAGATCCGTTGCCGTGACCTGCCAGGGCCTGTCTGGGATACGGTGAAGTATCATGGGCTCTTTAACATTTGACGGGCGGCGTTCTAGACAAATGGAACATTTTCCGACAATGTCCTCAATGTGTTTGCACATTCCGGGCCAAAACATAATGTCACGTGCTCTTTGTTTGCATTTTTCCATGCCCATATGTCCAGCATGAATTTTTGTTAACATCTCTTCTCTGAGACTGGTAGGAATGATGATTTTCTCCACTTTGAAGATGATTCTGTTCATTTGTGACAGTTCGTCTCTGTGGTTCCAGAATTCAGATATGCTCTGAGGGCATTTCCTCCTTTCCTCAGGCCATCCTTCATGTATGACTTTGCTCAGCAGTGTGAGTTGTGCATCTTTCTCTGTTCCTGCTTGGATCTCCTTCAGTTTTGAGTCACTCACAGGTAAGCTGTTGTACACCATGTGCACCTGCACATCCATGCCTTCACTGAGGCTGCTGTCCTGGTAGCTAAGAGACTTTCTGGAGAGCGTGTCTGCGACAGGAATGTCTTTGCCTGGACGGTGAATGATTGTGAAGTCGTACTTCTGTAGCTGAAGGATCATTCTCTGTAGCTTTGGTGGGGCTGCGGCTAGTGGTTTCCTCATGATTGACTCGAGGGGCTTGTGGTCGGATACCACAATGACTTGTCGGCCATAGACGCACTGGTGGAAACGCTTACATCCAAACAGAATTGCATATAGCTCTTTCTCGATTTGAGCATAGTTGATTTCACTGTGTGTGAGGGATCTGGAAGCGTAGCTGATGGGCTTTCCTTCTTGCAGTAATACTGCGCCTAGTCCATACTTTGACGCATCCACTTGTAGTCTGAGCTCTTTGTTGGGGTCGAAGTAGGCAAGAACTGGTCCTGGTTCTCTGGTGATTAGGTCTTTCATTTTCTGAAATGCTGTGTCAAGTCGTTTGTCCCACAGGAACTCATTGGATTGTTTGAGCAACTGACGCATGGGTGCGTTGATTTCAGAGAGGCTCGGGGCAAACTTGGCTAAGTAGTTAACCATGCCTAGTACTGTCTCTAGCTCTGCGCGGTTCTTCGGCGGCTCCATCTTCTTGATGGCGGAGATTTTCTCTGGATCCGGCTTAATGCCATCAGTTGCGAGGCGATGCCTGAAATAACTGATCTCGGTGGATCCGATTATGCTTTTCTCGGGGTTGAGCCGGATACCTTTCTCCCGTGATCTTTGTAGCATCACACGGAGGTTCCTGTCATGTTCCTCTCTATTCCTGCCATAGATGAGGATGTCATCTACGATTGCGACTACTCCATTGAGGCCTTCATAGGTTTCGTCGATCTTCCGCTGGAATTCATCTTGAGCTGAGATAAGACCAAATGGTAAATGCAGAAATCGGTAGTGTCCAAATGGTGTGTTGAACGTTGTTAGCTTAGATGACTCTTCCGTGAGCTTGATAGTCCAGTATCCTGATCGTGCGTCCATTACACTGAAGTAACGTGCTCCCACTAGCTTGGGTGTGATGTCATCTAGCGTTGGTAGAGGGTAGGGAGGGCGTTTGATAGCCTTGTTCAAATCTCTGGGGTCGAGACAGACTCTGAGCTTGCCTGTACGTGGTTTCTCAACCACTACTAACGTGTTGACCCACTCTGTCGGCTCTGTTTCCTGGACGATGATTTCTGTATTCTCCATGCTCTGCAGCTCCTCCTTCAGGCGACTACGTAGAGCAAGGGGTATCCTTCTCGGTGGGCAAACCACAGGGGTTGCTGCTGGGTCAAGGTGAATAGTGCATTCACCTGGGAATAGTCCGATTCCTTTGAAAACATCAGCAAGCTCCTCCATGACTGTCTGCTTCTCAACTGGTGCTGTCAATGATAGCACTAGCTTGACGAGGTCCATGTCTAAACATGCCTTTAGACCTAGCACTGGAGGTGCTTGAGTGTCAACAATGTAAAAGCCCAGCATCATGTCGCTTTCTTTGTACTTGCATTTCATCACACATGTGCCTTTTACAATGAGCTGCTCACCCCCATAGCCGGTCAGTCTGCATGAGGTGGGCTGTAGCTCACACTCATCCTTCAAGCTGTGATACTCACTCAGAGGAATTACATTAACCTGAGATCCAGTGTCTAGTTTAAACTTAAGCTCTTTGTCCTGTTTTCCTATCTCAATATCGGCAAAAGCTTGCTCAGTCTCTGAAATCTGTTTTTTCTGTGACACAGAATCAATAAACAGTTCCTCTGCATTTGGCTCTCTATCTGGCATTTGGCTGTCACTCACTGTGTGTACTGTTTTTCCAACAACAGTCCTGCAAACTTTAGCAAAGTGGTTCCGTTTACCACATTTAGCACATTGTCTTCCTTTGGCAGGGCAGTGCTCCTTTTCCCCGTGCACCTTGTTTCCACAATATCCACAGTTTTTGAAGCGTTTTATGTCTGTGTCGCTCATTTTTAGAACTCTCTCTGTTCTTTCTGTTCTGAAACACGCTCTCTGGACAGTGTTCTTTGGTGTGTGTCTATTAACTGCGTGCACTGTCTGTTCACGCGAGCTGCTTGTGGCGCTGGTTATGGTTTTCAACTGTGCTTGGGCTATCTCGTGCGATCTAGCTATGTCCATAGCTTTGTCCAGTGTTAGCCCGGACCCAACATTCAAAAGTTTCTCTCTCACTTTAGCTGAATGTATTCCAAACACGATGTGGTCTCTGACCATCTCATCTTTATCTGACTATTCACAGTCTTTTACCAGCAGTTTTAGCTCAGTCATGAACTGTTCAAACGACTCACTAGCTCCTCGTACTTTCTCCTGAAACTTGTACCTAGCGAATATCGTATTTGTCTTGGGCATCACACATGCTTCAAAACGGTCAAAATAACTTTTCAGTACCTTTGCTTCATTCGCGGTGAGAGACCATGTGTTAAAAATGTCTCTCCCTTTTTCTCCGATCCACAGGAGTAGGTAGCTGCATCTTTCTTCCTCTTTGCTTTTCAGCGGACCCGAGAACATCAACTCCACGTGTTGCTTGAACTTGCGCCATTCTCTAGGTAAGTTCAAAGATTCCCAATCCATTCGAGGCAAGGGAGCTCCAACGATGTCCATTTCAAATCCCTGTTCTGACACCATGTCTTGTTTTGCACACTTTGTACAAAAATAATAAATTGCAGGACAACGGAGTATTACAGTTTAACTCTTTTATTAAGCACTAGCTGAAGTGCCCGGCAGTGCCGAGGGTTTTTTGATGGCATGTTGTTGTAGGAAGAGAGAGAGAGAGAGACTGGGGGAAAGAGAGAGAGACTGGGGGAGAGAGAGAGACTGGGGGGAGAAAGAGAGAGTGACTGGGGGAGAGAGAGAGAGACTGGGGGGAGAGAGAGAGAGAGAGAGAGACTGGGGGGGAGAGAGAGAGAGAGAGAGAGACTGGGGGAGAGAGAGAGAGAGAGACTGGGGGAGAGAGAGAGAGACTGGGGGAGAGAGAGAGAGACTGGGGGAGAGAGAGAGAGAGAGAGACTGGGGGAGAGAGAGAGTGACTGGGGGAGAGAGAGAGAGACTGGGGGGAGAGAGAGAGACTGGGGGAAGAGAGAGAGCTACTGGGGGAAGAGAGAGAGAGACTGGGGGAGAGAAAGGGAGAGACTGGGGGAGAGAGAGACAGACAGACTGGGGGAGAGAGAGAGAGAGACTGGGGGAGAGAGAGAGAGACCGGGGGAGAGAGAGAGTGACTGGGGGAGAGAGAGAGAGCGACTGGGGGAAGAGAGAGCGCGACTGGGGGAAGAGAGAGAGCTACTGGGGGGAAGGGAGAGAGACTGGGGGAAAGAGAGAGAGAGACTGGGGGAAAGAGAGAGAGACTGGGGGAGAGAGAGAGAGAGACTGGGGGAGAGAGAGAGAGAGACTGGGGGAGAGAGAGAGAGACTGGGGGAAGAGAGAGCGCGACTGGGGGAAGAGAGAGAGCTACTGGGGGAAAGAGAGAGAGAGACTGGGGGAAAGAGAGAGAGAGACTGGGGGAAAGAGAGAGAGAGACTGGGGGAAAGAGAGAGAGAGACGGGGGGAGAGAGAGAGAGACTGGGGGAGAGAGAGAGAGACTGGGGGAGAGAGAGAGAGAGACTGGGGGAGAGAGAGAGAGAGACTGGGGGAGAGAGAGAGAGAGACTGGGGGAGAGAGAGAGAGACTGGGGGAGAGAGAGAGAGAGACTGGGGGAGAGAGAGAGACTGGGGGAGAGAGAGAGTGACTGGGGGAGAGAGAGAGATTGGGGGAGAGAGAGAGAGATTGGGGGAGAGAGAGAGACTGGGGGAGAGAGAGAGAGACTGGGGGAGAGAGAGAGAGTGACTGGGGGAGAGAGATAGAGAGACTGGGGGAGAGAAAGAGGGAGACTGGGGAGAGAGACTGGGGGAGAGAGAGAGAGACTGGGGGAGAGAGAGAGACTGGGGGAGAGAGAGAGTGACTGGGGGAGAGAGAGAGATTGGGGGAGAGAGAGAGAGATTGGGGGAGAGAGAGAGAGACTGGGGGAGAGAGAGAGAGACTGGGGGAGAGAGAGAGAGTGACTGGGGGAGAGAGATAGAGAGACTGGGGGAGAGAAAGAGGGAGACTGGGGAGAGAGACTGGGGGAGAGAGAGAGAGAGACTGGGAGAGAGAGAGACTGGGGGGGGAGAGAGAGAGACTGGGGGAGAGAGAGAGAGACTGGGGAGAGAGAGACTGGGGAGAGAGAGAGTGGGGGAGAGAGAGAGAGAGAGTGGGAGAGAGAGAGAGAGCGAGTGGCGGGGAGAGAGAGAGAGAGTGGGGGAGAGAGAGTGGGGGAGAGAGAGTGGGGGAGGGAGAGAGAGAGTGGGGAGAGAGAGAGAGTGGGGGAGAGAGAGAGAGTGGGGGAGAGAGAGAGAGTGGGGGAGAGAGAGAGAGACTGGGGAGAGAGAGAGAGTGGGGGAGAGAGAGAGAGTGGGGGAGAGAGAGAGAGAGAGTGGGGGAGCGAGAGAGAGAGAGGGGGGGGAGAGAGAGAGAGAGAGAGAGTGGGGGAGAGAGAGAGTCTGGGGGAGAGAGAGAGAGAGTGGGGGAGAGAGAGAGAGAGTGGGGGAGAGAGAGAGAGAGTGGGGGAGAGAGAGAGAGTGGGGGAGAGAGAGAGAGTGGGGGAGAGAGAGAGATTGGGGGAGAGAGAGAGAGTGGGGGAGAGAGAGAGAGAGTAGGGGAGAGAGAGAGAGTGGGGGAGAGAGAGAGAGAGCAGGGGAGAGAGAGAGAGTGGGGGAGAGAGAGAGACTGGGGGAGAGAGAGAGAGACTGGGGGAGAGAGAGAGTGACTGGGGGAGAGAGAGAGAGACTGGGGGAGAGAGAGAGATTGGGGGAGTGAAGCAACCACTAACGCTACTAACAATAACCAGCCACAGGACAGTGACATCGTAGCACAGAGAATTCGACCCAACACAATTGTCACTAAGCAAAAGGAAAAATACCTGTCATATTGGGCAGAAACAACAAAAACCCAAAACAAACTCAATTGCTACTTGGCCCTAAACAGATAATACAACATGGCTGAATACCTGACCATGGTAAAGGATAGCAAACTGAGAAAAACCTTGACAAGGTACAGACTTAGTGAACATAGCCTGGCGATCGAAAAAGGCAGACATAGACAGACCCGGCTGCCAAGAGAGGACAGGATATGCTCTCACTGCAGTCAGGGAGTGGCGGAGACAGAGATGCACTTCCTCACAGCTTGTGGAAAATATCAGGGCATCAGGGAGAATTTCTACCAAAAATTCTCACAAATATGCCCTGAATTCAGAAATTTGAATGACGACCAAAAACTCCCATACCTACTAGGGGAACAGAGAAATTGTGTAACCTTAGCGGCACACTATGTTACAGCTTGCCATAAACAGAGGGACAACCAGTAAACCTAAGAATAGAGTATATACAAATTATACGAATGTATATTTATACACTCAGGGATATATCTGTTTATACACTGTATGAATGGATCTGTGTTTATGTGTTCTACCATAAATGTTTTTCGATGCTTTGGCAACATAAGATGTACCTTATCATGCCAATAAAGTGATTTGAATTTGAATTTGAATTTGAATTTGAGTGGGGGAGAGAGAGAGAGAGAGTGGGGGAGAGAGAGAGAGAGTGGGGGAGGGAGAGAGTGGGGGAGAGAGAGAGAGAGTGGGGGAGAGAGAGAGAGAGGGAGAGAGAGAGAGTGGGAGAGAGAGAGAGTGGGGGAGAGAGAGAGTGGGAGTGAGAGAGGGAGAGAGAGGCAGAGGGAAAGAGAGAGAGACAGAGAGGGAAGGAGAGAGAGTGAGGGAAGGAGAGAAAGGGGAAAGGGGTGGTGGGGGAAGGGGGTGGTGGGGGAAGGGGGTGGTGGGGGAAAGGGGGGTGGGAGGGGGGATGGGAGGGGGTGAAAGGGGGGATGGGAGGGGGGAAAGGGGGGGTAGGAGGGGGATTGGTAGGGGGGGAAAGGGGGGGTGGGAGGGGGAGGGTGGAAAGGGGGGGTGGGAGGGGGAAGGGGGTAAGGGGGGGTGGGAGAGGGAGGGGGGAAAGGGGGGGGGTGGGAGGAAAAGGGGGTGTGGGGGGGAAGGGTGTGTGTGGGGGGAAGAGGGGGTGGGGGGAAGGGGGGGTGTGGGGGGGTTTGGGGGGGAAGGGGGTGTGTGGGAGGGGGGTGGGAGGGGGGAAGGGGGTGTCGGGGGGGAAGGGGGGTGTGTGGGAGGGGGGAAGGGTAAGTGGGGGAGAAGGGTAGGTGTGGGAGGGGAGAGGAAGGGGGGGTGTGGGAGGGGGGAGGAAGGGGTGTGTGGGAAGGGAGTGTGGGTGGGGTGGGAAGGGGTGTGTGGGGGGGGAAGGGGGTGTGTGGGAAGGGGGGAAGGGGGGTGGGGGAGGGGGGAAAGGGGTGTGTGGGAGGGGGGAAGGGTGTGTGTGGGAGGGGGTGTGTGGGAGGGGGGAAGGGGGTGTGGGGGTGGAAGGGGGTGTGGGGGTGGAGGGGGTGTGTGGGAGGGGGGAAGGGGTGTGTGGGAAGGGGGGGAATGGGGGGGTGGGTTGTGGGTGGGTTTTGGGGGGGTTGGGGGTTGGTGTGGGTGGGGGGTAGTGGTGGTGTGTGGGGGGGTGGGTGGGAAGGGGGGGGAATGGGGGGTGGGAAGTGGTGGTGGGAATGGGGGAAGGGGGTGTGTGGGAGGGGGGAAGTGTGTGTGTGTGCGGGGGGAAGGGGGTGTGTGGGAAGGGGGGGTGGGGGGGAAGGGGGTGTGTGGGAGGGGGGAAGGGTGTGTGTGGGAGGGGGTGTGTTGGAGGGGGGGAAGGGGGTGTGTGGGGGTGGAAGGGGGTGTGTGGGGGTGGAAGGGGGTGTGTGGGAGGGGGGAAGGGGGTGTGTGGGGGGGGAGGGGGTGTGTGGCGGGGGGAAGGTGGTGTGTGGGAGGGGGGAAGGGGGTGAAGGGGGGGAAGGGAGAGGGGGAGCCAGCAGACCCTCTCCCCTCTGCCAGTGTTGGTCCCTGTCTGGGCCGGAAGCCTGGGACTGGAGTTGCGCTGCCGGCTGTTGGAGAAGCCTAGGCCTCGGGCCCCTGCACTGACATGGCCCAGCCTACCTTTTAATACCTTGAAACATGAAACTTAAAGTACTTATAAAACATTTTTGGTAAATCTTTCTATAACATACACTTTACAACCTCACCAATCCTTTTATTAAAAAAGGGGGTCCTCACCTGTCAGTGTGTTGTATCAGAAACAACAATGGCCACCGCTTGCTGTTCAGTTGGAAAGATTAGGCCCCGCCCACACACTCGATTGTCTCTCCAGGACCCGATTGGGAGCACTGAAGCCCCACCCACTCTATGTTCCTGTACTAAGATGGCCGCACATGCACTCTGTTACACGCTGAATCAAAATGGTGTCGCACTGAAACTTTTCGCCCTCCTTGACAAAGATGGCTGCCATTAACCTGGGGCTGTCAGCAGAAGAAATCCCCTCAGCTGCAAACACGGGACCTTCAAATAATTATTCGGGGCTTGCGACCTACCCCAGTTGCTTATGAAGCCTCCCCACCTACCGACCTCGAGAATGGAGCGGAGGCAGCAGACCCTCTCCCCTCTGCCAGTGTTGGTCCCTGTCTAGGCCGGGAGCCTGGGACTGGAGTTGCGCTGCTGGCGGTTGGAGAAGCCTAGGCCTCGGGCCCCCGCACTGACATGGCCCTGAGAAATAAATCACATACTGGACTCATTTATTATATGCAAATTATATAATGAGCTAGTTGGGCTCCTAAGTACCAAATTTGTGCTGGATAAAATCCCCTCCACACACACAGAAAGTGGGAAAAATAAATCAATAGTTAATAGTTAGGAATCAAGATGGCTGACACTCACGTTGATTCAGAATGATAAGGCCCACCCACACATGCACCGATTGGTCAACCGTCAGGTCACTGAAGTGTAGGATTGGTCAATGGTCCTGTCACTCGACTGTAGGATGGCCTGCCCGCACACACAATGAACCCGCCCCCACTCGATGCAAATGAGTGGATAATGAGCGGAATCTTGAACGTTTTTTGGATACCGTCGGCACAATTTTTGTCCGACCAAAAAGTAAATACAATTATAAGAGTCCCCTAATGATGAGCTTTCTTTTGATATAACATATGTGTAGGTACGCTCTATAACTTTTGGTTGTATAGCCAGACAGAGAGACAGACAGAGAGACATATCCTTTTATATATATAGATTAGGTCTGTGATCTTACTCATAGCAGCACCATTGGGAAAAAGCATGGCATTAGGGCCCCTAGCCTAGGTCTTCAAAACAATAGTAGTCCTTACAGATGCCTGCAGGCCAATGACAACTCAGCATGTGATCACATGTGAATATAATAGGTATTCCTTACAGATGCCTGTGGGCCAATGATAATTCAATATGCAAATGTTACACCCGACATCTCTGGACATTCACGGAGGAAGACACAAAAACTTCCTAGAAATACGAGAAAACCAAGGGTGTGGCGAGAATGAGGAACTTAAAGAAATTATTATTAGTAAAAAAACAGTACTAGCAAAATTAATGGGACTAAAAGTCAATAAATCCCAAGGATGACCTACATCCTAGGGTTTTGAAAGAGATGGCCATTGGGATAGTGGACGCATTGGTTGTCATCTTCCAAAATTCGATAGATTCTGGAACGGTTCCTGCAGATTGGAGGATAGCAAATGTAACCCCGCTATTTAAGAAAGGAGGGAGAGAGAAAACGGGGAACTACAGACCTGTTTGCCTCACATCAGTAGTTGGGAAATTGCTGGAATCTATTATAAAGGATGCAATAACTGGGCACTTAGAAACTAATAGTAAGATTGGGCAGAGTCAACATGGATTTATGAAAGGGAAATCCTGTTTAACAAACCTATTGGAGTTCTTTGAGGATGTAACTAGTGGAGTAGACAAAGGGGAACCGGTAGCTGTGGTGTATTTGGATTTTCAGAAGGCCTTCAATAAGGTCCCACACAAGGTTGGTGAACAAAATTACGGCACATGGAATTGGGGGTAATATACTAGCATGGATTGAGAATTGGTTAACAGACAGAAAACAAAGAGTAGGGATAAATGGGTCTTTTTCAGGATGGCAGGCTGTGACTAGTGGGGTACTGCAAGGATCGGTGCTTGGGCCCCAGCTATTCACAATCTATATCAATGATTTGGATGAGGGGACTAAATGTAACATTTCCAAATTTGCTGATGACACAAAGCTAGGCGGCAGTGTCAGTTGTGAAGAGGATGTGAAGAGGCTTCAAGGGGATTTCGACAGGCTCAGTGAGTGGGCGAGAACATGGCAGATGGAATATAATGTGGATAAATGTGAAGTTATCCACTTTGGTAGAAAAAACAGAAAGGCAGAGTATTTCCTAAATGGTGAAAGATTGGGGAATGCAGATGCTCAAAGGGACCTGGGTGTCCTTGTACATGAGTCACTGAAAGTGAATGTGCAGGTGCAGCAAGCCATTAGGAAGGCAAATGGTATGCTGGTCTTCATTACAAGAGGGTTTGAGTACAGGAGTAAAGAAGTCTTACTCCAATTATATAGGGCCTTGGTGAGACCACACCTGGAGTACTGTGTACAATTTTGGTCTCCTTACCTAAGGAAGGATATACTTGCCATAGAGGGAGTGCAACGAAGGTTCACGAGATTGATTCCTGGGATGGCGGGACTGTTGTATGAGAAGAGATTGAGTAAACTAGGCCTGTATTCTCTTGAATTCAGAAGAATGAGAGGGGATCTCATTGAAGCATACAAAATTATTACAGGGCTTGATAGGGTGGATGCTGGGAGAATGTTTCCCTTGGCTGGGGGGTCTAGAACCAGGGGCCACAGCCTCAGGATAAAGGGTAGGCCATTCAGGACTGAGATGAGAAGAAATTTCTTCACAGAGGGTGGTGAATCTTTGGAATTCTCTACCCCAGAGGGCTGTGGAGGCTCAGTCATTGGGTATATTCAAAACAGAAGTCAATAGATTTCTGACTAGTAAGGGCATCAAGGGATATGGCGATAGGGCCGGTGAATGGAGTTGAGGCAGAAGATCAGCCATGATCTCATTGAATGGCGGAGCAGGCTCGAAGGGCCGAATGGCTGACTCATGCTGCTATTTCTTATGTTCTTATGTTCTAAGACAAGAGTAATGAGAGGAGAGAATTACAAAGGAGCGATCAGCGTAAAAAGAAATTACAATTAAAAGAGATGAGACCAACAGCAACAATTTGCATTTATTTAGCGCCTTTAACGTCGTAAAACATCCCAGGGGGCTTCACAGGAGCGTAATCAGCAAATCCTTGACACCGAGCCACATAAAGAGATTTTAGGACAGGTGACTGAAAGCTCGGTCAAAGAGGTGGGTTTTAAGGAGGGCCTTAAAGGAAAAGAGAGAGGCGGAGAGGTTTAGGAAGGGAACTCCAGAGCTCAGGGCCCAGGCAACAGAAGGCACAGCCATCAATGGTGGAAGGAAGAAAATTGGGGATGTTTAAGAGGCCAGAATTGGAGGAATTCAAGAAAGCAAAAGAAAGAAATTAGAAAGAGAGGAAAGCATTTATACGCATTGAAAGTAGCAGCAAACCAGAAGAGTGGGTGTAGTGAGCAGCGAAAAAATTAAGTGGACAAAGAAAGGACTGAGGAGAGCGATAGCAAATAGAAAAATAAGAGATGAGAGAAAACGGTAAGTAAGAAAAGTGAAAAGAAGTGAAGGACATAGAAAACAGAAAGCAATTAGGAGAGGAATTGAGGACAGCAAAGATGAGCGTTGTCCTATGAGGAGAGATTGAGTAGAATGGGCCTATAGTCGCTGGCGTTTAGAGGTACGAGAGGTGATCTCATTGAAACATATAAAATTCATAGAGCGATTGACAGGGTAGATGCTGAGAGGTTGTTTCCCCTGGCTGGAGAGTCCAGAACCAGGGGTCACAGTCTCAGGATAAGGGGTCAGCCATTTAGGACTGAGTTGAGGAGAAATTTCTTTACTCAGAGGGTTGTGTTTGGTAAGGAATCTTTGGAATTCTCCACTCCAGAGGGCTGTGCATGCTGAGTCGTTGAGCATATTCAAGGCTGAGATAGATAGATTTTTGGACTCTCGGGGAATCAAGGGATATGGCAGGAAAGTGGAGTTGAGGTAGAAGATCAGCCATGATCTTATTGAATGGCGGAGCAGGCTCGAGGGGCCGTATGGCCGACTCCTGCTCCTAATGCTTATATTCTTTTTTTATTCGTTCACGGGATGTGGGCGTCGCTGGCAAGGCCGGCATTTATTGCCCATCCCTAGTTGCCATTGAGAAGGTGTTGGTGAGCCACCTTCTTGAACCGCTGCAGTCCGTGTGGTGAAGGTACTCCCACAGTGCTGTTATGGAGAGAGTTCCAGGATTTTGACTCAGCGATGATGAAGGATCGGCGATATACTTCCAAGTCAGGATGGTGTGTGACTTGGAGGGGAACTTGGAGGTGGTGGTGTTCCCATGAGCCTGCTGCCCTTGTCCTTCTAGGTGGTAGAGGTTGCGGGTTTGGGAGGTGCTGCCGAAGAAGCCTTGGCGAGTTGCTGCAGTGCATCTTGTAGATGGTACACACTGCAGCCACAGTACGCCGGTGGTGGAGGGAGTGAATGTTTAAGGTGGTGGATCAGGTGCCAATCAAGCGGGCTGCTATGTCTTGGATGGTGTCGAGCTTCTTGAGTGTTGTTGGAGCTGCACTCATCCAGGCAAGTGGAGAGTATTCCATCACACTCCTGACTTGTGCCTTGTAGATGGTGGAAAGACTTTGGGGAGTAAGGAGGTGAGACATTCGCCACAGAATACTCGGCTTCTGAACTGCTCTTGTTACCACAGTATTTATGTGGCTGGTCCAGTTAAGTTTCTGGTCAATGGTGACCCCCAGGATGTTGATGGTGGGGGATTTGGTGATGGTAAAACTGAAGTCAATGGGAATCGGGGGGGGAAAACCATCTTCAGCTACTTCATCAATGACCTTCCCTCCAACATAAGGTCAGAAATGGGGATGTTTGCTGATGACTGCATAGTGTTCAGTGCCATTCGCAACTCCTCAGATAATGAAGCAGTCCATGCTCACATGCAACAAGACCTGGACGACATTCAGGTTTGGGCTGATAAGTGGCAAATAACATTCGCTTCACACAAGTGCCAGGCAATGACTATCTCCAACTATCTCTTTTTCCAAACTTAAACTCTCTGGTTTATAGTTTCTAAGCTCTGAGGTGTAGTGGGGGCTGCTGGTAACCAAAAATTTAACTTAATTTAAAGGAAGTAAAGGGTAAGTCATGTCAGGACAGCTCAGCCCCGTAGTTTGCTCCTCCTGCGCTATGTGGGAAATCAGGGACACTTCCTGTGTCCCTGACGACCATGTGTGCGGGAAGTGTGTCCAGCTGAAGCTACTGACAGACCGCATTGCGGCACTGGAGCAGCGGATGGATATATATTGGAGCATTTGCGAGGCTGAGGAAGTCGTGGATAGCACGTTTAGGGAGGTGGTCACACCGCAGGTAAAGGTTGCACAGGCAGAAAGTGAATAGGTGACCATCAGGCAGAATACTAGGTGCAGGCAGGTAGAGCAGGAATCCCCTGGGGTCATCCCCCTCTCGAACAGTTATACTGTTTTGGATACTGTTGGGGGGGATGGCTTAACAGGGGAAGGCGGCAGCAGCCAACCTCCTGGCACCAGGGGTGGTTCTGCTGCACAGGACGGGAGGAAAAAGAGGGGTAGAGCTATAATGATAGGGGATTCTATTGTAAGGGGAATAGATAGGCGTTCCTGCGGCAGCAAACGAGACTCCAGGATGGTGCGTTGCCTCCCTGGTGCAAGGGTCAAGGATGTCTCGGAGAAGCTGCAGAAAATTTTGGAAGGGGTGGGTGAAGAGTCAGTTGTCATGGTGCATATAGGTACCAACGATATAGGTAAAAAACGGGATGAGGTCCTAAAAGCTGAATATAGGGAGTTAGGAGGTAAATTAAAAAATAGGACCTCAAAGGTAGTAATCTCAGGATTGCTACCAGTGCCACGTGCTAGACAGAGTAGAAATAGAAGGATATTTCAAATGAATACGTGGCTAGAGGAATGGTGCAAGGGGTAGGGATTCAAATTCCTAGGACATTGGAATCGGTTCTGGGGGAGGTGGGAGCAGTACAAACCGAACGGTCTGCACCTGGGCAGGACCGGGACCGATGTCCTTGGGGGAGTGTTTGCTAGTGCTGTGGGGGAGGGTTTAAACTAAAATGGCAGGGGGTTGGGAACCTGTGCAGGGAGACAAAGGAAAGTGAACAAGGATAGAAGCAAAAGACAGGAAGGAGAAAAACAAAGGTGGCAATCAGAGAAATAAAGGGTTTAAAACAAACATAGCCACAGTAAATAATAATTCTAAAATGTCTAAGAGCGTTAAAAAAACAAGCCTGAAGGCTTTCGGCTGAAAATTCAGTAGCCTTAGCGCCTCATTTGAGGCGCTGGAGGGCCTTGCGCCGGAGTTATGGCCAGTAGTGAAATTCCCTGGGGCCCTAAATCGGTGTTGCTCCGGTAGCGCTGCGCCAGCACCAATGACGTCATCGGTGTGCGCAGTGTCCCGGTTGCCGTGGTAACCCGCCCGAACTCCGAAATTGAGTTGCGGCCGCCTCGCCCGTGGCAGCCGCAACCAGCGTTTTGTCAGAGGTGCCTTACTGCAGTTAGCGCCGGCGCATTAAAGGCCCCGCGGCGGCCGGCCGCTTTCCCGCCGGCCGCCTGCCCGCAGCTCCCTCCCCGGACTTCTCTCCCCCCCCCCCCCCGGAACAGATGCAAGCCCGGCACTTGTCCGAGGTGCCGGGCTCATTTTTAAGCAGATTTGCGCGGGCCGCGGCCGGGTGCAGGCAGCTCCTCCTTAACGGAAGGAGGAGGCCTGCACTTCCCCAGCCTGCCGCACCGCATCGGGTGCCGCAGCGCCAGAATTGCGGCGCGAAACGGCAGTTAGCGCCCTTTTCCAGGCGCTAAGACCCTTCAGTAGCGCCGGCAGCCGTTTGGGCGCGGCGCCACTGAATTTTTGGCGCGCGCAGGGGACTTAGTGCCGGCACTAATTTCCGGCGCTAAAGCCCTGGCTAAGCCAAAACCCAATTTCTAGGCCTTTGTGTCTTAATGCAAGGAACATTCGTAATAAGGTGGATGAATTAGCAGCGCAAATAGAGGTAAATGAATATGATATGATTGGAATTACAGAAACATGGCTCCAGGGGGACCAAAGCTGAGAACTCAACATCCAGGGGTATTCAATATTCAGGAAAGATAGGCAAAAAGGAAAAGGAGGTGGGGTAGCAATGCTGGTTAAAGAGGGGATTAACACAATTGTAAGGAAAGACATTGGCCCAGAAATTGGTGTCGGGGGCTTCCCGTGGGTGCAAGCCCCCGACCTACACTTACATAGCGCGCCGACAGTTGAAGCCTGGCCCTGCGTGGATTTCCTGTCAGTGGCCCGGTTCAGCTCCCGGCGCGCTGTGCTTGCGTGATCCAGCAGCGTAGTTAGTTCGATGAGCCGGCTGGGATCACGTGAGCACTGGGCAACCAATCGGAGGTTGCAAAAGTTCATTCATGAGTTTGATAGTAAGAACAGTCAAACTCATGAAAACTCCGGGCGCCCAAAACAATACTTAAACATCAAATAAAAGTTAAAAAAACATCCCACTAATTAAATGAACTATAAATAACTTTAAAAAGTCCTACAAGAGAGGGGGCGGTACTGGACCTAATTCTAGGGAATGTGGCCGGCCAAGTGGAAAAAGTGCTAGTAGGTGAGCACTTTGGTGATAGTGACCATAATATGGTAAGATTTAAGGTGGCCATGGAAAAGGACAGGGATGGGCCGGAAATAAAGGTTCTAAATTGGGGGAAGGCCGATTTTAATAGGATAAGGCAGGATCTGGCCAAAATGGACTGGGATCAGCTACTTGTAGGAAAATCCGCATCGGAGCAATGGGAGGCTTTCAGAAGGGAGATTGAGATCATACAATGGCAACATGTTCCCGTAAAGGTCAAGAGTGGTTCCAAAAACCACAGGGAACCTTGGATGTCAGGGGATATACGGGAATGGATTAGGAAAAAAAGGAGGGCTTTTGGTAGATACAAAAGGCTAAAGACGGAGGAAGCCCTAGAGGAGTACAAAAAGTGCAGGGGGATACTTAAAAAAGAAATTAGGAGATCAAGGAGGGGCCATGAAATAACACTGGCAAGCAAAATAAAGGAAAATCCGAAGATGTTTTATAAGTATATTAAGGGTAAGAGGATAACTAGGGAAAAAATAGGGCCCATTAGGGACAAAAGTGGCAATCTGTGTGTGGAGCCGGAAGATGTAGGAGGGGTTCTGAATGAATTTTTTGCGTCTGTTTTCACTATGGAGAAGGACGATGTAGACATAGAAATAGGGCGGGGGGACTGTGATATGCTCGAACATATTAACATCGAGCGGGGGGAGGTATTGGCGGTTTTAGCTGGCCTAAAAATGGATAAATCCCCAGGCCCGGATGAAATGTATCCCAGGCTGCTGTGTGAGGCAAAGGAGGAGATTGCGGGGGCTCTAACACATATATTCAGGACCTCTCTGGCCACAGGGGATGTGCCAGAGGACTGGAGAACCGCTAATGTAGTACCATTATTCAAGAAGGGTAGTAGGGAAAAACCGGGGAACTACAGGCCAGTGAGCCTAACATCAGTGGTAGGAAAATTATTGGAAAAAATCCTGAGGGACAAAATTTGTCTCCACTTGGAGAGGCAAGGATTAATCAGGGATAGTCAACATGGCTTTGTCAAGGGAAGATCATGTCTGACTAATTTGATTGAATTTTTTGAGGGGGTGACTAGGTGTGTGGATGAGGGTAACGCAGTGGATGTGGTATACATGGATTTCAGTAAGGCCTTCGATAAAGTCCCGCACAGGAGACTGGTCAAGAAGGTAAGAGCCCATGGAATCCAGGGTGCCTTGGCACATTGGATACAAAACTGGCTTAGTGGCAGAAGGCAGAGGGTGATGGTCGAAGGTTGTTTTTGTGACTGGAAGCCTGTGGCCAGTGGGGTACCACAGGGATCGGTGCTGGGTCCCTTGCTGTTTGTGGTCTACATTAATGACTTGGATATGAATGTAAAGGGTATGATCAGTAAGTTCGCGGATGATACAAAAATTGGTAGGGTGGTAAATAGCGAGGAGGGTAGCCTCAGTCTGCAGGACGATATAGATGGGTTGGTCAGATGGGCGGAACAGTGGCAAATGGAATTTAACCCGGAAAAGTGCGAGGTGATGCACTTTGGGGGGACTAACAAGGCAAAGGAATACACAATGAATGGAAAGACCCTAGGCAAGACGGAGGGTCAGAGGGATCTGGGTGTGCAAGTACACAGATCCCTGAAGGCGGCGGAACAGGTGGATAAGGTGGTAAAAAAGGCATATGGGATACTTGCCTTCATTAGCCGAGGCATTGAATATAAGAGCAAGGAGGTTATGATGGAGCTGTATAAAACACTGGTTAGGCCACAGCTGGAATATTGTGTGCAGTTCTGGTCGCCACACTACAGGAAGGATGTGATCGCGTTAGAGAGGGTGCAGAGGAGGTTCACCAGGATGTTACCAGGGCTGGAGCGCTTCAGCTATGAAGAGAGACTGGGCAGGTTGGGTTTGTTTTCCTTGGAGCTGAGGAGGCTGAGGGGGGACATGATTGAGGTGTACAAAATTATGAGGGGCATAGATAGGATGGATGCTGAGGAGCTTTTTCCCTTAGTAGAGGGGTCGATAACTAGGGGGCATAGATTCAAGGTAAAGGGCGGGAGGTTTAGAGGGGATTTGAGAAAGAATTTTTTCACCCAGAGGGTGGTTGGAGTCTGGAACTCACTGCCTGAAAGGGTTGTGGAGGCAGAAACCCTCACAACATTTAAGAAGCATTTGGATGTGCACTTGAAATGCCATAGCATACAAGGCTACGGGCCAAATGCTGGAATATGGGATTAGATTAGACAGGGCTTGATGGCCGGCGCGGACACGATGGGCCGAAGGGCCGCTATCCGTGCTGTATTACTCTATGACTCTCTATGACTCTAAAAACTAATTTAAACAATTATTCAAATTTTTGAAAAAAATAAGGGGGAGAAATTGGGTGAGTAGCGCCACTTATTAGCGCCTAAAGAGGCAGGCAGTGGCTGTAGCGCCACTGGCTGCGCCTCCCGCGATATTGAGTAGGGGCGATAATGGTGGCGTTAGCCTTTTGCGCTGCGCTGCGCCGCCACCGATGACATCATCGGTGTGCGCAGCGCCCCATTCGCGCCCTGTTCACGATATTTGGTTGCGAACACCGCAGTTGCACCATTCGCTACCCGCGCCCGGTTCACGGGGCCTTACTGTGCCAGCAGCGGCGCAAGTTAAGGTGGAGGTGCGGGGCGGCTGCCTTTTTCGGCGGCTGCCTGCCAGCACCTCCGTCCCCGGCCTTCTGACACCCCCCCCCGCGGCATTGCCGGCTGTTTCCCGAGAGCCCGGCACTTCTCCTCGGTGCCGGGCTCTTTAGCCGGCATTCGCGATCGGGGATTGCGGTGTTGCAGGCCCCCCCCCTTAACAATGGGAGGAAGGCCTGCAGTACCGCAGCATGCCGTGCTGCACCGTGTGGCGCTGCGGCACGTTGTGCTGCGATATTCAGTTTCAGCGCCCTAAGAGGGACGCGGAGCGCCTCGAGCCTCGCCCTGTCTCCCTCGAGGGGCAATGAAACTGAAGATCTGATGATCGCTGAAGACTCGAACGCTGCGCTAAATCCTGCGCTCAGGCGAACTTGGTGCCAGTTTGGCGCCTCAACCCAATTTCTAGGCCTAATTTTTTTTTAAATCGGGTCTAAAAAGACACTTACCTTACTGTAAAGTCTTTAAAAATAATAAACCTGTGGAAAAAATGTTCTAACTTTAATTAATAGACCACTTACCTTTTAAAACTAAATACTTACGTCTGCTTTTTTCTCGCGTAAAAACTGGAGGCCTTATCGCACGGGCAACCCTGTAAAAAAAAAGGAATTTCAGCGCGCACGCGCAGACTCCTATGCGCATGCGTTCCACCTCTGAACCCCTTGGTTCAGAGGAAAGGAAATGCTGGTTTCCCGCGCATGCGCTGTGCATGCTGAAAACCGGCACTTCCATCGGGCCCACGCGTGAGTACACGGTGCTTACTCACGCGTTGGGACCCGAATTACTGGGCCATTAGCTCTGATGATGTGGAATCTGTATGGGTAGAACTGAGAAATACCAAAGGGCAGAAAACGTTAGTGGGAGTGGTGTATAGACCCCCAAACAGTAATGCAGAGGTTGGGGATGGCATTAAAAGGGAAATTAGAGAAGCGTGCAATAAGGGCACAGCAGTCATCATGGGTGACTTTAATCTACATATAGATTGGGCTAACCAAATTAGTAACAATACTGTGGAGGAGGAATTCCTGGAGTGTTTACGGGATGGTTTCCTGGACCAATATGTCGAGGAACCAACTAGGGATCAGGCCATCTTAGACTGGGTATTATGCAATGAGAAAGGATTAATTAGCAATCTTGTTGTGCGAGGCCCCTTGGGGCGGAGCGATCGTAATATGATCGAATTCTTCATTAAGATGGAGAGTGAAGTAGTTGACTCAGAGACTAAGGTCCTGAATTTAAATAAAGGGAACTATGATGGCATGAGACGCGAGTTGGGTAGGATTGAGTGGGTAATGTCACTCAAAGGGTTGACGGTGGATAGGCAATGGCAATTATTCAAAGATCACATGGATGAACTACAGAATTTGTTTATCCCAGTTTGGCATAAAAATAATTCAAAAAAGGTGACTCAACCATGGCTAACAAGGGAAATTAGGGATAACATAAGATCCCAAGAGAGGACATATAAATTGGCCCAAAAAAGCAGCAAACCTGAGGATTGGGAGCAGTTTAGGATTCAGCAAAGGAGGACAAAGGGATTAATTAAGAGGGGGAAAATAGAATATGAGAGTAAGCTTTCAGGGAACATAAAAACTGACTGTAAAAGCTTTTATAGATATGTGAAGAGAAAAAGATTGGTGAAGTCAAGCGTAGATCCCTTGCAGTCAGAATCAGGGGAATTTATAATGGGGAACAAAGAAATGGCAGCCCAATTAAATACATATTTTGGTTCTGTCTTCACAAAGGAGGACACAAATAACCTCCCAGAGATGTCGGGGAGCATAGGGTCTAATGAGAGGGAGGAACTGAAAGAAATCAGTATTTGTAGGGAAATGGTGTTAGGGAAGTTGACGGGATTGAAGGCCGATAAATCCCCAGGGCCTGATAATCTACATCCTAGGGTACTTAAGGAAGTGGCCCTGGAGATAGTAGATGCACTGCTGGTCATCTTCCAGAACTCGATAGACTCTGGAACAGTACCCATGGATTGGAGGGTAGCTAATGTTACCCCACTATTCAATAAAGGTGGTAGAGAAAAAGCGGGGAATTATAGACCGGTAAGCCTGACATCGGTAGTGGGGAAAATGCTAGAGTCCATTATAAAAGATGTAATAGCAGAGCACTTGGAAAGCAGTGACAGGATCGGACAAAGTCAACATGGATTTACAAAAGGTAAATCATGCTTGACTAATCTACTGGAATTTTTTGAGGATGTAACTGGTAAAATAGATAAGGGAGAACCAGTGGATGTGGTGTATTTGGACTTTCAGAAGGCTTTCGATAAGGTCCCGCATAAGAGATCAGCGTGCAAAATCAAGGCACATGGGATTGGGGGCAAGGTATTGACTTGGATAGAGAACTGGTTGGCAGATAGAAAGCAAAGAGTTGGAATAAACGGGTCATTTTCCGAGTGGCAGGCAGGGACTAGTGGGGTACCGCAAGGATCGGTCCTAGAATCCCAGCTGTTCACAATATATATTAATGATCTGGACGAGGGAATTGGATGTAGTATCTCCAAGTTTGCAGATGACACAAAGCTGGGTGGGAGGGTATGCTGTGAGGAGGATGTCGGGAAACTCCAGTACGATTTGGACAGGTTGGGTGATTGGGCAGAAACATGGCAAATGCACTATAATGTGGATAAATGTGAGGTTATCCACTTTGGTGGCAAAAACAGGAAGGCAGATTATTATTTGAATGGCAATAGATTGGGAGAAGGGGAAGTGCAACGAGACCTGGGTGTCCTTGTGCACCAGTCGCTGAAGGTAAGCATGCAGGTGCAGCAGGCGGTTAAGAAGGCAAATGGTATGTTGGCCTTTGTAGCAAGAGGGTTCGAGTACAGGAACAAGGATGTCTTGCTGCAGTTGTACAGGGCCTTGGTGAGACCGCACCTTGAGTATTCTGTGCAGTTTTGGTCGCCTTATCTGAGGAAGGATGTTCTTGCCATGGAAGGAGTGCAGCGAAGATTCACCAGGCTGATGCCTGGGATGGCAGGAATGATGTATGAGGAGAGATTGTGTCGATTGGGCTTATACTCACTGGAGTTTAGAAGATTGAGAGGGGATCTCATCGAAACCTATAAAATTCTGTCAGGTCTGGACAGACTAGATGCAGGAAGGATGTTTCTGATGGCCAGGGAGTCCAGAACCAGGGGTCATAGTCTAAGGATAAGGGGTAAGCCATTAAGGACTGAAATGAGGAGGAATTTCTTCACCCAGAGAGTGGTGAACCTGTGGAATTCTCTGCCACAGAGGGCGGTGGAGGCCAGTTCATTAAATATATTCAAGAAGGAGTTGGATATATTTCTTAAGGCTAAAGGGATCGAGGGATATGGGGAGAAGGCAGGGACAGGGTACTGAATTTGGATGATCAGCCATGATCTCATTGAATGGCGGAGCAGGCTCGAGGGGCCGAATGGCCTACTCCTGCTCCTATCTTTTATGTTTCTATGTAACAAACGAGAGTCTAACCACCGCCCCTTGACATTCAACGGCATTACCATTGCCGAATACCGTGTACAAGATGCACTGCAGCAACTTGCAAAGGCTTTTTCGGCAGCACCTCTCAAACCCGTGACTTCTACCACCTAGAAGGTCAAGGGCAGCAGGCACATGGGAACACCGCCACCTCCAAGTTCCCCTCCAAGTCGCACACCATCCTAACTTAGAAGTATTTCTCCATTCCTTCATCGTCGCTGGGTCAAAATTGGAAGGGGAGGGGATGAGAGAGGGAGGGGATGGAAGGGAAGGGGTGGGGAGGGGAGAAGGGGGAGAGGGGGGGAAGGGATGGGATGGAATGGGAGGGAGAGGGGGAGGGAGGGGGAGGGGAGGGAAGGGGATGGGATGGAAGGGTGAAGGGACGGAGATGGGGAGGGAGAGGGGACAGCGATGGGGAGGGAGAGGGGATGGGAGGGGGACGGAGATGGGGAGGGGTTGGGAGGGGGAGGGGACGGAGATGGGGAAGGAGAAGTGAGGGGATGGGAGGGGAGGGAGAGAAGGGGGGGAGGGGGGAGTGGGGGATGGGATGGGAGGGGCAGGGGAGTGGAGGGGGAGGGAAGGGGATGGAGAGGGAGAGTGTAGAGAGAGGGAGAGAAGAGGGAGGAGGAGGGGATGGGGAAGGGAGGGGGGATGGGATGGAAGGGGAGTGGAGGGGGAGGGAGGGGAGGGAGAGTGAGAGGGGAGGGAGAGGCGAGGGGATGGGAGGGGAGGGTGAGAGTGGGAGGGGAGAGAGGAGATGGGAGGGGAGTGGGTGATGGGGAAGGGGGGAGGGGAAGCCATGTGCACCAGGCAGCTCCTGTAGGGCACTGAGGTCAAAGGGACGCTGGACCCAAGGTATCTCCCTCCTCCCATCACCTGCCCTGCCCTCTCCCCATTTCAGATGCTGTCTTATTATCCATGTTAAATTATGAGACATTTACTGTATATCCCACTCCATAAACAAAGCCAATCTTAAACATCTTTTGGTGTTACATTTCATATATCATGTACAGATTGCGGACTTGAGAAATACTTCCCTGTAAAAATCTGTTTCTTGTAACTATTAAAAAATGTATATTTAGCGACTTGTTGTTCGATGTTTTCATTTCAGATTTTCATCTCATCAAGTTATGTAAATAAGGACGATAGCAAAATACTGCAGATGTTGGAAATCCGAAATAACAACAGAAAATGCTGGAAAAACTCAGCAGGTCAGGCAACATCTGTGGAGAGAAATTTGAGTTGACGTTTCGGGTCGAACCCTTCTTCAAAACTGGAAAGAAAAGAAAATAGATCGAAGGCAGGGCTGCGATCGGACAAAAGAAGTGAAAGAAACAAAAGAAGTAAAAGAGACAATGAAAGGTATTAGAAGCTAGACGAGATGGTAATAGGCTGAGATTAGGTGTAAAGTGTACTGGCAGGGCAAGAGATAGCTGCCAGGTGTGAGAGAGAAACAAAAGGAAAGGAGGGGGGGGAAAGGAGTGGAAAAATTACAAGGAAAAATGTAATAGGGGCCGAGGTTATGATCTGAAATTGTTGAACTCGATATTGAGTCCGGAAGGCTGCAGAGTGCCTAATCGGAAGATGAGGTGCTGTTCCTCGAGTTTACGTTGAGCTTCCGTGGAACAACACAAGAGGCCAAGGACGGTGAGGTCCGAGTGGGAATGGAGCGGTGAATTAAAATGACAGGCGACCGGAAGCTCGGGGTCACCCTTACGGACTGAACGGAGGTGTTCTGCAAAGCGGTCACCCAATCTGCGTTTGGTCTCCCCAATGTAGAGGAGACCGCATCGTGAGCAGCGAATACAGTATACTAGATTGCGAGAAGTACAAGTAAATCGCTGTTTCACCTGGAAGGGGTGTTTGGGGCCCTGGACAGTGGGAAGGGGGGAGGTATAGGGGCAGGTGTTACATCTCCTCCGCTTGCACGGGAAGGTGCCAGGCGAAGGGGAAGGGCTGTTTGGGGTGATAGAGGAGTGGACTAGGGTGTCTCGGAGGGAGCGGTCCCTACGGAATGCTGAAAGGGGAGGGGAGGGGAGGGGAAGATACGTTTGGTGGTGGGATCACTTTGGAGGTAGCGGAAATGCCGGAGGATGATCCGTTGAATGTGAAGGCTGGTGGGGTGAAAGGTGAGGACAAGGGGAACCCTATCGTGGTTCCGGGAGGGAGGGGCAGGGGTGAGGGCAGAAGTGCGGGAGATAGAACTGACGCGGTCGAGGGCCATGTCAACCACGGTAGAGGGGAATCCTCGGTTGCAGAAAAAGGAAGGCATGTCTGAAGCACTGGTGTGGAAGGTGGCATCGTCGGAGCAGATACGGCGGAGACGGAGAAACTGGGAGAATGGAATAGAGTCCTTACAGGAAGCGGGGTGGGAGGAAGTGTAGTCCAGGTAGCTGTGGGAGTCAGTGGGCTTGTAGTGAATATTGGTCGATAACCTATCCCCAGAGATGGAGACGGAGAAGTCGAGGAAGGGAAGGGAAGAGTCAGAGATGGACCATGTGAAGGTGAGGGAAGGGTGGAAATTGGAGGCAAAGTGAATGAAATTGTCAAGTTCGGGGCGAGAGCAGGAAACGGCACCGATACAGTCATCGATGTATCGGAAAAAGAGGTGAGGGAGGGGACCCGAGTAGAACTGGAACAAAGATTATTCCACATAGCCCACGAAAAGGCAGGCATAGCTAGGACCCATGCGGGTACCCATGGCAACACCTTTGATTTGGAGGAAATGAGGAGCCTTGAGTGAGTGTGGTTGAGTGATCTGATTGGTCCACACAATACTGATCGACAGTGATGTCGCGGGGCTGCTTCCCGTTTTGCTGAGGGAGGTTTTCAACAAGTGTTACTCTAGAAAGTGATGACCATCTGGACATTGTGTCCTGCCCCAGGGCAGGTCCATCTGGACATTGTGTTCTTCCCCCAGGGCAGGTCCATCTGGACATTGGGCCAGAAAATCGCGGCCAAAGGCGTGAGTGCGCTCGGGGTACTCACGCATCTGGCCGTTGGAAATGCCGGCGTTCAGCATGAACAGCGCATGCGGGGAACGCCGGCATTTCCAGACCTCGAGCGCGTGCGACTGCACAGGCAGCGCTTGCGCAGTGAACTTCGTAGATTTCATTCATGAAATCCGTTAGGGTAAGTCCTCAGAAGTTACACTTGAAAAAAGCAAGTGTAAAGTGGTTCATTGGCTGCGGAGGAAGAAACATTTTATCATGGAGCTTCTGAAATGCAATATTTTTGTTTGGGAAAGGGAGGGAAGTTATTTTAAGAAATTTTAAGTAAGTTTTAAAGTTAAAATTTTTTTTTTTTTAAAAAGGGTTTTCAGAACGGTAGGTAGAAGGAGCAATTGTGGCTGTGTGAATGGAATGTGAGAATGAGTTATGTATGTATGTCCATATATATTCCTTTACGTATATGTATGTATGTTTTATATTCCTTTACTAATGTGTATGAATGTATGTTTTTAATTATGATTTTCAAATAAGTTACTTTCTCTGAAAGTCATAATTAAATAATACATTCATACACATAAGTAAAGGAATATATACATAACACGCAAAGGAATATATACAGACATACATACTTTCAGAAGCTCCACGATAAGAAATATCTTCCTCCGCAGCCTCTGGAGCAACTGTACCCATACTTTTTTCATGTGTAAGTTGTAATGACTGGACCTCACTGAAAGCAGTAATGAAACCGGCGAATTATACTGCGCACGCGCTGCCTGTGCAGTCGCACGCGTTCTGCCTCTGAACCCCTTCGTTCAGAGGACAGGAAATGCCGGTTTTCCCCAAAAGCACTGTGCATGCTGAAAACCGGCATTTCATCCGGCCAGATGCATAAGTACCCCGACCGTACTCGCGTAGTTGGAAGGGAATTACTGGGCCAACATTTTACATGTCAATAAAATGAAAAATTTAACAATTGCACGACTTGCCCCCTCGCATCTGCGACTGAGGGTCCAAGGAGGTGCATTGCGCAAGAGGTCATCATCGTACGTATCCTCACACTGTTCCCTTTGGGGAACTGTATGAAGTGGTGGAAGGATTTATGGCCGTGATTAACGCTCATTCCGTGACCGTAACCATCTTTGAACCAGCCATTAGGGTGGTTAGTCCTATGGCGGGAGGGTTTTACGGGCTCCCACAACCCATCTGAGGGGGGGGGGCCACCAACACCCACGGACGCAAGTATCCCGCTGGATGTCCACCCAGAATTTAAAGTTGGAGCTCCGACTCCACTTGCCGGGACTGTCTGGAGTGGGGTTCAAAACCCTACTCCTTCTGGCCCAGCGGCGGGGATGCTTACTGCTACGCAAAAGGCCCACTCCGCACAAAAGGTGACACCCATACGTTTCCTGCGCCTTTTCCCTCCCCGTGACTGGAGCCCTATGCTGCCATTTCACGTTGCTAATCGGATTGGGCCTTTGTCATAGCGGTAGGATCCCCGCCGCTGGGCCAGATCAGGGTAGGGTTTTGAACCCCGCTCCAGACAGTCCCGGCAAGTGGAGTCGGAGCTCCGGCTCTAAATTCTGGGTTGACATCCAGTGGGATATTTGCGTCCGTGGGTGTGGGTGGCCCCCCCTCCTTGTATAGCTTGTGGGAGCCCGTAAAACCCTCCCGCCATAGGACTAACCGCCCTAATGGCTGGTTCAAAGATGGTTACGGTCACGGAATGAGCGTTAATCATGGCCATAAATCCTTCCACCACTTCATACAGTTCCCCAAAGGGAACAGTGTGAAGACACGTATGACGACGACATTGCTAAATAAATAAATGGAATTAAAAAAATTCTTTTAGGGCTTTTAAAAGTCTTTAAATTGCTTTAATTCTCTTTAAAACTACTTCAGATTACTCAAAATAATGTAAACATTTTAAAAAGTTTATAAAAGTTACCAAAATCTTCAAAAAACTTCCAAAAACCTATTTAAACTGCTGCTTTGCATGTAAAAATGCCTAGCAGCTTGACAGAAACATTGGGGGCGTGTCCAGTGAAACTGAGACCTCAAGGGGCGTGTCTCACTTACACTGCACGCTCCTGGCTTCGCGCTGGCTGCACTCCTGGGCGGCGTGACGTCATACGCTGCCCGGGATTCTTCTTTTTCATTCACCAAGTCCAGGCGTCCCTGGAGCTGATCGTCAGTAGCGCGGGGTAAGTGTAAATACGGGGCTTGCACGCGCTGCAAGCCCCTGTCCCTATATACAGTTCACTCTCTGCCCCTCTATATAGTTCAATCCCTGCCCCTATATACAGTTCACTCCCTGCCCCTATATACAGTTCACCCCCTGTCCCTATATACAGTTCTCTCTCTGCCCCTATATACAGTTCACTCCCTGCCCCTATATACAGTTCACTCCCTGCCCCTATATACAGTTCACTCCCTGTCCCTATATACAGTTCACTCTCTGCCCCTATATACAGTTCACTCCCTGCCCCTATATACAGTTCACTCTCTGCCCTTCTATATAGTTCACCCCCTGCCCCTATATACAGTTCACCCCCTGTCCCTATATACAGTTCACTCTCTGCCCCTATATACAGTTCACTCCCTGCCCCTATATACAGTTCACTCCCTGCCCCTATATACAGTTCACCCCCTGTCCCTATATACAGTTCATTCCCTGCCCCTATATACAGTTCACTCTCTGCCCCTATATACAGATCACGCTCTGCCCCTATATACAGTTCACTCCCTGCCCCTATATACAGATCACGCTCTGCCCCTATATACAGATCACGCTCTGCCCCTATATACAGTTCACTCTCTGCCCCTATATACAGATCACGCTCTGCCCCTATATACAGTTCACTCCCTGCCCCGATATACAGTTCACTCGCAGCCCCTATATACAGTTCACCCCCTGCCCCTATATACAGTTCACCCCCTGTCCCTATATACAGTTCACTCGCAGCCCCTATATACAGTTCACCCCCTGCCCCTATATACAGTTCACCCCCTGCCCCTATATACAGTTCACCCCCTGCCCCTATATACAGTTCACCCCCTGTCCCTATATACAGTTCACTCGCAGCCCCTATATAAAGTTCACCCCCTGTCCCTATATACAGTTCACTCGCAGCCCCTATATACAGTTCACTCGCAGCCCCTATATACAGTTCACCCCCTGCCCCTATATACAGTTCACTCCCTGCCCCTATATACAGTTCACTCCCTCCCCCTATATACAGTTCACCCCCTGTCCCTATATACAGATCACGCTCTGCCCCTATATACAGTTCACTCCCTGCCCCTATATACAGATCACGCTCTGCCCCTATATACAGTTCACCCCCTGTCCCTATATACAGTTCACTCGCAGCCCCTATATACTGTTCACCCCCTGCCCCTATATACAGTTCACCCCCTGCCCCTATATACAGTTCACCCCCTGTCCCTATATACAGTTCACTCCCTGCCCCTATATACAGTTCACCCCCTGCCCCTATATACAGTTCACCCCCTGCCCCTATATACAGTTCACCCCCTGTCCCTATATACAGTTCACTCCCTGCCCCTATATACAGTACACCCCCTGCCCCTATATACAGTTCACTCCCTCCCCCTATATACAGTTCACCCCCTGTCCCTATAGACAGTTCACTCTCTGCCCCTATATACAGTTCACTCCCTGCCCCTATATACAGTTCACCCCCTGTCCCTATATACAGTTCACTCCCTGCCCCTATATACAGTTCACTCCCTGCCCCTATATACAGTTCACTCTCTGCCCCTCTATATAGTTCACCCCCTGCCCCTATATACAGTTCACCCCCTGTCGCTATATACAGTGCACTCTCTGCCCCTATATACAGTTCACTCCCTCCCCCTATATACAGTTCACTCCCTGCCCCTATATACAGATCACGCTCTGCCCCTATATACAGTTCACTCCCTGCCCCTATATACAGTTCACCCCCTGTCCCTATATACAGTTCACTCCCTGCCCCTATATATAGTTCGCCCCCTGTCCCTATATACAGTTCACTCCCTGCCGCTATATACAGTTCACTCGCAGCCCCTATATACAGTTCACTCTCTGCCCCTATATACAGTTCACTCCCTGCCCCTATATACAGTTCACTCCCTGCCCCTATATACAGATCACGCTCTGCCCCTATATACAGTTCACTCCCTGCCCCTATATACAGATCATGCTCTGCCCCTATATACAGTTCACCCCCTGTCCCTATATACAGTTCACTCCCTGCCCCTATATACAGATCACGCTCTGCCCCTATATACAGTTCACCCCCTGTCCCTATATACAGTTCACTCGCAGCCCCTATATACAGTTCACCCCCTGCCCCTATATACAGTTCACCCCCTGTCCCTATATACAGTTCACTCGCAGCCCCTATATACAGTTCACCCCCTGTCCCTATATACAGTCCACCCCCTGTCCCTATATACAGTTCACCCCCTGTCCCTATATACAGTTCACTCCCTGCCCCTATATACAGTTCACTCGCAGCCCCTATATACAGTTCACCCCCTGCCCCTATATACAGTTCACCCCCTGCCCCTATATACAGTTCACCCCTGTCCCTATATACAGTTCACTCCCTGCCCCTATATACAGTTCACCCCCTGCCCCTATATACAGTTCACTCCCTGCCCCTATATACAGTTCACTCGCAGCCCCTATATACAGTTCACCCCCTGCCCCTATATACAGTTCACCCCCTGTCCCTATATACAGTTCACTCCCTGCCCCTATATACAGTTCACCCCCTGCCCCTATATACAGTTCACTCCCTCCCCCTATATACAGTTCACCCCCTGTCCCTATATACAGTTCACTCTCTGCCCCTATATACAGTTCACTCCCTGCCCCTCCATACAGTTCACCCCCTGTCCCTATATACAGTTCACCCCCTCCCCCTAAAACAGATCACGCTCTGCCCCTATATACAGTTCACTCCCTGCCCCTATATACAGTTCACCCCCTGTCCCTATATACAGTTCACTCCCTGCCCCTATATACAGTTCACTCTCTGCCCCTCTATATAGTTCACCCCCTGCCCCTATATACAGTTCACCCCCTGTCCCTATATACAGTTCACTCTCTGCCCCTATATACAGTTCACTCCCTGCCCCTATATACAGTTCACTCCCTGCCCCTATATACAGTTCACCCCCTGTCCCTATATACAGTTCACTCCCTGCCCCTTTATACAGTTCACTCCCTGCCTTTATATACAGATCACGCTCTGCCCCTATATACAGATCACGCTCTGCCCCTATATACAGTTCACTCCCTGCCCCTATATACAGTTCACTCCCTGCCCCTATATACAGATCACGCTCTGCCCCTATATACAGTTCACCCCCTGTCCCTATATACAGTTCACTCCCTGCCCCTATATACAGTTCACTTGCTGCCCCTATATACAGTTCACCCCCTGCCCCTATATACAGTTCACCCCCTGCCCCTATATACAGTTCACCCCCTGTCCCTATATACAGTTCACTCCCTGCCCCTATATACAGTTCACTCTCTGCCCCTATATACAGATTACGCTCTGCCCCTATATACAGTTCGCCCCTGTCCCTATATACAGTTCACTCCCTGCCCCTATATACAGTTCACTCCCTGCCCCTATATACAGATCACGCTCTGCCCCAATATACAGTTCACCCCCTGTCCCTATATACAGTTCACTCGCAGCCCCTATATACAATTCACTCCCTGCCCCTTTATACAGTTCACTCGCAGCCCCTATATACAGATCACGCTCTGCCCCTATATACAGTTCACTCTCTGCCCCTATATACAGATCACGCTCTGCCCCTATATACAGTTCACTCCCTGCCCCATATACAGTTCACCCCCTGTCCCTATATACAGTTCACTCCCTGCCCCTATATACAGATCACGCTCTGCCCCTATATACAGTTCACCCCCTGTCCCTATATACAGTTCACTTCCTGCCCCTATATACAGTTCACTCGCAGCCCCTATATACATTTCACCCCCTGCCCCTATATAAAGTTCACCCCCTGCCCCTATATACAGTTCACCCACTGTCCCTATATACAGTTCACTCCCTGCCCCTATATACAGTTCACTCTCTGCCCCTATATACAGATCATGCTCTGCCCCTATATACAGTTCACCCCCTGTCCCTATATACAGTTCACTCCCTGCCCCTATATACAGTTCACTCCCTGCCCCTATATACAGATCACGCTCTGCCCCTATATACAGTTCACCCCCTGTCCCTATATACAGTTCACTTCCTGCCCCATATACAGTTCACCCCCTGCCCCTATATACAGTTCACCCCCTGCCCCTATATACAGTTCACCCCCTGTCCCTATATACAGTTCACCCCCTGCCCCTATATACAGTTCACTCCCTGCCCCTATATACAGTTCACTCACAGCCCCTATATACAGTTCACCCCCTGCCCCTATATACAGTTCACCCCTGCCCCTATATGCAGTACACCCCCTGCCCCTATATACAGTTCACTCCCTCCCCCTATATACAGTTCACCCCCTGTCCCTATATACAGTTCACTCTCTGCCCCTATATACAGTTCACTCCCAGCCCCTATATACAGTTCACCCCCTGTCCCTATATAGAGTTCACCCCCTCCCCCTATATACAGATCACGCTCTGCCCCTATATACAGTTCACTCCCTGCCCCTATATACAGTTCACTCCCTGCCCCTATATACAGTTCACCCCCTGTCCCTATATACAGTTCACTCCCTGCCCCTATATACAGTTCACTCGCAGCCCCTATATACAGTTCACTCTCTGCCCCTATATACAGTTCACTCTCTGCCCCTATATACACTTCACTCGCAGCCCCTATATACAGTTCACTCCCTGCCCCAATATGCAGTTCACTCCCTGCCCCTATATACAGATCACGCTCTGCCCCTATATACAGTTCACTCGCAGCCCCTATGTACAGTTCACACCCTGCCCCTATATACAGATCACCCCCTGTCCCTATATACAGTTCACTCGCAGCCCCTATATATAGTTCACTCCCTGCCACTATATACAGTTCACTCGCAGCCCCTATATACAGTTCACCCCCTGCCCCTATATACAGTTCACCCCCTGCCCCTATATACAGTTCACCCCCTGTCCCTATATACAGTTCACTCCCTGCCCCTATATACAGTTCACTCCCTGCCCCTATATACAGTTCACACCCTGTCCATATATACAGTTCACCCCCTGCCCCTATATACAGTTCACTCCCTGCCCCTATATACAGTTCACTCGCAGCCCCTATATACAGTTCACCCCCTGCACCTATATACAGTTCACCCCCTGCCCCTATATACAGTTCACCCCCTGTCCCTATATACAGTTCACCCCCTGCCCCTATATACAGTTCACTCCCTGCCCCTATATACAGTTCACTCGCAGCCCCTATATACAGTTCACCCCCTGTCCCTATATACAGTTCACTCTCTGCCCCTATATACAGTTCAATCCTTGCCCCTATATACAGTTCACCCCCTGTCCCTATATACAGTTCACCCCCTCCCCCTATATACAGTTCACTCTCTGCCCCTATATACAGTTCACCCCCTGTCCCTATATACAGTTCACTCCCTGCCCCTATATACAGTTCACTCTCTGCCCCTCTATATAGTTCACCCCCTGCCCCTATATACAGTTCACCCCCTGTCCCTATATACAGTTCACTCTCTGCCCCTATATACAGTTCACTCCCTGCCCCTATATACAGTTCACTCCCTGCCCCTATATACAGTTCACCCCCTGTCCCTATATACAGTTCACTCCCTGCCCCTTTATACAGTTCACTCCCTGCCCCTATATACAGATCACGCTCTGCCCCATATACAGTTCACTCTCTGCCCCTATATACAGATCACGCTCTGCCCCTATATACAGTTCACTCCCTGCCCCTGTATACAGTTCACCCCCTGCCCCTATATACAGTTCACCCCCTGTCCCTATATACACTTCACTCTCTGCCCCTATATACAGATCACGCTCTGCCCCTATATACAGTTCACCCCCTGTCCCTATATACAGTTCACTCCCTGCCCCTTTATACAGTTCACTCCCTGCCCCTACATACAGATCACGCTCTGCCCCTATATACAGTTCACTCTCTGCCCCTATATACAGATCACGCTCTGCCCCTATATACAATTCACTCCCTGCCCCTATATACAGTTCACCCCCTGTCCCTATATACAGTTCACTCCCTGCCCCTATATACAGATCACGCTCTGCCCCTATATACAGTTCACCCCCTGTCCCTATATACAGCTCACTCCCTGCCCCTATATACAGTGCACTCGCAGCCCCTATATACAGTTCACCCCCTGCCCCTATATACAGTTCACCCCCTGCCCCTATATACAGTTCACCCCCTGTCCCTATATACAGTTCACACCCTGCCCCTATATACAGTTCACTCCCTGCCCCTATATACAGTTCACCCCCTGCCCCTATATACAGTTCACCCCCTGCCCCTATATACAGTACACCCCCTGCCCCTATATACAGTTCACTCCCTCCCCCTATATACAGTTCACCCCCTGTCCCTATATACAGTTCACTCTCTGCCCCATATACAGTTCACTCCCTGCCCCTATATACAGATCACCCCCGTCCCTATATACAGTTCACCCCCTCCCCCTATATACAGATCACGCTCTGCCCCTATCTACAGTTCACTCCCTGCCCCTATATACAGTTCACCCCCTGTCCCTATGTACAGTTCACTCCCTGCCCCTATATACAGTTCACTCGCAGCCCCTATATACAGTTCACTCTCTGCCCCTATATACAGTTCACTCCCTGCCCCTATATACAGTTCACTCCCTGCCCCTATATACAGATCACGTTCTGCCCCTATATACAGTTCACTCGCAGCCCCTATATACAGTTCACTCCCTGCCCCTATATACAGTTCACTCCCTGCCCCTATATACAGATCACGCTCTGCCCCTATATACAGTTCATCCCCTGTCCCTATATACAGTTCACTCCCTGCCCCTTTATACAGTTCACTCCCTGCCCCTATATACAGATCACGCTCTGCCACTATATACAGATCACGCTCTGCCCCTATATACAGTTCACTCTCTGCCCCTATATACAGATCACGCTCTGCCCCTATATACAGTTCACTCCCTGCCCCTATATACAGTTCACCCCCTGTCCCTATATACAGTTCACTCCCTGCCCCTATATACAGATCACGCTCTGCCCCTATATACAGTTCACCCCCTGTCCCTATATACATTTCACTCCCTGCCCCTATATACAGTTCACTCGCAGCCCCTATATACAGTTCACCCCCTGCCCCTATATACAGTTCACCCCCTCCCCTATATACAGTTCACCCCCTGTCCCGATATACAGTTCACACCCTGCCCCTATATACAGTTCACTCCCTGCCCCTATATACAGTTCACTCGCAGCCCCTATATACAGTTCACCCCCTGCCCCTATATACAGTTCACCCCCTGCCCCTATATACAGTACACCCCCTGCCCCTATATACAGTTCACTCCCTCCCGCTATATACAGTTCACCCCCTGTCCCTATATACAGTTCACTCTCTGCCCCTATATACAGTTCACTCCCTGCCCCTATATACAGTTCACCCCCTGCCCCTATATACAGTTCACCCCCTGTCCCTATATACAGTTCACCCCCTCCCCCTATCTACAGATCACGCTCTGCCCCTATATACAGTTCACTCCCTGCCCCTAGATACAGTTCACCCCCTGTCCCTATATACAGTTCACTCCCTGCCCCTATATACAGTTCACTCGCAGCCCCTATATACAGTTCACTCTCTGCCCCTATATACAGTTCACTCCCTGCCCCTATATGCAGATCACGCTCTGCCCCTATATACAGTTCACTCGCAGCCCCAATATACAGTTCACTCCCTGCCCCTATATACAGTTCACTCCCTGCCCCTATATACAGATCACGCTCTGCCCCTATATACAGTTCACCCCCTGTCCCTATATACAGTTCACTCGCAGCCCCTATATACAGTTCACCCCCTGTCCCTATATACAGTTCACTCCCTGCCCCTATATACAGTTCACTCCCTGCCCCTATATACAGTTCACTCGCAGCCCCTATATACAGTTCACTCCCTGCCCCTATATACAGTTCACTCTCTAACCCTATGTACAGTTCACTCCCTGCCCCGATATACAGTTCACTCCCTGCCCCTATATACAGTTCACACCCTGCCCCTATATACAGTTCACACCCTGCCACTATATACAGTTCACACCCTGCCCCTATATACAGTTCACTCTCTGCCCCTATATACAGTTCACTCCCTGCCCCGATATACAGTTCACTCCCTGCCCCTATATACAATTAACCCCCTGCCCCTATATACAGTTCACTCCCTGCCCCTATATACAGTTCACTCCCTGCCACTATATACAGTTCACCCCCTGCCCCTATATACAGTTCACTCGCTGCCACTATATACAGTTCACTCCCTGCCCCTATATACAGTTCACACCCTGCCACTATATACAGTTCACCCCCTGCCCCTATATACAGTTCACTCGCTGCCACTATATACAGTTCACTCCCTGCCCCTATATACAGTTCACTCTCTAACCCTATATACAGTTCACTCCCTGCCCCTATATACAGTTCACTCCCTGCCCCGATATACAGTTCACTCCCTGCCCCTATATACAATTAACCCCCTGCCCCTATATACAGTTCACTCCCTGCCCCTATATACAGTTCACTCGCTGCCCCTATATACAGTTCACCCCCTGCCCCTATATACAGTTCACTCGCTGCCCCTATATACTGTTCACTCCCTGCCCCTATATACAGTTCACTCCCTGCCCCTATATACAGTACACTCGCTGCCCCTATATACAGTTCACCCCCTGCCCCTATATACAGTTAAACCCCTGCCCCATATACAGTTCACTCGCTGCCCCTATATACAGTTCACTCTCTGCCCCATATACAGTTCACTCCCTGCCCCTATATACAGTTCACTCCCTGCCCCTATATACAGTTCACTCGCTGGCCCTATACACAGTTCACCCCCTGCCCCTATATACAGTTAACACCCTGCCCCTATATACAGTTCACTCGCTGCCCCTATATACAGTTCACTCTCTGCCCCCATATACAGTTCACTCGCTGCCCCTATATACAGTTCACTCTCTGCCCCGATATACAGTTCACTCCCTGCCCCTATATACAGTTCACTCTCTGCCCCTATGCACAGTTCACTCTCTGCCCCTATATACAGTTCACTCTCTGCCCCTATATACAGTTCACACCCTGCCCCTATATACAGTTCACTCCCTGCCCCTATATACAGTTCACACCCTGCCCCTATATACAGTTCACTCACTGCCCCGATATACAGTTCACCCTCTGCCCCTTTATACAGTTCACTCTCTGCCCCTATGTACAGTTCACTCTCTGCCCCTATATACAGTTCACTCTCTACCCCTATATACAGTTCACCCTCTGCCCCTATATACAGTTCACACTCTGCCCCTATATACAGTTCACCCTCTGCCCCTATATACAGTAAACCCCCTGCCCCTATATACAGTTCACTCTCTGCCCCTATATACAGTTCACTCTCTGCCCCTACATACAGTTCACTCTCTGCCCCTATAAACAGTTCACTCTCTGCCCCTATATACAGTTCACTCTCTGCCCCTATATACAGTTCGCTCTCTGCCCCTATATACAGTTCACTCTCTGCCCCTATATACAGTTCCCTCTCTGCCCCGATATGCAGTTCACTCTCTGCCCCTATATACAGTTCACTCTCTGCCCCTATATACAGTTCACACCCTGCCCCTATATACAGTTCACACCCTGCCCCTTTATACAGTTCACTCTCTGCCCCTATATACAGTTCACTCTCTGCCCCTATATACAGTTCACTCTCTGCCCCTATATACAGTTCACCCTCTGCCCCTATATACAGTTCACTCTCTGCCTCTATATACAGTTCGCTCTCTGCCCCTATATACAGTTCACTCTCTGCCCCTATATACAGTTCACTCTCTGCCCCTATATGCAGTTCACTCTCTGCCCATATATACAGTTCACTCCCTGCCCCTATATACAGTTCACACCCTGCCCCTATATACAGTTCACACCCTGCCCCTTTATACAGTTCACTCTCTGCCCCCATATACAGTTCACTCTCTGCCCCTATATACAGTTCACTCTCTGCCCCTATATACAGTTCACCCTCTGCCCCTATATACAGTTCACTCTCTGCCCCTATATACTGTTCACCCTCTGCCCCTATATACAGTTCACTCTCTGCCCCTATATACAGTTCACTCTCTGCCCCTATATACAGTTCACTCTCTGCCCCTATATACATTTCACCACCTTCCACTATATACAGTTCACTCCCTGTCCCTACATACAGTTCACCCTCTGCCCCTATATACAGTTCACTCTCTGCCCCTATATACAGTTCACCCCCTGCCCCTATATACAGTTCACTCTCTGCCCCTATGTCCAGTTCACTCCCTGCCCCTATATAGAGTTGACCCCCTGCCCCTATATACAGTACACCCCCTGCCCCTATATACAGTTCACTCCCTGCCCCTATATACAGTTCACTCCCTCCCCCTATATACAGTTCACCCCCTGTCCCTATATACAGTTCACTCTCTGCCCCTATATACAGTTCACTCCCTGCCCCTATATACAGTTCACCCCCTGCCCCTATATACAGTTCACCCCCTGTCCCTATATACAGTTCACCCCCTCCCCCTATATACAGATCACGCTCTGCCCCTATATACAGTTCACTCCCTGCCCCTAGATACAGTTCACCCCCTGTCCCTATATACAGTTCACTCCCTGCCCCTATATACAGTTCACTCGCAGCCCCTAAATACAGTTCACTCTCTGCCCCTTTATACAGTTCACTCTCTGCACCTATATACAGTTCACCCTCTGCCCCTATATACAGTTCACTCTCTGCCCCTATATACAGTTCACCCTCTGCCCCTATATACAGTTCACTCTCTGCCCCTATATACAGTTCACTCTCTGCCCCTATATACAGTTCACTCTCTGCCCCTATATATATTTCACCACCTTCCACTATATACAGTTCACTCCCTGTCCCTACATACAGTTCACCCTCTGCCCCTATATACAGTTCACTCTCTGCCCCTATATACAGTTCACCCCCTGCCCCTATATACAGTTCACTCTCTGCCCCTATGTCCAGTTCACTCCCTGCCCCTATATAGAGTTGACCCCCTGCCCCTATATACAGTACACCCCCTGCCCCTATATACAGTTCACTCCCTGCCCCTATATACAGTTCACTCCCTCCCCCTATATACAGTTCACCCCCTGTCCCTATATACAGTTCACTCTCTGCCCCTATATACAGTTCACTCCCTGCCCCTATATACAGTTCACCCCCTGCCCCTATATACAGTTCACCCCCTGTCCCTATATACAGTTCACCCCCTCCCCCTATATACAGATCACGCTCTGCCCCTATATACAGTTCACTCCCTGCCCCTAGATACAGTTCACCCCCTGTCCCTATATACAGTTCACTCCCTGCCCCTAGAAACAGTTCACTCGCAGCCCCTATATACAGTTCACTCTCTGCCCCTATATACAGTTCACTCCCTGCCCCTATATACAGTTCACTCCCTGCCCCTATATGCAGATCACGCTCTGCCCCTATATACAGTTCACTCGCAGCCCCAATATACAGTTCACTCCCTGCCCCTATATACAGTTCACTCCCTGCCCCTATATACAGATCACGCTCTGCCCCTATATACAGTTCACCCCCTGTCCCTATATACAGTTCACTCGCAGCCCCTATATACAGTTCACCCCCTGTCCCTATATACAGTTCACTCCCTGCCCCTATATACAGTTCACTCCCTGCCCCTATATACAGTTCACTCGCAGCCCCTATATACAGTTCACTCCCTGCCCCTATATACAGTTCACTCTCTAACCCTATATACAGTTCACTCCCTGCCCCGATATACAGTTCACTCCCTGCCCCTATATACAGTTCACACCCTGCCCCTATATACAGTTCACACCCTGCCACTATATACAGTTCACACCCTGCCCCTATATACAGTTCACTCTCTGCCCCTATATACAGTTCACTCCCTGCCCCGATATACAGTTCACTCCCTGCCCCTATATACAATTAACCCCCTGCCCCTATATACAGTTCACTCCCTGCCCCTATATACAGTTCACTCCCTGCCACTATATACAGTTCACCCCCTGCCCCTATATACAGTTCACTCGCTGCCACTATATACAGTTCACTCCCTGCCCCTATATACATTTCACACCCTGCCACTATATACAGTTCACCCCCTGCCCCTTTCTACAGTTCACTCGCTGCCACTATATACAGTTCACTCCCTGCCCCTATATACAGTTCACTCTCTAACCCTATATACAGTTCACTCCCTGCCCCTATATACAGTTCACTCCCTGCCCCGATATACAGTTCACTCCCTGCCCCTATATACAATTAACCCCCTGCCCCTATATACAGTTCACTCCCTGCCCCTATATACAGTTCACTCGCTGCCCCTATATACAGTTCACCCCCTGCCCCTATATACAGTTCACTCGCTGCCCCTATATACTGTTCACTCCCTGCCCCTATATACAGTTCACTCCCTGCCCCTATATACAGTACACACGCTGCCCCTATATACAGTTCACCCCCTGCCCCTATATACAGTTAAACCCCTGCCCCATATACAGTTCACTCGCTGCCCCTATATACAGTTCACTCTCTGCCCCCATATACAGTTCACTCCCTGCCCCTATATACAGTTCACTCCCTGCCCCTATATACAGTTCACTCGCTGGCCCTATATACAGTTCACCCCCTGCCCCTATATACAGTTAACACCCTGCCCCTATATACAGTTCACTCGCTGCCCCTATATACAGTTCACTCTCTGCCCCCATATACAGTTCACTCGCTGCCCCTATATACAGTTCACTCTCTGCCCCGATATACAGTTCACTCCCTGCCCCTATATACAGTTCACTCTCTGCCCCTATGCACAGTTCACTCTCAGCCCCTATATACAGTTCACTCTCTGCCCCTATATACATTTCACTCCCTGCCCCTATATACAGTTCACTCCCTGCCCCTATATACAGTTCACACCCTGCCCCTATATACAGTTCACTCCCTGCCCCGATATACAGTTCACCCTCTGCCCCTTTATACAGTTCACTCTCTGCCCCTATGTACAGTTCACTCTCTGCCCCTATATACAGTTCACTCTCTGCCCCTCTATACAGTTCACCCTCTGCCCCTATATACAGTAAACCCCCTGCCCCTATATACAGTTCACTCTCTGCCCCTATATACAGTTCACTCTCTGCCCCTACATACAGTTCACTCTCTGCCCCTATATACAGTTCACTCTCTGCCCCTATATACAGTTCACTCTCTGCCCCTATATACAGTTCGCTCTCTGCCCCTATATACAGTTCACTCTCTGCCCCTATATACAGTTCACTCTCTGCCCCGATATGCAGTTCACTCTCTGCCCCTATATACAGTTCACTCCCTGCCCCTATATACAGTTCACACCCTGCCCCTATATACAGTTCACACCCTGCCCCTTTATACAGTTCACTCTCTGCCCCTATATACAGTTCACTCTCTGCCCCTATATACAGTTCACTCTCTGCCCCTATATACAGTTCACACTCTGCCCCTATATACAGTTCACTCTCTGCCCCTATATACAGTTCGCTCTCTGCCCCTATATACAGTTCACTCTCTGCCCCTATATACAGTTCACTCTCTGCCCCTATATGCAGTTCACTCTCTGCCCATATATACAGTTCACTCCCTGCCCCTATATACAGTTCACACCCTGCCCCTATATACAGTTCACACCCTGCCCCTTTATACAGTTCACTCTCTGCCCCTATATACAGTTCACTCTCTGCCCCTATATACAGTTCACTCTCTGCCCCTATATACAGTTCACCCTCTGCCCCTATATACAGTTCACTCGCAGCCCCTATATACAGTTCACTCTCTGCCCCTATATACAGTTCACTCTCTGCCCCTATATACACTTCACTCGCAGCCCCTATATACAGTTCACTCCCTGCCCCAATATGCAGTTCACTCCCTGCCCCTATATACAGATCACGCTCTGCCCCTATATACAGTTCACTCGCAGCCCCTATGTACAGTTCACACCCTGCCCCTATATACAGATCACCCCCTGTCCCTATATACAGTTCACTCGCAGCCCCTATATATAGTTCACTCCCTGCCACTATATACAGTTCACTCGCAGCCCCTATATACAGTTCACCCCCTGCCCCTATATACAGTTCACCCCCTGCCCCTATATACAGTTCACCCCCTGTCCCTATATACAGTTCACTCCCTGCCCCTATATACAGTTCACTCCCTGCCCCTATATACAGTTCACACCCTGTCCATATATACAGTTCACCCCCTGCCCCTATATACAGTTCACTCCCTGCCCCTATATACAGTTCACTCGCAGCCCCTATATACAGTTCACCCCCTGCACCTATATACAGTTCACCCCCTGCCCCTATATACAGTTCACCCCCTGTCCCTATATACAGTTCACCCCCTGCCCCTATATACAGTTCACTCCCTGCCCCTATATACAGTTCACTCGCAGCCCCTATATACAGTTCACCCCCTGTCCCTATATACAGTTCACTCTCTGCCCCTATATACAGTTCAATCCTTGCCCCTATATACAGTTCACCCCCTGTCCCTATATACAGTTCACCCCCTCCCCCTATATACAGTTCACTCTCTGCCCCTATATACAGTTCACCCCCTGTCCCTATATACAGTTCACTCCCTGCCCCTATATACAGTTCACTCTCTGCCCCTCTATATAGTTCACCCCCTGCCCCTATATACAGTTCACCCCCTGTCCCTATATACAGTTCACTCTCTGCCCCTATATACAGTTCACTCCCTGCCCCTATATACAGTTCACTCCCTGCCCCTATATACAGTTCACCCCCTGTCCCTATATACAGTTCACTCCCTGCCCCTTTATACAGTTCACTCCCTGCCCCTATATACAGATCACGCTCTGCCCCATATACAGTTCACTCTCTGCCCCTATATACAGATCACGCTCTGCCCCTATATACAGTTCACTCCCTGCCCCTGTATACAGTTCACCCCCTGCCCCTATATACAGTTCACCCCCTGTCCCTATATACACTTCACTCTCTGCCCCTATATACAGATCACGCTCTGCCCCTATATACAGTTCACCCCCTGTCCCTATATACAGTTCACTCCCTGCCCCTTTATACAGTTCACTCCCTGCCCCTACATACAGATCACGCTCTGCCCCTATATACAGTTCACTCTCTGCCCCTATATACAGATCACGCTCTGCCCCTATATACAATTCACTCCCTGCCCCTATATACAGTTCACCCCCTGTCCCTATATACAGTTCACTCCCTGCCCCTATATACAGATCACGCTCTGCCCCTATATACAGTTCACCCCCTGTCCCTATATACAGCTCACTCCCTGCCCCTATATACAGTGCACTCGCAGCCCCTATATACAGTTCACCCCCTGCCCCTATATACAGTTCACCCCCTGCCCCTATATACAGTTCACCCCCTGTCCCTATATACAGTTCACACCCTGCCCCTATATACAGTTCACTCCCTGCCCCTATATACAGTTCACCCCCTGCCCCTATATACAGTTCACCCCCTGCCCCTATATACAGTACACCCCCTGCCCCTATATACAGTTCACTCCCTCCCCCTATATACAGTTCACCCCCTGTCCCTATATACAGTTCACTCTCTGCCCCATATACAGTTCACTCCCTGCCCCTATATACAGATCACCCCCGTCCCTATATACAGTTCACCCCCTCCCCCTATATACAGATCACGCTCTGCCCCTATCTACAGTTCACTCCCTGCCCCTATATACAGTTCACCCCCTGTCCCTATGTACAGTTCACTCCCTGCCCCTATATACAGTTCACTCGCAGCCCCTATATACAGTTCACTCTCTGCCCCTATATACAGTTCACTCCCTGCCCCTATATACAGTTCACTCCCTGCCCCTATATACAGATCACGTTCTGCCCCTATATACAGTTCACTCGCAGCCCCTATATACAGTTCACTCCCTGCCCCTATATACAGTTCACTCCCTGCCCCTATATACAGATCACGCTCTGCCCCTATATACAGTTCATCCCCTGTCCCTATATACAGTTCACTCCCTGCCCCTTTATACAGTTCACTCCCTGCCCCTATATACAGATCACGCTCTGCCACTATATACAGATCACGCTCTGCCCCTATATACAGTTCACTCTCTGCCCCTATATACAGATCACGCTCTGCCCCTATATACAGTTCACTCCCTGCCCCTATATACAGTTCACCCCCTGTCCCTATATACAGTTCACTCCCTGCCCCTATATACAGATCACGCTCTGCCCCTATATACAGTTCACCCCCTGTCCCTATATACATTTCACTCCCTGCCCCTATATACAGTTCACTCGCAGCCCCTATATACAGTTCACCCCCTGCCCCTATATACAGTTCACCCCCTCCCCTATATACAGTTCACCCCCTGTCCCGATATACAGTTCACACCCTGCCCCTATATACAGTTCACTCCCTGCCCCTATATACAGTTCACTCGCAGCCCCTATATACAGTTCACCCCCTGCCCCTATATACAGTTCACCCCCTGCCCCTATATACAGTACACCCCCTGCCCCTATATACAGTTCACTCCCTCCCGCTATATACAGTTCACCCCCTGTCCCTATATACAGTTCACTCTCTGCCCCTATATACAGTTCACTCCCTGCCCCTATATACAGTTCACCCCCTGCCCCTATATACAGTTCACCCCCTGTCCCTATATACAGTTCACCCCCTCCCCCTATCTACAGATCACGCTCTGCCCCTATATACAGTTCACTCCCTGCCCCTAGATACAGTTCACCCCCTGTCCCTATATACAGTTCACTCCCTGCCCCTATATACAGTTCACTCGCAGCCCCTATATACAGTTCACTCTCTGCCCCTATATACAGTTCACTCCCTGCCCCTATATGCAGATCACGCTCTGCCCCTATATACAGTTCACTCGCAGCCCCAATATACAGTTCACTCCCTGCCCCTATATACAGTTCACTCCCTGCCCCTATATACAGATCACGCTCTGCCCCTATATACAGTTCACCCCCTGTCCCTATATACAGTTCACTCGCAGCCCCTATATACAGTTCACCCCCTGTCCCTATATACAGTTCACTCCCTGCCCCTATATACAGTTCACTCCCTGCCCCTATATACAGTTCACTCGCAGCCCCTATATACAGTTCACTCCCTGCCCCTATATACAGTTCACTCTCTAACCCTATGTACAGTTCACTCCCTGCCCCGATATACAGTTCACTCCCTGCCCCTATATACAGTTCACACCCTGCCCCTATATACAGTTCACACCCTGCCACTATATACAGTTCACACCCTGCCCCTATATACAGTTCACTCTCTGCCCCTATATACAGTTCACTCCCTGCCCCGATATACAGTTCACTCCCTGCCCCTATATACAATTAACCCCCTGCCCCTATATACAGTTCACTCCCTGCCCCTATATACAGTTCACTCCCTGCCACTATATACAGTTCACCCCCTGCCCCTATATACAGTTCACTCGCTGCCACTATATACAGTTCACTCCCTGCCCCTATATACAGTTCACACCCTGCCACTATATACAGTTCACCCCCTGCCCCTATATACAGTTCACTCGCTGCCACTATATACAGTTCACTCCCTGCCCCTATATACAGTTCACTCTCTAACCCTATATACAGTTCACTCCCTGCCCCTATATACAGTTCACTCCCTGCCCCGATATACAGTTCACTCCCTGCCCCTATATACAATTAACCCCCTGCCCCTATATACAGTTCACTCCCTGCCCCTATATACAGTTCACTCGCTGCCCCTATATACAGTTCACCCCCTGCCCCTATATACAGTTCACTCGCTGCCCCTATATACTGTTCACTCCCTGCCCCTATATACAGTTCACTCCCTGCCCCTATATACAGTACACTCGCTGCCCCTATATACAGTTCACCCCCTGCCCCTATATACAGTTAAACCCCTGCCCCATATACAGTTCACTCGCTGCCCCTATATACAGTTCACTCTCTGCCCCATATACAGTTCACTCCCTGCCCCTATATACAGTTCACTCCCTGCCCCTATATACAGTTCACTCGCTGGCCCTATATACAGTTCACCCCCTGCCCCTATATACAGTTAACACCCTGCCCCTATATACAGTTCACTCGCTGCCCCTATATACAGTTCACTCTCTGCCCCCATATACAGTTCACTCGCTGCCCCTATATACAGTTCACTCTCTGCCCCGATATACAGTTCACTCCCTGCCCCTATATACAGTTCACTCTCTGCCCCTATGCACAGTTCACTCTCTGCCCCTATATACAGTTCACTCTCTGCCCCTATATACAGTTCACACCCTGCCCCTATATACAGTTCACTCCCTGCCCCTATATACAGTTCACACCCTGCCCCTATATACAGTTCACTCACTGCCCCGATATACAGTTCACCCTCTGCCCCTTTATACAGTTCACTCTCTGCCCCTATGTACAGTTCACTCTCTGCCCCTATATACAGTTCACTCTCTACCCCTATATACAGTTCACCCTCTGCCCCTATATACAGTTCACACTCTGCCCCTATATACAGTTCACCCTCTGCCCCTATATACAGTAAACCCCCTGCCCCTATATACAGTTCACTCTCTGCCCCTATATACAGTTCACTCTCTGCCCCTACATACAGTTCACTCTCTGCCCCTATAAACAGTTCACTCTCTGCCCCTATATACAGTTCACTCTCTGCCCCTATATACAGTTCGCTCTCTGCCCCTATATACAGTTCACTCTCTGCCCCTATATACAGTTCCCTCTCTGCCCCGATATGCAGTTCACTCTCTGCCCCTATATACAGTTCACTCCCTGCCCCTATATACAGTTCACACCCTGCCCCTATATACAGTTCACACCCTGCCCCTTTATACAGTTCACTCTCTGCCCCTATATACAGTTCACTCTCTGCCCCTATATACAGTTCACTCTCTGCCCCTATATACAGTTCACCCTCTGCCCCTATATACAGTTCACTCTCTGCCTCTATATACAGTTCGCTCTCTGCCCCTATATACAGTTCACTCTCTGCCCCTATATACAGTTCACTCTCTGCCCCTATATGCAGTTCACTCTCTGCCCATATATACAGTTCACTCCCTGCCCCTATATACAGTTCACACCCTGCCCCTATATACAGTTCACACCCTGCCCCTTTATACAGTTCACTCTCTGCCCCTATATACAGTTCACTCTCTGCCCCTATATACAGTTCACTCTCTGCCCCTATATACAGTTCACCCTCTGCCCCTATATACAGTTCACTCTCTGCCCCTATATACTGTTCACCCTCTGCCCCTATATACAGTTCACTCTCTGCCCCTATATACAGTTCACTCTCTGCCCCTATATACAGTTCACTCTCTGCCCCTATATACATTTCACCACCTTCCACTATATACAGTTCACTCCCTGTCCCTACATACAGTTCACCCTCTGCCCCTATATACAGTTCACTCTCTGCCCCTATATACAGTTCACCCCCTGCCCCTATATACAGTTCACTCTCTGCCCCTATGTCCAGTTCACTCCCTGCCCCTATATAGAGTTGACCCCCTGCCCCTATATACAGTACACCCCCTGCCCCTATATACAGTTCACTCCCTGCCCCTATATACAGTTCACTCCCTCCCCCTATATACAGTTCACCCCCTGTCCCTATATACAGTTCACTCTCTGCCCCTATATACAGTTCACTCCCTGCCCCTATATACAGTTCACCCCCTGCCCCTATATACAGTTCACCCCCTGTCCCTATATACAGTTCACCCCCTCCCCCTATATACAGATCACGCTCTGCCCCTATATACAGTTCACTCCCTGCCCCTAGATACAGTTCACCCCCTGTCCCTATATACAGTTCACTCCCTGCCCCTATATACAGTTCACTCGCAGCCCCTATATACAGTTCACTCTCTGCCCCTTTATACAGTTCACTCTCTGCACCTATATACAGTTCACCCTCTGCCCCTATATACAGTTCACTCTCTGCCCCTATATACAGTTCACCCTCTGCCCCTATATACAGTTCACTCTCTGCCCCTATATACAGTTCACTCTCTGCCCCTATATACAGTTCACTCTCTGCCCCTATATATATTTCACCACCTTCCACTATATACAGTTCACTCCCTGTCCCTACATACAGTTCACCCTCTGCCCCTATATACAGTTCACTCTCTGCCCCTATATACAGTTCACCCCCTGCCCCTATATACAGTTCACTCTCTGCCCCTATGTCCAGTTCACTCCCTGCCCCTATATAGAGTTGACCCCCTGCCCCTATATACAGTACACCCCCTGCCCCTATATACAGTTCACTCCCTGCCCCTATATACAGTTCACTCCCTCCCCCTATATACAGTTCACCCCCTGTCCCTATATACAGTTCACTCTCTGCCCCTATATACAGTTCACTCCCTGCCCCTATATACAGTTCACCCCCTGCCCCTATATACAGTTCACCCCCTGTCCCTATATACAGTTCACCCCCTCCCCCTATATACAGATCACGCTCTGCCCCTATATACAGTTCACTCCCTGCCCCTAGATACAGTTCACCCCCTGTCCCTATATACAGTTCACTCCCTGCCCCTAGAAACAGTTCACTCGCAGCCCCTATATACAGTTCACTCTCTGCCCCTATATACAGTTCACTCCCTGCCCCTATATACAGTTCACTCCCTGCCCCTATATGCAGATCACGCTCTGCCCCTATATACAGTTCACTCGCAGCCCCAATATACAGTTCACTCCCTGCCCCTATATACAGTTCACTCCCTGCCCCTATATACAGATCACGCTCTGCCCCTATATACAGTTCACCCCCTGTCCCTATATACAGTTCACTCGCAGCCCCTATATACAGTTCACCCCCTGTCCCTATATACAGTTCACTCCCTGCCCCTATATACAGTTCACTCCCTGCCCCTATATACAGTTCACTCGCAGCCCCTATATACAGTTCACTCCCTGCCCCTATATACAGTTCACTCTCTAACCCTATATACAGTTCACTCCCTGCCCCGATATACAGTTCACTCCCTGCCCCTATATACAGTTCACACCCTGCCCCTATATACAGTTCACACCCTGCCACTATATACAGTTCACACCCTGCCCCTATATACAGTTCACTCTCTGCCCCTATATACAGTTCACTCCCTGCCCCGATATACAGTTCACTCCCTGCCCCTATATACAATTAACCCCCTGCCCCTATATACAGTTCACTCCCTGCCCCTATATACAGTTCACTCCCTGCCACTATATACAGTTCACCCCCTGCCCCTATATACAGTTCACTCGCTGCCACTATATACAGTTCACTCCCTGCCCCTATATACATTTCACACCCTGCCACTATATACAGTTCACCCCCTGCCCCTTTCTACAGTTCACTCGCTGCCACTATATACAGTTCACTCCCTGCCCCTATATACAGTTCACTCTCTAACCCTATATACAGTTCACTCCCTGCCCCTATATACAGTTCACTCCCTGCCCCGATATACAGTTCACTCCCTGCCCCTATATACAATTAACCCCCTGCCCCTATATACAGTTCACTCCCTGCCCCTATATACAGTTCACTCGCTGCCCCTATATACAGTTCACCCCCTGCCCCTATATACAGTTCACTCGCTGCCCCTATATACTGTTCACTCCCTGCCCCTATATACAGTTCACTCCCTGCCCCTATATACAGTACACACGCTGCCCCTATATACAGTTCACCCCCTGCCCCTATATACAGTTAAACCCCTGCCCCATATACAGTTCACTCGCTGCCCCTATATACAGTTCACTCTCTGCCCCCATATACAGTTCACTCCCTGCCCCTATATACAGTTCACTCCCTGCCCCTATATACAGTTCACTCGCTGGCCCTATATACAGTTCACCCCCTGCCCCTATATACAGTTAACACCCTGCCCCTATATACAGTTCACTCGCTGCCCCTATATACAGTTCACTCTCTGCCCCCATATACAGTTCACTCGCTGCCCCTATATACAGTTCACTCTCTGCCCCGATATACAGTTCACTCCCTGCCCCTATATACAGTTCACTCTCTGCCCCTATGCACAGTTCACTCTCAGCCCCTATATACAGTTCACTCTCTGCCCCTATATACATTTCACTCCCTGCCCCTATATACAGTTCACTCCCTGCCCCTATATACAGTTCACACCCTGCCCCTATATACAGTTCACTCCCTGCCCCGATATACAGTTCACCCTCTGCCCCTTTATACAGTTCACTCTCTGCCCCTATGTACAGTTCACTCTCTGCCCCTATATACAGTTCACTCTCTGCCCCTCTATACAGTTCACCCTCTGCCCCTATATACAGTAAACCCCCTGCCCCTATATACAGTTCACTCTCTGCCCCTATATACAGTTCACTCTCTGCCCCTACATACAGTTCACTCTCTGCCCCTATATACAGTTCACTCTCTGCCCCTATATACAGTTCACTCTCTGCCCCTATATACAGTTCGCTCTCTGCCCCTATATACAGTTCACTCTCTGCCCCTATATACAGTTCACTCTCTGCCCCGATATGCAGTTCACTCTCTGCCCCTATATACAGTTCACTCCCTGCCCCTATATACAGTTCACACCCTGCCCCTATATACAGTTCACACCCTGCCCCTTTATACAGTTCACTCTCTGCCCCTATATACAGTTCACTCTCTGCCCCTATATACAGTTCACTCTCTGCCCCTATATACAGTTCACACTCTGCCCCTATATACAGTTCACTCTCTGCCCCTATA